>NC_043003.1:78364763-78382263 GCF_006345805.1 Octopus sinensis | reverse complement strand
ATCTTCGTGCTGGTTTTTTTCTTTTTACATTTTTTTACACCAAATCTATGTATAAATATAGGTTGGACTCATATCTGATTTTAAAAACAAATTCTAAAAAAAAATTTCTAAAAAGGCAAGTTAAAGAAAAGAGACTCTTTTAGTAATCCTAAGGAAGCATGTGAAGAATGTTAGCATTGTGAGTTTTGACATCCTTCCTATTTCGTTTGCATCATATGATAAGCTGACCTGCGCTCTCTCTCTCTCTCTCTCTCTCTCAGACGGCAATTTAAAACATCTGTATCTAAACATGTGAGGTGAAAGAGAGGCACAATCATTAAGAGAGAGGGAGAGAGAAAAGAAGAAGAAGAAGCGATAAGAAGAAGAGAGAGCTCCCCTCCAAATAACCATGTTCAATTGATAGCAATTATGTACTCACTTAGCTTCTTATCTTTTTTTTGTTTTTATTTTAAACGTCCTCTTGTTCTTCCTCTTCATTTTCTTCTTTTACTGCTGCTGTCACTACTACTACTACTACTACTACTACTACTAATGCCACCACCACCACTACTACTACTACCACCGCCACCACCACTACTACTACTACTACTACTGCCCTAACTGGTTTAAAGAAAAGCCCATTAAAAAACTGTTTCAAAGTAACAAAATTCATAATCCATATAGATAGATACAGACACACACACACACGTATACGTACATGCATACATACATACATACATGCATGCATATATACATACATGCATGCATGCATATATACATACATACATGCATGCATAAATACATGCATGCATAAATACATACATGCATGCATACATACATACATACATATATACATACATGCATGCATGCATATCTACATACATGCATGCATATATACATACATGCATGCATGCATATATACATACATGCATGCATGCATATATACATACATGCATGCATGCATACATGCATATATACATGCATGCATACATACATACATACATACATACATACATACATACATACATACATACAAACTGATATACATTCCAGCACACATACATGCAAATCAAGGATAGTTTATCAAATAGACTGTTTAATGAACCAATCCACACCGAAACCCCGATGGAGCAGTCAGTTTCTTCAAACCATTGAACTCTAATTCTTGTATCGAGTCCTTTCCTCAATTAACATCTGTAGGTTTTCTTAGTCACAAGCCACAACATTAGTAATAACACACGTGCGCGCATCTTTGTGTGTGAGTGATTCACACTCTCTATAAGTACCTCTTGAGGGCTTTTCCATCTGAAAACCCAGAAAGAGTCTTAATTTTTTTGTTGAAATGTCAGCAGTCGAACTAATTTGCATTCTCTTACCAACATTACCAGTACCCAGACATTGTTTCAGTAGACACACTGCCAAAGACATCGGCGCTCTGGTTAAGTTGATCTCATGCACAACTGCTATGATCATCACCAAAACGTAATAGTGAAGCCTGTAAGCGTTCATCTTGACCTGCTAGCAAAAGAGAGAACCCTCCTCTCCTCAAATTCTTCTTTCTTCCTGCCTTTAACGCTCCAACGCGGAGTTTAGGCCACTTATAGTTGAATTCCATGTCGCATAATTTTTAGCTCCTGTTTCACCGTCTTAAAAAAGCGAAGATATATATATAGTTATAGATATCCCCTAAAGGTGGTCTTGGCCACGAATGGAATGCCTATGATCGTAAATTTACTATCATAGTTCACCTGGTGCTAAATAACAATAAGGCACTCTATATGTACTCACACCTATACGGTTATTATTGTATTTTTGATAACAGAATATAATCCTGTATTAAGGCGGCGAGCTGGTAGAAACGTTAGCACGCTGGGCGAAATGCTTAGCGGTATTTCGTCTGCCGCTACGTTCTGAGTTCAAATTCTGCCGAGGTCGACTTTGCCTTTCATCCTTTCGGGGTCGATTAAATAAGTACCAGTTACGCACTGGGGTCGATGTAATCGCCTTAATCCGTTTGTCTGTCCTTGTTTGTCCCCTCTATGTGTAGCCCCTTGTGGGCAGTAAAGAAATAGGTATTTCGTCTGTTTTTACGCTCTGAGTTCAAATTCCGCCGAAGTCGACTTTGCCTTTCATCCTTTCCGGGTTGATAAAGTAAGTACCAGTTGCGTACTGGGTCGATCTAATCGACTAGCTCCCTCCTCCAAAATTAGAGTAGACAAGACTATAATCCTGTATTAGACAGATGTATAATAAATCCGGAGTAATGGATCTGTAGGGCATAGTCGTATGACAAATTGTTGAATGATGGTGCAGAAAGTGTAGTCTTGTTTTAGAGTGATGTATGATATATCAGGAGTAATAGATGTTTCGCTTATACGCAGACGTACGACTCGCTGTTTACTCATGGTCGACCTGGAAGAAACAATAAAACACAACGTGCCTTGTCTTTTAGAGAACTAACAATCCTTGGAATACTCTTTTCACATAGGGGAGGTGCTACTGTTGTTATTACACATGCAGGTATCTAAGATCGCATCCCACCAAAAGCCACCCAACTAATTAGTACGAAATTTCTCATCTAAATTTTCCAGCCGCTATCTCATACGAAACGCACCGTCTCGAATCTTTACCTTTTCTGTCACAACTATACTGGCCTCTTCTCCTTTGGAGCTGCTTTCGTTCCACCTCTTCTCAGACACTCCATGTTCAGCCATCCTCCACCTCCGCCTCTGTTCACTCTTCTCACCGTCGAATTTGACATTCCCAGTCAATAATTTTCAATTTCATGACTACGGGTTCAATAAAATGAGTCATGTATTGAGAGATTGGATTCATCAACAATTTCTCCTCCTCCCCGACTCACCCTACCAAGAAAATTGCTTTGTTTTAAAGAAATATCATTGTTTATTTATTCGTTTATCTATTTATTGATGCTTAGCTGCATTTTGTCCGTCTATTTGTGAAGAGTTAAATTCCGCCGAGGTCGACTTTGCTTTTCGGAGTAGATAAAATAAGTACCAATTGAACACTGGAGTCGATGTAATCGATTTTATACCTTTCCTCAAAATTAATGGCTGTGTACCAAAATTTGAAAACATTATTTATTTATAATTTATTAAGATGGCTAGTTGGCAGAATCATTAGTGCGTCAGACAAAATGCTTAGCGGCATTTCGTCCGTCTTTTCGTTCTGAGTTCAAATTCCGCTGAGGTCAACTTTACTTTTCATTTATTCAGAGTCGATAAAATAAAGTACCAGTTGAACACTGGGGATCGATGTAATTGACTAGCCCGGCTCTCCCAAAATTTCAAGTCCCTGTGCCTTTAGTAGAAACAATTATTTATTGACTTGTTTATTTATTTAAAAAACATTATGTATAAAATTAAGAGCCACTCTTAAAGTCGATACCAGATACTAGTGATTCTTTGATCTGATTAAAGTGCTCAAAATGTAAAAGATCTACTTTCAAGAATCTGCTATCAGACAAGATAAAGAGAGAACGATCAAAGCTTTGTGGGTTACATTTGACAGAAACTCTGTGGTGTGTGTGTGTGTGTGTCTTTTTCACTCTTGCATGGATCAGACGGAATTCGTTGAGAAAGATTTTCTATGTCTTATGCCCTTCCTTCGCAAATCCTTACCTGTTTCCAAAACATTTTTTCATGCCCGAACATGTTTTCACGGCAGATTGAAAACGAAAATCACTGCTTGTATGACGGTAACGATGTCAAGACAAGGAAACACTCAGACATAAGCACATTTATACACATGCACATACACCCATACCCATACACGTATATACATATGTATGCAAGTATGTACGACCAGCTTCATTTCAGTTTCCGTCTATCAAATCCACTCGCGACGTTTTGGTCAGCTCAGGGTTGTAGTAGTTGCCCGAGGTGCCACACAGTTGGACTGATGCATATTTCTCAACTACGCTACTACTCCACACACACACTAACAGTCTAATCTCAAATGAAATCACTTTCCAGGCCAGTACATCTCTAATGTATATACATATGCGTGTGCGAGTGCTCGCGCGGCTATGTGTGTGTATCTTCCTCGTTCTTACCCATTCTTTACCAAACTCGCATTAAAAAAATTGCAACAATTAAAAACCAAATTATACATTAAAAAAAAAGACACCCAGAATGCATCACGCCACTTCTGGTATTTTATATGTATTACTTCGTTCACAATAGCTAATTCTTTATTGTAGGTTCACTTCCTTCGGAGAAGTCAAGAGCCAAGGTTAAATGGTCAACAGCAGAAGCTTAAGTGTTACTAAGCTATGCTTTCTTCTTTGTGATTATGACCTACATTAGATATTTGATACAGTAGAGTTCTAAAGAACAGTCATTCCAAGAGAAGAAATGGAGTGGGTAAAGAGCATGCAGCTGGCCATGAGGAAATATATTCTAACCATAATGAATTTATACCTAACGTTGGTACAGGGTTCCAAATTCGGGATCTTGATAATAGTTGATTAACAGATGCTATATTTTAACGAATCCGGTAGGATGGAGGCTAACTTGAACTCAGAACGTAAAGTGCAGTTCTACCAGCATTAATATACTTTCTGCTTTAGTCACAAGGCTTGAAAATTTGAGGTCAAGGATTAGTCGATTACGTTGACCCCAGTGCTTAACTAGTGCTTATTTCATCGACCCTGAAAGGAATGAAAAGCAATGTCGATCTCAGTGGAATTGGAACTCAGAACGAAAAACCGGAAGAAACGCCGCTAAGCATTTCGTCCGGCGTACTAAGGGTTCTGCCCGCTTGCCTCCTTTCTACTGTCAATAATATTCCTTCTTAAGGCGGCGGGCTGGTAGAATCATTAACTGAGTAAAAGCTAAGCGCGCTTTCGACCGTCTTTACGTTCTAAGTTCAAATTTCCCCGAGATTAACTTTGCCTTTCATCCTTTCGGAATCGATAAATAAGCACCACTTAAGCATTGGTGTCGATGTAATCGACTAGTCCCCTCCCCGAAATTATTGGCCTTGTATCAAAATTTGAATCCGATAATATTCTTTTCTGTGGAGGCACATGGCCTAGTGGTTAGAGCAGCGGACTCGTGGTCGCGGGTTCGAATCTCAGACCGGGCGATGTGTGTGTTTATGAGCGAAAAACCTAAACTCCTCGTGGCTCCGGCAGAAGGTAATGGCGAACTTCTGCTGACTCTTTCGCCACAACTTTTTCTCACTCTTTTCTCCTGTATCTTGCAGCTCACCTGCGACGGATCGGCGTCCCGTCCAGGTGGGGAACCTATACGCCGGGGAAACCGGCCCTTATGAGCCAGGTATGGCTCAAGAAGGAACAAACAATACTTTTTTCTACACACAAGGATCAAAAGATTTGGAGGTCGGGAACTGGTCGATTACATTGATCCCAGTGCCCAACTGAAAGAATGAAAGGCAAGGCTGACCTCAGTAGAATTAGTACGCAGAACGGAAGGCCGGAAAAATTGCCACAAAGCATTTTATCCGGCGTGTAAACGATTCTGCTAGCTCACCACCTTCCTACTATCAATAATATATGTTTTAAATTTTGGCACAGGGCAGCAATTTCGAGGGGGAAGGAGCTAGTCGATTACATCGACCCCAGCGTTCCACTGATTACTTATTTCATCGACCCCGAATGGATGAAAGGCAAAGTCAACCTCGATGGAATTTGAACTCAGAACGAAAAGACGGCCGAAATGCTGCTAAGTATTTTGTCCGGTGTACTAACGATTCTGCTAGTTCGCTGCCTTGCTGCTATTAATACTGTTGACTGTTTATATTTAACACCCATCCCAGTCGGATTTGATCCAGCTGTCCTCTGATCGAAGGCATTTCGTTACTAACTGACGTATTTGTGTGTGTGTGTGAGGCATACTGCACTTATAATTACATTACTCAATGTGTCATTCCTTTTTTTATTAAAGCTATAATGGTATTATATTTTTAATGACTTGGTCAAAAGGTGAAGGGCTGCACCCAGGACATATTTAAAGGACCTCAGAAATTAGAGGGGTGTGGAAAGGGATCAAAATCATAACTCATGGGTTCTAATCACGCTGAAGACCGTCTTCTAAAACTTGTCACATTGTAGACTCTCTCTCCCTCTCTCTCACACACACACACACATTATCTCTCTAATATAAATACACACAGACTCCAGGTTTGATTTTGTTATTACACTAATATCACAATAGAATTTTGCAATTCAACATGGGGCGTCCCAAAAAATATGCGACTAAAACTATCAATGTGAAAATATTACCAAGTGGATAGTAGAAAACTGCCCAGAGGGCGATTTTCTGCTAGTTTAACTAAGTTTTATCACATGTACGGGATATTTATTTTTGTTTTTGCTTATAGGGAAAATGGAAAAATAAGAGTGAATATTTATTTTATGAGTGCATTGTATTAAGTCTATAAAATTGTGCATAAAGTATAGAAAATGCATTAAGTAATCACCGTATTCCACTTTCTTTCACTTTTCAATGTGTAGCCGATGAGCAACTGTCTTTCCTTAGAAGCGCAGCACAGGCTACGCTTTCAGGTTGTTTTGGACAAAGTTTTCAGAAATAACCCAGTAGGTTTAGCATTAATTCCGTGAAATATTCACGGGTCCTGCTAGTAATAATTAATAGTACGAGGCAGAAAATCGCCCTCTGGGCAGTTTTCTGCTACCCACTTGATAATATTTTCACATTGATATTTTCAGTCGCATATTTTTTTGGACGCCCCATGTTGAATTGCAAAATTCTGATGTGATATTTGTGTAATAACAAAATCAAGTCTGGAGTCTGTGTGTATTTATATTAGAGAGATAATGTGTGTGTTTGTGAGAGAGAGAGAGAGAGAGAGAGAGAGAGAGAGAGAGAGAGAGACAGACAGACAGAGACAGTGGGGTAAAGTGAGAACATTGTAAAGAATGAATGAAATAAACATGAAATGAAAAAGTCGTATAAATAAAAGCTCGTTAAAAGCAATCTTGTACCGAATATTTAAATTTGTGAACTTGAAATATTCAATAATAAAAGAAAGTTCAGAAAGTAAATTTTCCTGAAAACTTCAATTTATAACTAATCTCGCTTGCTTAGTAAATATTTCTTTCAGTAATCTATCGTAGTTGTAATGTATCTCTAATTTAAACAAACATCAAGGTAACCCAACTTCGTTTAGCGTGCGATCCCATAGTTATTATTGTAAGGCTTATAGCGTTCCAAACAGCCATATCAACAAAATCACTTATTAATTTTTTTTTTAATCATATCGGTATATTAAGAAATTTTTATTTTATCAGAAATATTCATTTAACAAATTCCAGAAACTGATATCATCATAAGCCTCAAAGTTATACAGTTATTTTGTCTAGTAGCATTCATTCATTCAATGAATAATTTTTTTTACATTATATATATAGAATAAACAGTGGGTTTGCAAATAGCGAATTAAAACTTGAAATGAAAACATTGAAATGAATATATATTAAGTTATCATTAATGAAAATAGAGACAAGAGAGTGTGAGAGGGTGTTACAAATGAAAAAGAAAAATTTCGCCTGCAACGAATATTGTTTATTAAACATTGAAGTCTACTCTGCAGTGAATGCAACGAATATTTAAATTTGTGAAAAACTTATAGTTCAAATATTCAATAAACTTCAGAAATCGAAATTACTGGAAATTTCTTGGAAAATGAATTTATAAAAAAATTTCCAGACGGAAATTTAATATATATTCATTTCAATGTTGTTATTTCAAGTTTTAATTCGCTATTTGAAAAAACCTACAGTTTATTCTATATATGTAATGTAAAAAAATATTTATTGAATGAACGAATGCTATTAGACAAAATAGCTGTATAACTTTGAGGCTTATGATATCAGTTTCCAGACGGTCAAGCCTTTAAAAATTGCTTTCTTTTAGTAACTGTTACACACCTAATTAATAAGCAGCTTTCTCCGTTATAATATAGAAGCTTTCTCCATTATAATATTGATAAAAGAAGATTGCATATATCTGCCGCGTAAATAAGCGTGAATATTTCACGGAATAGCGCAAGTGTTAAGTAATAGGTGATATTAAAAAACTTAGTTCAATTGAGAAAGGAATACACTTTTCACTATCCTAAAGCATAGTGTACCTTGCACAAAACTGTCTAAGACAGTGAATCCCAAACATTTTTTGCCTGTGACTCATTTCATTTCTATTTTATACAGTTGGATTCCCATTGCCATTCGACGATTTAAAAAATTCCCTTTGGAATTATATTAAAAAAAGATTGCTAAAATATTGTGTATTGTACAATTATAACCAACTTAATTGCTCATAAATTTTAACAACAAAATATTATGTGAACCCCCTAGAGTTATATGGACGCCGGTTGAGTACCACTGGTTTAAATTATCTTTTCTTAAGATTCGAGGTAGATATGAATGCTATTTCTAACGTGTCAAATGATTACGTTGACTTGTTATTGCTATTAATGCTTTTGTTCTGTTGCATAAACAGTCACTAACTGACCTTGACTGAGATATTATCAAACATTTTGTAAACACCCACACTTAAAAACAATAATTAAACGTGAACATATAAAGGGTTAGATATTATGTTATGCTCTTTATTTATTTTTTTTTTATCCGCTTCACATCCTGCTAAAATTTCTTCAGGCAAAACTAAACACATTTCCTTATAACTACTTCGTACATTGCAAAGTCCACGTACAAAGACATAGTTCTTGTATGAGAAAGTATCTCAACAAGTGTTTTATAGTTTGTGGATCTCCATGCTACAATCAAACATGGTATCATCGTTGGAGGCGTTGTACCATCATTTGCCGAGTGTCAATTTAGTTTCTTGATAATACCAGTTCTAAGTCAGTTATAATATGTCCAAAGGCGGCGAGCTGGCAGAAGCGTTAGCACGCCGGGCGAAATGCTCAACAGTATTTCGTCTGTCTTTACGTTCTGAGTTCAAATTCCGCCGAGGTCGACTTTGCCTTTCATCCTTTCGGAGTCGATTAAATAAGTACCAGTTACGCACTGGGCTCGATATAATCGACTTAATCCGTTTGTCTGCCCTTGTTTGTCCTCTCTGTGTTTAGCCCCTTGTGGATAGTAAAGAAATGGGTATTTCACCCGCCGCTACGTTCTGAGTTCAAATTCCGCCGTGGTCGACTTTGCCTCTCATCCTTTCGGAGTCGATAAATTAAGTGCCAGTTACGCATTGGGGTCGATGTAATCGACTTAATCCGTTTGTCTGTCCTTGTTTGTCCCCTCTATGTTTAGCCCCTTGTGGGCAATAAAGAAATAAAAAACGTTAGCACGCCGGGCGAACTGCTTAGCGGTATTTCGTCTGTCTTTACGTTCTGAGTTGAAATTCCGCCGAGGTCGACTTTGCCTTTCATCCTTTCGGGGTCGATTAAATAAGTACCAGTTACGGACTGGGCTCGATATAATCGACCTAATCCGTTTGTCTGTCCTTGTTTGTTGCCTCTGTGTGTAGTTCCTTGTGGGCAGTAAAGAAATAGGTATGTCGTCTGTCTTTACGTTCTGAGTTCAAATTCCGCCGAGGTCGACTTTGTCCTTCATCCTTTCGAGATCGATAAATTAAGTACCAGTTGCGCACTGGGGTCGATCTAATCGAGTGGCCCCTCCCCCTAAAACTTTCGGGCCTCCCCACAAAATTTCTCGCCAGGAATTGACATTGCTGTTGTTTCAATTCTCTGTAATATCGAAACTCCCCTGTATTTTATAAATTCATTCACATGTAAAAATTGTTCTCGTGGGAAAACGAATGTTACAAGAAAACAAGATAGGACTGACTTGTAACAATTTAGTTTAAAAGGTCTGATATGTAACAATTTTAGTTTAAAAGGTCTGATATTATCTGAAATGTAATTTCATTTTATATATATATATATATACACACATGTCATTACTTAAGAGAGAGAACATCACATGGGTGTGGGTATCTGATATTTTGATAATAATCTCCTCATAAAACTGCTTTTTTAGTTATAAAAGGACATCACTTCATCAAAAATTTCCGTTTGGTTTATTGGTTACTCTTTTACTCTTTTACTTGTTTCAGTCATTTGACTGCGGCTATGCTGGAGCACCGCCTTTAGTCGAGCAAATCGACCCCGGGACTTATTCTTTGTAAGCTTAGTACTTATTCTATCGGTCCCTTTTGCCGAACCGCTAAGTTACGGGGATATGAACACACCAGCATCGGTTGTCGAGCGATGTTGGGGAGACAAACACAGACACACACAAATATATATATATATATATATATATATATATATATATATATATATATATTATATATACACGATAGGCTTCTTTCAGTTTCCGTCTACCAAATCCACTCACAAGGCTTTGGTCGGCCCGAGGCTATAGTAAAAGACACTTGCCCAAAGTGCCACGCAGTGGGACTGAACCCGGAACCATGTGGTTGGCAAGCAAGCTACTTACCACACAGCCACTCCTGCACTTGATCATCATCATCATCACATTTATCTTCCTCTTCTTCACTATTACTTTCGCTACCATCCTCCACCATTATTTTTTTTAATGCCATCAAAGTGACACTGGAGTACAAATATACGAAGCCCGTCTGACAAGGGTAGACCAGGTACATGAATCACAACCATATGCGCGCGACACGCTGATCTCATATCAAGTTAAACAGCGCATGACATTGCAGGTGGGGTTCAATTAGAATTAACTTCAGATTGAGTAGCCCATCCCGTTTAAAAGGTCCCTGAATATGGGTTGATAAAGGATAATGAACGAAGCACTCATGTTTCCGGGGTGAATTATTCAAACCCCCAAAGAATTCTTCTCAACACATGGTTATGATGCTCCTCACTACTTCTGCTTGTGATCAGACATGCACATATCATCAACCAGTAAGTGACATACTCAAATAGTTAAGGCCAAGCAACAGATAAGCAGATCATTTGTTGTAGCCCATCTTTTATACCAAGACAATGCATGTACACAGACACGACAGAAATAAATAGACACCCTTATAATCATTAAAATTTATTTAAATCTGAAATTATCTATTTGTTATTATAATATGAATATCTAATATTTAGCAGACATGCCCTTTGCATTTCTCAATGCAAGGATCCTATAAGGCATGCTACTGATCAGATGAATATTGTCTTGGAGAATTTTTTGCCAAGGTTCATGCAGTAATCTCAAAAGATCTGGCTTTGAAGATGTTTTCTTTTTTCTTTTTACGAAGGTTCCTGTCCATTATGCCCCAGAGATGTTCAATAGGGTTTATATCTGGTGACTGGCTTGGCCAAGGAAGTTTTTAATGCCATTCTTTTCCAACCAGTTTCGGGTCTTTTTAGCCGTGTGACAAGGAGCCCCATCTTCCATAAATAAAGAGTTTTCTTTAATCATTTCTCCATCGGAGAAAATTGGGAGGAGTCCTTTCTGCAATATGGACACATTTATCTGAGTTTGTTTTCTTCACACTCCACCAGCTCTTATCAACAATTGCTCCAAATTGCTACCCTGACCATCACAGAATAGCTGCCTTATTTCATTGTTGGTAGCAATCGTTTCATGTCAAATTCTTGATCACAGAGTCTCCAGACCCATACCCGACCATTGTCAGAAAGTACAGTAAATTTGGACTCATCAGAGAATATGATAGTGTCCCAAAATGCTAACGACCACTCCATCATCTCACTGGCCCAATCTTTTCTCCACTTGATATTGGCAGGTTGAAGAAGTAGCTTCCTACCAGCTGCTCTACCATAGTAGCTATGTTTGTAGAGATACCTGACAACTGTTCTGGGACTGGCATCAACTTGTTCTGCTATGTCAGAGGCCTCGCAATGAGGATTATCCTCTACATTTCACTTATATAGTTTTGCATAATTATTAAAGATAATTATTACTATAATTTAAAGGTGGCAAGCTGGCGGAAGTTTTAGCATGCCGGACAAAATGTTTAGCGGCATTTCTTACCGTTTTACGTTCTGATTTCAAATTCCTCTGAGTTCAAATGCCGCTGGAGTCGACTTTGCCTTTCATTATTTCTGGGTCCATAAACTAAGTACCACTTGACTACTGAGGTCAATATAATTGGCTCTCCGTTTCTTCACAATTTCAGGCCTTGTGCCTTTAGTAGAAAGCGGTGAGGAAATGAATATAAATTGTTATAATTAAACTAAATGTAGTTACCACGAGGCAAAGACGTGGTCCGATAGTTCGTACCACTGACTGTTAATCGAGGAATAGAAGGGAGTTTTGTGTGTTTTCATGGTTGAAATATATCCCAGAATATCTCTCACCGCTGTCCAATATTTAATTAAGCTACTATAGTTCTTCTTAGACTGTTTGTTGCTCATGTGAGCTCTCATCAACCTATTCCGAATCTGGATTTATAAGTCGTTCGTCCGTCAGTCTCACACGTTTAGCAACACGGCTGTGTTCAACTGTATCGTTATGGGAATACGTAACGATACACATAGATATTTCTAGAATGAAAAAGATAAACCAAGGAATGAGCATTCCGATGGGATAAAGATGCTAAATAAAAATAGATTGTGTGTGCACGCGTGTGTGAGTATATATGTGTGCGTGTGTGTGTGTTCGTGTGTGTGCGCGTGCGCGTACATTTTTGACTCCGATCCAACGTAACTATTTTCTACGTGCTAAAAATAGGGTTAATAACATATAATGTTTTTCAGTTATGTCATAATTTGCCTGGTTTATTTTCCATTCAGCAATATCTACTATGTACTGTATCGTACGTAGAACATCTGTTTGGTTTTAACAATGAAAATGCACTTTATCTTAAAGAGTATATGCGAAGCTGAATTAGCCTCTTATATTGATTTTTATCAGATATGAGGCTTTTGTACCGATACACCATCGAATACAGGAAGTTTTTATCAAAGCACAAGGCCCATACTATCTAAATGAACGGGTCTATTCGATTCATCATCATCATCATCATCATCGTTTAACGTCCGCTTTCCATGCTAACATGGGTTGGGCGATTTGACTGAGGACTGGCGAAACAGATGGTTGCACCAGCCTCCAATCTGATCTGGCAGAGTTTCTACAGCTGGATGCCCTTCCTAACGCCAACCACTCCGAGAGTGTAGTGGGTGCTTTTACGTGACACCGGCACGAGAGCCAGTCAGGCGGTATTGGCAACAGCCACTCTCAAATGGTGTTTTTACGTGCCACCTGCACATGAGCCAGTCCAGCGGCACTGGCAATGACCTCGCTCGAATATTTTTTCACGTGCCACCGGTACAAGTGCCAATAGGGCGACGCTGGTAACGATCACGCTCGAACGGTGCTTTTTACGTGCCACCGGCACAGAAGCCAGTTAGCTGCTCTGGCAACGATCACGCTCGGATGGTGCTCTTAGCGCTCCACTCGCAAGGATGCCAGTCATCGAATTTGATTTCGATTTCACTTGCCTAAACAGGTCTTCGCAAGCAGAGTTTAGCGTCCAATGAAGGAAAGGTACGCATATGTAGGCTGGTTACACCCCTGGAATAGGCCACGAGGTTACAGTCTCACTTGGCTTGCCGGGTATCCTCAAGCACAGCATATCTCCAAAGGTCTCGGTCACTAGTCATTGCTTCGGTGAGGCCTAATGTTCGAAGGTCATGCTTCACCACTTCATCCCAGGTCTTCCTGGGTCTACCTCTTCCACAGGTTCCTTCAACCGCTAGGGTATGGCACTTTTTCACACAGCTATCCTTATCCATTCTCGCCACATGACCATACCAGCGCAGACATCTCTCTTGCACACCACATCTGATGCTTCTTAGGTCCAACTTTTCTCTCAAGGTATTTACACTCTGTCGAGTATGCAATTAACCGATAACGAGAACGCAACAGTACACATTTGTAAGAGGAACAGTATAAAACCCTTGAGTCAGTACGTATTAGTTTGCTGGTACTTATTTTCTGTTTTCAGAACATTAGAGTTGTAATGCGAAGGAGATTTGGCTGAAAATTATAGCAACGACGGTTAAGCAACGATGCAGTGACTTCGGATATTTGTTATAGTTGTATAACCCCGGTACAGTCTTGATAGAGTTGTCCTATGGTACGTAGTTAATCAGCTGGACGAGGTGTCATGACTGATATAACCACCCTTCTAATAATAGGATGTCCAAACTGCACACTCAGATATGCAGTGATGAATAGTATGGGTTGGAAAGTGTCAGTCTGGCCAATTGCCTGATTTCATTCTGTAAGCCCATACAGTCATGTGATGACCACAGCAAAAGTAGGCGAAGTAACTCAATCAGACCGTAATATTTGTTATTCTTTTACATACCAGTTAGGCTTTAGATTATGCAGTTATTTCTATGTCTATGTATTCTTAACCATTGTTGAGCTGTGTGGAAGAGGTATTGTTAATAGGCTGTTCTAAGATGTATATATGTATGGGTATTTAGAAGTAGTTTTTCATGCAATGACAAGAATTTGGGATGTTGAAGCTTCCTGCATTAGCAAACAGTGCCACCTACATGTCCATTTTTTAGTATTTTAAAAAAAATATTAGAAACATTGCATTTCTAAATCTCTCAGAGAGTAGCAGCACGATAAAGTGACGGTTTGTTGCAGTCCCAGAAAAGAGATATATGTGTATGTATATATATATATATATTATATATATATATATATATATATATATATATATATATATACGCGTTATATATTAACTTATTAACACTCAATCTTCTTTGAGTTCTTTATTCTAAATGATTCGACCATGCTCCTATGGATTTATCAACATCAGTACACAACACACACATATATATACATGTGCGCACGCACCCAGCCGTGTACTCGCACAAACATATAATCTGAGTTATTTCTCTTAGCTAAGCTTTGTTTAAATTATGCAAATTACCAAGGACATATATGTGTTCTGTTTTTTTTTTTTTAGTTGTGTGTGTCAAATGCCCTTTGTGACTAGAAATAAGGGAGAACAACTGCCGTGCTGATGGCACCGATTGAGGCAGAAACACAAGAACGTGACATTTTTCTTGTCTCCAAACCATAAGCCTGTTCTTTTCCTTCATTGCATAACAATTCTGGAGTATTCTTGATTCTTGAGAGCATTTCCCTGTTTCCTATGCAGATAGTCGCAATCGCCATTGGGTAATTGAGACAAGGTGGCGATAACTTTAATTAATCAAGAATTTAAGCTATTTTTTATAATACTCGGGGATGGTCATATTTTGCCAATTAAGCACACACCTGTATTCTTCTATGCTATATGCATGCTACAGGCCACTCTAAATTATTTCTCTTAGCTTATTTTTGTTTAAATTATACGCATGCGCGTGCGTGCGTGTGCATGTATATGTATGTATGTATGTATGTATGTATGTATGTATGTATGTATGTATGTATGTCATTGTTCAGTTTTATTTCAAGATTTATTGCCAATAGAGAAAGAGCCGGTTTCTAACTTAGGATTCACGGCTCCTTCATTGGAATTTCAACATCAACAACAGGATATTTTTGTTTCTATGTATATATGTATGTATATGTACAGATTTGTATGTTTTGCTTTATGTATGTATTCTCATGCATATAGTTTCATATTTAGACATGCTCATATATATTTAAATGATAAACTTCTGGAGAGTTTTACAGATTTTTAAAGTTCCAGTGATGGACTGGATCTGTAGTCTTAGAATTAGCTTTCTCCTTTCTGGTTTTGAGAAGCTTAATTTCTCAAGATTGGTATTTAAGCAGTGTGTTACATATCCTAGGGCCCCAATAATTACAGGTATAAACCTGAACTTGTAATCTGGATAGAGCAACTGCTGATTTCTCAATAGTTCAGCGTAGGTATTTTCTTTTACACTGATCTTCAGCTTTATGTTAACATCTGCTGGGCAGCTAATTTCCACAACTGTGCTCAGTTTCTCTTCTCTATCCCAAATCATTATATCAGGTCTGTTGTGCTCACATTTTATTGAGGTCTTCACTGGGTCATAGACAAACATACAGACAGAGTCTTGCCGTAAAATTCTCCGTAATTATAACATGTACAAGAGAGAAAATACTGGTATAACTACAAAAAGGTCAGGCTATCAATATAATAGAATCTCATCACCTGGACGCATGCTTCTTTAAATTATTTATGTATCAAATGATATTTTCAATGAATTAAATAAGTTAGCTATGCACTTAGAGATAAGTGTGCCACAATGTATCATTTAAATATGATACTTGGATGTAAGTGTCTAAGTATACAACACACTTTATAGGACATGAGTTAATTTAGAATTACTGTATTTACAAAAAGGAGTAGCTGTGTGGTAAGTAGCTTGCTTACCAACCACATGGTTCCGGGTTCAGTCCCACTGCGTGGCGCTTTGGGCAAGTGTCTTCTACTATAGCCTCGGGCCGACCAAAGCCTTGTGAGTGGATTTGGTAGACGGAAACTGAAAGAAGCCCGTCGTATATATATATATATATATATATATATATATATATATGCGTGTGTGTTTGTGTGTCTGTGTTTGTCCCCCTAGCATTGCTTGACAACCGATGCTGATGTGTTTATGTCCCCGTCACTTAGCGGTTCGGCAAAAGAGACCGATAGAATAAGTACTGGGCTTACAATGAATAAGTCCCGGGGTCGAGTTGCTCGATTAAAGGCGGTGCTCCAGCATGGCCGCAATCAAATGACTGAAACAAGTAAAAGAGTAAAGAGTATATATATATAAATTTCGCATATAATTAATACTGTAATTGTGACGAAATGATTCAGTTACATAATTGGGTTGCATGATTTATTTAAATTAAACATATTTTTAAATAACGTTGAATTTAAACGACTTGTTATTAACTGAGGTCTTAATTATTATAGATTTATTTTTTATGTTGGTAGATCATTCACTATTGCTTCTAAAGTAATTTCGAGAGCATGAGCCCTATGAAAAGCATACGAGACTGACGAATAAAAGGAAGAAGAAATTTAATGAAATCCCACTGAGTAGAAATTGTGATCTTCCATTTGTAAGACATACATGTTCCCTCTAGGTGTTAGAAGCCCGAAATTATTTTTGAACACGTGTAAACATTTATTGAATTAAAGTATACGCATTATAGTGTCATATATAATAATTCTCACCACCACAACCATTATCACTGCCATAATACAATCACTACCATAACTATAACCGCTGTGCCTCCTTACAAGTCTTGGTTGTCTTTCATTTCAGTTCAAAGGAGTTAATCAAGCAAGCCATTCTTGAAAATGACTTCATGCAAAAGCTGGAAATGCCTCAGATCCGTGAGATTGTGGATTGTATGTACCCTGTAGAATATGCTGAGAACAGCTTGATCATCAAAGAAGGAGATGAAGGGTCATTGGTCTTCGTCATGGAAGGTGAGTTTAAGAAATTATTGTTGTATAAAAATTTATTGAAAAACAGTTGAGTTCTAAAAGCGGTAGAATACTAACCTGAATGGTCTTCTCAGTAGTTCTCAACCCTCGAC
>NC_043003.1:78274763-78359763 GCF_006345805.1 Octopus sinensis | reverse complement strand
CGCCTCTTGTGACATGCAGGAACGGACCGAACGCTAATGAAACAGGATGGGATCCGAGTGGATTAGTCGGTGCATCTTGTAAAACAGGTGCCAAAACTGCCTTTGCTTGGAAATGATGCATGGTAGAATATGAAAGAAAAAGGAAGAGTAATCTGCTGTTATCTTTTGATGATGATGATGATGATGATGATGATGATGATGATGACGATGACGATGATGACGACGACGACGACGACGACAACGAGGAGGAGGAGGATAATTTTCTTCGTAAATTGGAACACAAACCATTTTTTGAAAAATTCTGCCCAAATGTCAGGTAATGCATTTAACAGGGCGACGAATTTACCCTTGTTAACAGGATAAAATATGAGCACAAAATTAAGGTTATTCTTAGAATTTATATCAGGGGTTCTCAACCACATTTTTTTTTATCTATGGACCCGTTTGATTACTATCTTATTCTTGTGGATACCCATAGCCAATCGATGTTTAAAAGCTAGTTTTATAGAAACTTCTTTCAAAATTCCTATTTTGTTTTACGCACATTACTTGTGTAGGTTAAACAATAAAAAATGTTAAAGAAACCTGTTTCTTGCATAACGTACCAATCATAAATCTAAAGCAAAATTTTTTCAGGGGCCCTTAAAGTACTATTGGTATTCCCAATTTACTATTTTACTGTATGGACCCCACGAAATCTCATATGGAGCCTCAAGGGCCATATGGACCCCAACTGAGAACCACCGATCTATATCCTGTACTTTGGTCGTGATTCTTTACATTTCAAAGAAATCTTGAATATACTTAATGTGTTGAGTTTCATGTTTTTTTTTTCTTTAATTTCAGTTTGTTTTCCATTTCCCTCTTTCAGCTCTTACTCCATGCAGGCTATGGGCCATCGACCGACCAAGCTTTCAAAGTATAATGATGAGTACAGGGCTGTTGCGGCACTCCGAAAACATGGCACTGCTGAGAAGGTTAGCTTGAAATTGTTCCTGTCTAATTAGTATATATATCAAAATATGGTAGAAATCTTTCATATCTTACTGTGACATTTCAGTATACACACACACACACACACAATATATATATATATATATATATATATATATATATATATATATTATATATAGTGGCTGTGGTAAGTAGCTTGCTTACCAACCACATGTTTCCGGTTTCAGTCCCACTGCGTGGCACCTTGAGCAAGTGTCTTCTACTATAGCCTCGGGCCGACCAAAGCCTTGTGAGTGGATTTGGTATACGGAAACTGAAAGAAGCCTGTCGTATATATATGTGTGTGTGTGTGTGTGTGTGTTGGTGTGTCTGTGTTTGTCCCCCCGCTATCGCTTGACAACTGATGTTGGGGTGTTTACATCCCCGTAACTCAGCGGTTCGGCAAAAGTACTAGGCTTGCAAAGAATAAGTACAAGTGTCGATTTGTTCGACTAAAGGTGGTACTCCAGCATGGCCGCAGTCAAATGACTGAAACGAAAATAATATATATATATATATATACACACACAAACACGAAATAAAGACAAACACCGATGTTCTATATGATAGGCTTGATAATTGTCATGGGCTTCCTTCTTTACCAAGAAACTAATGGTAGCTTTAATAGACAAACATAAAAATTTTGTAATCGGCACGGTTATACGAGTGACCCAAAGGCCGAGAGTTTCGTGTATACCACTTATAAGTTAACTTATCAGGCAGTAACTTTCTGCCAATTATAAAAAAAAGTGTGATAGGGTGGGGATTAGCAGCTGTACCCGGGCCTTGCTCTGTTTTACAGAAAGTATCTCAATAAGTTACAGTGTCTACTATAACCTGCTTCTTGAAAAGTTGTGCCATTATGCAACTTTTCAGCAACCTATGTGAAATAATGTGGCATACAACTTTGAATATAAATACATGCATACACTATCATATACTAACATATATATATATCGTGAAGTATATTTGTCACTTAAATATGACAAATATACTTCACAATGTCGTGCAGCTACTGTTTATAACTCGCTCAGAGATTTATTATATATATATATATAATATATATACAGTCATGAGTATGCGTCTATTTGTGAGCGTGTGACTGTTTCATAGATACGTATAGTCACACGTTAACCGCAAGCCGATTCCAGACGATGCAATGTTTGATAAGAGATGGCCTTTGTGAATTACAGGTACAGTTCATACGACGGGTTTTCCCTATCAAATTTCCCTGCCGAATTCCACTCATAAGGCTTTTGTCTGTCCAACACTATGATAGCAGTAGACACTTGCTCAAAGTGCAGCGTGTAATTTTTGCTCGAACGTGCGAATTTAGATACGCCACCTCCTCCTTTAGTGTGTCTGTGTGGGGGGGGGTGCTATTTATGCTCAGATACCACTAGGGTCAATTCATTTCTGCTTTTCAACTCACGGCTTCGTGGTGATAAAACAAGCATTAGTCATGCAATAGTTTGATTAATTCCACCGACTATGCTCCTCTAACAGATATATGTCCTCGTGCCCCTACACGAAGCCTTTATCAATTTACTTACGATAAGATATATACATATATATATATATATGTATATATATATATATATATTAGTGGATGGTTCTTGCATTACTTCATGTTCTCGTCGAAAGCTGTTGCTATTTACGGAAATAGATATCTAGGTTCGTTTTCCTACTTTAACCCGTCGCTACGCCTGTTTACTTAATTGTAGTCAGCTGATAAACGTCTAACTGGTGCCATGTCTACTATTCTCGGACATGTCTCTTCTATCTCTACAACCAGATTGTCTCCTGATAGTAGTGCTTTGTTTGTGTTTTGTTTATTAGTTGCACGGCAACCTTAACCGACTTTCCAGCAGCTAATGTCTGTTTTTATATCATAATCTTCTTTAGCTTCATTCTATTATTAATGATTCACCCGTCCATCAACTGTTCCACTAAATTAGAGATGAGGAAATCTTCTGACCTTCTAAAAGGCTACGTGTAGGCCTCTGGAAGTAGTACTTTAATTAAGGGGAAAATCATTAAACTGGAATATATTTTCGTTGATTAGATTTTTATTTGAAACCTATCCTTCCATTTTTTTTTTTCCTAAATAAAAAAAAGGCTTTATTTCGACAGTAGATTATTTAACTGATCCTGTTTTTAAATTATAACATTTAAATACTTCGAGGGAAGCAGATCTCTTGTCTGAAAGGCGACGTGCAGCGAAACGTTCTCTGGCTCCAATCTTGCCGCATCGGCTACAAACCCGCTTGTCACCACCCGTAACACGGAGAGAAAAATCAATACGGGGACCTGACCAGCTTGCTATCAGTTGTACAGGTCGAGACGTCAGGAGTTCTAGAACCCCGTACGACCGATTTCCTCAGCAAAATAGGAATAACTGTGGCCCGTCTGAGAAATGAAGCCCAACGAGGTGGATTGGCTGCTGCAGCTAGTGTGGCTGGCCATTCTCCGCGACAAACGCCATCGTGGTCATTACCACGGGACGCAGCTGAGTACACCATTTGTCCTGGGGTGTGTGGCCCATCACCCCTTCTCCTCCATCTGCTGCTTTATACCCTCACCCTTTTCTTTCTTTTCTCTTTTTATCTTTCTTTTATATCTTTTCTGTTAATTGCGAAATGTAGAAACATCTATTTATATCTCTTTATCTACATTTGCAACTACTTGTTTAAAGTAGTTACAGTTGGTTTTTAAAATGTAGTTCTTGTTGTGAAACTGCATTCTTTTACATTTTGATACAAGCTTTATTATATATTTATTATATTTTGTAAAGTAATTAGTTTAATTGCATGAAATTGTTCTTTAAATGGTTAACTGTTTCATATAGAAAATATTTGAATATCATAAACTTTGTGCGTGTATACATGTATGTGTATGTGTAATTATATAATGTTTGTATTTACACACACACATATATGTATATACACACACACTGACGATAAGTTCCTTTCAGTTTCTGTCCACCAGATCTACTCAAAAGACTTCGGTCGGCCCAAGGCTATAGTAGAAGACATTTACCCAAGGTGTCATGCAGTGAGATTGAACCCGGAATCATGTGGTTGGAAAGCAAACTTCTTACCACACAGCTACGCCTGCGCCTCATAATTATTATCATTGAGCTGGCAGAATCGTTAGCACGCCGGGCGAAATGCTTAGCGGTATTTCGTCTGCCACTACGTTCTGAGTTCAAATTCCGCCAAGGTCGACTTTGCCTTTCATCCTTTCGGGGTCGATAAATTAAGTACCAATTAGGCACTGGGGTCAATATAATCGACTTAATCCGTTTGTATGTCCTTGTTTGTCCTCTCTGTGTTTAGCCCCTTGTGGGTAGTAAAGAAATAGGTATTTCGTCCGCCGCTTACGTTCTGAGTTCAAATTCCGCCGAGGTCGACTTTGCTTTTCATCCTTTCGTACTCGATAAATTAAGAACCAGTCAAGTACTGGAGTCGATGTGATCGACTTACCCCCTTCCCCGTAAGTTCAGATCTTGTGCCTTTAGTAGAAAGTATTAATAATAATAATAATAATAATAATCCACACGATTTCGTGCGCCGAATTCACCCACAAGGACAAATCGGCCCTGTGTTATAGAAGAAGACACTTGCCAAGGTGCTGCAAAGTGGGATTGACATCGAAAACACGTGGTTGCGTACCTGACTTCTTAACCACACAGCCATACCTGCCTCAACCCACCCACCCTCTCTCTCTCTCTCTCTCTCTTCAGTGCGTGACTGTATAAATGTGTGTGTCTATGTATGCATGTATGTGTTTATGATACCTACTCATTTCCAAGTCACACAATCTGTGCTTGTCCCCAGTCAAAATAAAACAAATAAATTGGCTAAGCTAATCCCCGAACTGGGCGTCACTGCATAGAGCCTAAGGTCCCATCCTCCCCACTGAGAGTCATGACCAGATACTTACTGCAATAACTTAAAGTTCAAAGGCCCACTGCTTTTCAATGTCCAACTGAGAGACTCAAGATACCTATGTGGATGTAGATGTCTTCAAAAGGCAACTGGACCTTCACTATCTACAACAATGGTTCTTAACCTTCTGTCTACTAATGGGTCCAGTGGATCCATTTCAGTTTTTTTCATTTGCTTTTTCCTACTGTTTATATTATTTGATCCTGTTTATATTATTTGATATGTAAATGTACAGATGTATATATACGATGGGCTTCTTTCAGTTTCCGTCTACCAAATCCACTCACAAGGCTTTCGTCAGCTCGGGGCTATTGTAGAAGATACATGCCCATGGTGCCAGGCAGTGGAACTAAACTCGGAACCGTGTGGTTGGGAAGCAAGCTTCTTATGGCACAACCACACCTGCGCCTATAAAAAATTATGACAGAAGTGGGATTGTGTAAAAATTCTTTAAATATTTTGCGTATTGTAGAAGCATAAGCAATTAATGCACATAAATTTTAACAAAATCTTATACAGACCCTAAGGGCCATATGAATTCCGATTGAGAACCTCTATTCTAAAGGATTAGTAAGAGTGTGGCAAACGCTATTAGAGGTGTCCCAGCATAGCCACAGTTTATGGAGTGAAACTAATAAAAGATAATGGTATTCTTATAGGCGGCGAGCTGGCAGAACCGTTAGCACACCGGGCGAAATGCGTAGCCGTATTTCGTCTTCCGTTACGTTCTGAGTTCAAATTCCGCCGAGGTCAACTTTGCCTTTCATCCTTTCGGAGTCGATAAAATAAGTACCAGTTACGCACTGGGGTCGATGTAAATCGACTTAATCCGTTTGTCTGTTCTCGTTTGTCCCCTCTGTGTTTAGCCCCTTGTGGGTAATAATGAAACAGATAACGGTATTATTATAGAACCTGGATTCGATATCTTATAACAAGGTTTCTAATATAGGCACAGACTTAGAACTTGGAAGAGATGCTCAGCCGATTACATAGACCCCAGTACTTGACTGGTACTTTATTTTATTCAATTATATGTATATCTATTTATTGATTAATCTTTCCTTATTTCTAGTGTTCCGACGTTTATGAGCCTTATTGACGAAAACCTCAGTAAAATTGCAGATCTACTGGAAGAAGTAAGTATATACTATAAATCATTTAGCGTTATTAACAGAGATAACGGTATAACGGTAATTGGTAACGATGACAGGTGGGGGTGGTTGACAAGGTAGTGGTGTTACTGATGGTGGTAATGGTATTAATGATGGTAACGATGTTGGTGATTATGGTGTGATGGTGACTGATCGAAATGTTATGTGACATCTAGGGTTGCGTGGATTGCCAGGAGACAGGTGAGTTATCGGTTGGCAGTATTGGTAAACAACAGGCTATAGACTGGTAGTATTCGTAGAGAGCTAATGATATATATAAATATATGAGGGGTATCGGTATCCAGAAGGCCCAAGGTGGCAGCGTTACCTGTGTAAGTGCTATGGAAGGACCGTAGTTAAACTCTCGGTTCGATAATGATACGAGTGAGGAGTCTAATGCGGGTCTTGTATGAGCATGTATATGTTAAATAAAATGAGACAACAAAGCCAAGGCGGTGTGTAATTTTCAGGACATTTATAAAGAGAAAGTCAGTCTTACAGCTGTTTCTGGGATATTAGGGATATCTCTTCATCAGAGACGATTTGATATGGTCAACTAGAGGGAGATATTAAAGTTCATTATAAGGAGTCTTTTGGGGGGGGGGGAGGAAGCAAATAAGGAGTATAGAAGGAAATAAGAGAATGAATGTAGAAATAAAAAATATAAAGATGTTATAGGTCCTTAGTTTTGGTGAGTAGGAGTGAGAGGAATTTTTTTTTGTGAAGGAATGGGTATGTCCTCAAGAGAGGTGCCAATGAATTGTTTATCCATACATGCGTTACCTGTAATAAGTGCTTGTATTGGCAGAATCGTTAACGAACGTTTCGACTTCATCAATCTAAGCGCTTCGAAAAAAAACTAAGAACACTAATTGTACTCGTTCTTGGACAAGAAGGAGGAGGAGGGGAGAAGGGGATGAGAGAAGAGGGGAGGAGGAGGAATTTCATGGCAAATTCATGCAGCAAAATGTCCACATGTGTGTGTGAGTGTGCTTACATCTGGTGTATTATTGTCGTTCCAATACATTCTTATAAAAATGTGATTTTAAAACATCTCATTTGATATTACATTGTAATGATGGGAATAGTAGTGAGTCGACCTCTGAAAATATACAACAAATCATTTATTTATTTATTCATTTATTTATTTATTTTTGCAGGAACATTATGAAAATGGAGAATATATAATCCGTCAAGGAGCTCGTGGTGATACCTTTTATATCATCTCTAAAGGAATGGTAAGTATCATCATCATTTATCATCTGTAATCCATGCTTGGGTGGGTTGGACAGTTTGACCAGGGCTGGCAAGCTGGAAGGCTGCACCAGACTCCAGTCCGATTTGACACGGTTTCTACAGCTGGATGCCCTTCCTAATGCCAACCACTCCGAGAGTTGTGTAATGGGTGCTTTTACATTCCACCGACACGGGTGCCATTTGCATGACACCATTATGTCACGACTGTGATTTTACTTGGCTTGATGGGTCTTCTTCTCAAGCACGGCATAATGCCAACGATCTCAGTCATTCGTCATTGCCTCTGTAGGGCCCAACACTCGAATGGTACTTTTCATGTACCACCGGAATTGACCAATTTGCTTTCGTGAGGCCCAAAAGCTCGAAAGGTATTTTTGACGTGCCACCAGTACGGGTACCAATTACGTGACACCAACATTGTCAATGACTACGATTTCACTTGGTTTTACATGTCTTCTCAAGCACAGCGTATCGCCAAAGGTCTCAGTCACTAGTCATTGCCTCTGTGAGGTCCAAAGATTGAAGATCATGCTTCCCCATCTCATCCCATGTCTTCCTGGGTCTATCTTTACCACGGGTTCCCTCCACAGTTAGAGATTGGTATTTCTTTACACAGTTGTCCTCGTCCATACGCAACACATGACCATACCAGTGCAGTCGTCTCCCGTGCATACTTCTAATAATAGAGTAATAATAGTATTGTACTTCTAATGATAGGGTAACCCATGTTTCAGACTCTAGACTAAAATATGGCTTACACTATTAGGTCCACTCTAGGCCAAGAAAATCGTAAGCACATGGCAAGAGATATAACATTCTCTTGAAATGCAACATTCTCCTTCCATCTTTTCTGATTCTCAACCAACTTCAAATTTTCCACTATCTTCCTTGTCCTTTCTTTAATTATATTTTATTTTTCAGGTGAAAGTCACTAAAAAAGTAAGCGGTACCCAACAAGATCAGTTAATTCGTGTTCTACAAAAGGGTGACTTTTTTGGAGAAAAAGCATTACATGGGTGAGTTCTGTCTCTTTTCTCTCTTTCTCTCTCTCTCTCTTTCTCTCTGTCTCCCTCTCTGAAAGAAAGAGAGAGCGAGAGAATCAGATATGCATTAACCTCACAGTTTACATTTTAATTCATCTAATCAAACAATTTTTTTGCTGGAAGTGCTCTACAACTAAACAATAAGGAACTGATACTATAATCAAAGTCCACATGAAACAAACAAATGGAAAAAAATTAATCTCGAATGTTACCTAATCTTACGGGACAGCTAGATATTTCAGTGATTACTCACCTGTTTAGTTATGATAAAATGAGATTGATTCCTGTGAAGCTTTACAATAAGTGACAATCAGACACAAGAGTATGAATACAAGGCTATTGAGATGCACAAGGCAAATGAAGTGAGCACATGTAAATGCAATAAAAACATCTCCTGAGGTATACGTAGAGAAAATATGTCCTGAGTGTTCTATTAGAGAATTTACAAAATTAGAAGAAAATGTTAAAAAAAAAACTAGGAGTAATTTACATGGTAAGGGAACACCCAGAGGCTATCTATGTACGTGTTAATTTGTCTATACAAACTATTTGCTTACTGAAAGTGTTTTAGAACATAGTCTTATAGCTTGACCTGCTAGAAATATCTGCCGAACATCCCTCAAGTTTCACCATACATCTTTCAGTAACAAATTAGGCAACGTTATTCTTGATTGTTTATTTAAGTCAAGAAGAAAAACAGAACCCAAAGACAAATGGAGAGAGGGGAAAAGGTATCCTCAGCTCAAGAATCTTATATGAATTCTTGCAACAAAGTGGACTCTGCTAAATGTATTCAATGTGCCAGGTGGTGGGGGTGGTGTTAAACTGGGATTAAGTCTACCACTTAAGTAGGTGGCATCAGGATCTGAACTCACAATGCAAACAGGACCATCTTAGTACTAATATAACCACCCACCCCTGGGTAAAATCACTGCACCGAGTCCTATAGTATTTATTAAGAGCAATCCATAGATGACAGATGGTTACTAAACCTGTGAGGCTCTCATGTAACTGCCTAGTGTGCCCATACTCTCATGTAACCCTCATGTAACCGTCTGGTGATCCCAGTTAACTATTTTGCTTGTATGCCCCACCCCAAGTCTTACATCGACCCCCACCCTCCAAAGGGTCATATGCACCCTGGTTGAGAACCATTGACCTAGTAGATGACATCTGGTTTACCTACTTTAATGACAACCAGAGTTGCTTGAAGGAGATTTTGGTTGCTATTTCTTGTAAATAGAGTAACCAGATGTTCCTGTCGTCTTTAAAAGAGGTACCTCGATCCACCAAGTTTGTCTTAACCCCTTGTTATGTGATGAAATCAATTTATCCTTCCATAATAAAAAAAGAAGTGTATCATCTTCAGCTCTAGTCAGAAACCAATATTTAGTTACTTCCCTTTACAATCTCAGTTCAATTCTTTTCGTGATTGCTTTTAATAATAATCGGGAAACCACCTGTCATATACTGGGACCAATGTAACCAAATATACCCCACTAACAATATTTTGATATGTAACAATATAAGGATTAGTTAAGAGATTCAAGCTTTTAGGTTTAAATATTGGAGTATGTTGAAAACGTCAATGAAAAAATAGGTTACCTGACAGATACCCAAGGGTACCTTAGATAAACAACGTTTGTTATTGACATCATACACTGGAAATTGATGTTTTAATAGTTTTAATCAAGAGGTAATTGATAAAGAAGCAGTCCTTTATAAATTTAGTTAGAAAGCCTGTAATTTGGGGGACGGAGGTCAGTCAATTACATTGACCCCAGTGTTCGACTGATTGACCCCAAAAGGATCAAAGGCAAAGTCAACTTCAGAGAAATTTGAAAGACAAAGTACCGTTAAGCATTTTGTCTGGTGTGCTAACAATTCGGCCAGCTTCCTGCTTTAATTGATAAAGAAATAATGGTTTGAAACTTAAATTATAAATTTAAATTTTTTTTCCTTTTTTTAATTGAATCTTTTCTTTTACAGTTTTAAAAATTGTGGTTCTTCAAATTTTTTATCCAATAATCCATTATTTAAATCTAAACAAAAACTTGAGAAGGAGGAAAAACGAAACAAATTGGTGCATAAGTTTTCATAAAAAATGTGTTGTTGTTTTAAAATTGTATCGTATTCATACAGATGTTGAATATATTTTGTAGTTCTATTTTTATAGAGATGACTTAAGAACAGCGAATATGATAGCTGCTGACCCAAGTGGAGTGGATTGTCTTGTACTGGACCGAGAGTAAGAATATTTTATATCTTTGTAAATTTTACCTGTTTTTTATTCTTATATTTTTTTACGCTTCCAAATAATTTATACATTATTTTGTTGATCTTTCACTTCTAATTAATTAAGCAGGGAATCATTAAAAAAAACTTGGCAATATTTATCCCTTGCACTGGAAGGGGATAAATTGAAATTCTTCATCATAAATAAAGGCTCTGAGATCACCCCTCAATTGATTGATGATAGAGAAAACAGAACAAGTGGAATAATTTAAGACCTCCTTAGAGAAGGTCTTTAACATGTTTAATAACAGAGTATTTAGAAACACTTAAATCTTTTACTGATGTTATTTTGAGGTCAAATTTTTCAATTTGGTTGTTGCATGGTCTTTGGAATTGAATAGAGTTTGGATAAGCTAAGATTCTGTTTTGTAAAATAGATTTATCAAATGTGTTCAATTTATATTGGGACTTTCATAAAATTATTTAGTAAATATTGGTTAATTGTCAACTAACATTCTTTATTTGTTGTTTAGATGTTATTCTCAGTTGATTGGAAACCTTGATAATGAACAAAGGAGGTATGAAGATAATGAAGATGAGCTATCGTAAGTATATCTTATTCATAGATCTTCCTCCACTATCAACTAGCTTATATGTCTCCTACATCACTATCATCATCATCATTATCATCATCGTTTAACGTCCGTTTTCCGTGCTAGCACAGGCTGGACAGTTCGACCGGGGTCTGGGAAGCCAGGGGCTGCACCAGGCTCCAGTCTGATCTGGCAGTGTTTCTACAGCTGGATGCCCTTCCTAACGCCAACCACTCCGCGAGTGTAGTGGGTGCTTTTTACGTGCCACCGGCGCAGGTGCCAGGGGAGTCTGGCAGCGGCAACGATCGGTTGGTGCTTTTAATGTGCCACTGGCACGGAAGCCAGTCAAGGCGGCACTGGCGTCGGCCACATTCGGATGGTGCTTTTTATGTGCCACCAGCACAGGTATCACAACTACTATTTCCATTAAATTTCTTAATCAGCTTAAATCTATAAGTTGCCTAAAATATAAATTTCATCATAATCTTAATGTTGTCTTAAATCTATATAGTCTTAATTTTCTGTTGTCTTAAGCATTTTTGGTCTTAAATTTCTATCTTGTTTTAAATATCATTATTGTCTGAAATCTTTAAGTCATATGAAATCTATATCTTGTCTTAAATCTTCATGTTGTTGCAAATCAAGTTTCGTCTAAAATCTATATTGTTTTAATGGTAAACCTCTCTATTTTCATAACTTTATTTGTTGTCCTAAGTCTATATATGATGTCTTGTAATCTATATTTTGACTTAAACCACTGAGTTGTTAAACCTAGGTTTTGTTTTAAATCTATACATGTTGTATTTATTTATATATAGTTAATAGTCTTAATGTTCTACAAAGAGACATTTAAAAAAATATACAAAACTATAAGTATTTTAAATTATAAATAAGGATGGTAGTAAATCCCCCAAACCATCTTAAGTTTTATCCTAACATCTCAAAAGGTCTTATTCAACTAGACACTTCTGAAAATTTTATTCATCTTTATGTAGTGAAGAGAAGTACATACATCCTTTTCCAAAATACATTGACAGGAGGAATTGAACCCAGCAAGTTTATTAACAAAACACATCTATCTTGCAGTGTTATGCAGCACATGGGACATCTTTACAGTTAGATGAATGAATTTACTATTGAAAGAATTTTCCTCACTAATATACGCAATACGGTACCAAAGAGAAGTTATGAGCGATTGAGTCTTCAACTTACTATTTAGCATTCTATCAACTCAACCAGCTGACATGACAAGTTGAAATGTTTCAGTTCTGCATTTATTAATCAATCAATCAATCCATTGTTATTAAATAATATTCTAATATTCTGCAGTAAATAATTAACATTAAGTGAAAAATATTCAAAGACATTTAGAATCAATCAATTTCAAATTTAGAGGTTATTTTCAAAGTTAAAACCACAAAAAAATACTTCTTAAGAATCATTCTTTAGTTGTTACATCATGTACTAGAAATGATAGCATTGTTATATCTTTCTGCAGAATAATTAGATAGCTTCATAAACACCCAAAATAATCATGATATAGAAGAAACATATAAATAAAAGACACCAAAATCTACACACTCATTATACTATTAGCTATTCTATTTTATGGTACATGTGTTCACTATGTTTTGCTGTGGAGGTCAAATAATACTGAAACATGTCTAGAGTTGCCCCTTTGTTACCGTACATTAGACTTATACCTTCTTCTATATCGTCTATATATCTCCAGTTTATCTTTTGTAGAGAATTCTCATAAACATAACATATTCTTCTTGCCATAACTGAAAATTATTGTATCCAGTACTTGCCCTTGTATTTCTTTATCTCTTCCTCTCCCCACACTCTCTCCACACACACACACACATATATATATATACACACATGCGTAAGTATCAAATATAAACATTTTGATAAGGCTAAAACAATGTGAAATGAAATACAGAGTGAACTGCTGATGTGTAAACAGAACAGCAGTTGAAGTTTTACTTTTTTTCTATATTTTAAGATTATGTCTCTTTCCTCAGGACACATGGAGAAATAGCAGATGGAACTGGTCATTGCTCAGACCATCCATCTCTCATTCCCCCTACCACCACCACCACATGTCCTGATGAAAGGGTCATATCTCCAAAATATTGGTCTTCAAATTTTGGCACAAGGCCAGCTCTTTTGGGGGAGGGTCTAAGTCATTTATATCAATCCCCAGTACTCAATTGGTACTTAATTTAAGACCCAAAATAGATGAAAAGCAAAGCCAACCTCAGCAGAATTTGAACTCGGAATGTAAAGACTGACAAAATGCTGCAAAGCATTTTGCCTGGCCAGCTGAAGAATGAGGCAAGTCAATTACATCAATCCCAATGTTCAACTGGTACTTATTTTATCGACCCCGAAAGGGTGAAAGGTAGTTGACCTTGGTGGAATTTGAAATCAGAACATAAAGATTGATGAAATGTTGCAAAGCATTTTTACCCAGCATGCTAACAATTCTACCAGCTTTCCATATCCCCAATATATCAAAAATACAAGGTAAAACTACAACTGTTCTATATTTAAGAGATGAGGAATTATGCACATTATTTACATTATTTATATTCAACGGATATTCATCCTATTCTTATTTGTTGTTAACACAACATTTCAGCCGATACACTCTCCAGCCTTCTTCAGGTGTCTTGGGGAAATTTCAAACCTGGGTTCTCATTCCTAAGGTATTTTTCGATGTTGTTGTTATTATTATTATTATTATTGTTCAGGTCACTGCTTGGAATCGAACTCGGAATCTTGGGGTTAGTAGTCTGCGCTCTTAACCACTACGTCATATGCCCGTGGGTATAATAATAATAATAATAACATTGAAAATTACCTAAGGAATGAGAACCCAGGTTCGAAATTTCCCCAAGACACCTGAAGAAGGCTGGAGGGTATATCAGCCGAAACATTGTGTTAACAACAAACAAGATGAGGACAAATATCCATCGAATGTAAATAATGTAAATAATGTAAAACTACAACTGTTGTATTTTCACTTTATATTTCATTTCACAATGTTCCAGCCTCATCAAAATGTTTTTGTCTGATGTAGTATCCCACAATGCATTACTTTAACTATTCTATTGTATGTATGTATGTAAACACATTAAAATCCAGAAGGAAATAAACTAATGGTAGCAACTCTGAAAATCTTTTGCAGATTAGATCCTGAGTTTAACAAACTAGAATTAGCAGATCTCAAAGTTTTGACCACACTGGGTGTTGGAGGTTTTGGTCGTGTGGAACTGGTAATGTCTCTCTTTTTCTCTCTCTCTCTCTTTTCTCTCTCTCTCTCTCTCTCTCTCTCTCTTTTCTCTCCTCCTAAAACAATTGCTTATGTGTACAACCAAGATGTGTTGTTAAGACTTTTGCTACACAACCACATGGTCCTGGGTCTGATCCCACTGCTTGTACCTTGTACAAATATCTACATCAGCTTCAGATCAAAATAACAGCTTTAAACAAATTGTAGTGCAACTGAGCAGCTGTAGAGTATCTGAGCAGTTGTAATACACCTGAGCAGTTGTAATGCACCTGAGCAGTTGTAATGCACCTGAGCACTGTAAACAAGTTCATCATATAAAGCAAAATACAAGATGTAAACAAACTTTAAATACCATAAGCTTGAAGCAAAATCATCATCATCGTTTAACATCCGCTTTCCATTCTAGCATGGATTGGATGATTTGACTGAGGGCTGGCGAACCAGATGGCTGCACCAGGCTCCAATCTTGATCTGGCAGAGTTTCTACAGCTGGATGCCCTTCCTAACGCCAACCACTCCAAGAGTGTAGTGAGTGCTTTTACATGCCACCGGCATGGGGGCCGGTCAGGCAGTACTGACAATGACCTCACTCGAATCCTTTTACACATGCCATCGGCAGAGGTGCCAGTAAGGCGATGCTGGTAATGATCATGCTCGAATGGTGCCTTTCACATGCCAACGGTACGGAAACCAGTTAGCTGCTCCGGCAACGATCATGCTCAGATGGTGCTCTTAGCACCCTACTAGCACAGGGCTCAAGTGCCAGTAAGGCAACGCTGATAACGATCACACTAGAATGGTGCCTTTTATGTACCACTGGCACGGAAGCCGGTTAGCCGCTCTGTCAATGATCACACTCGTATGGTGCTCTTTGCACCCCGTTAGCACGGATGCAGGTCATTGAATTTGATTTTGATAATATTCTTCTAAATTCACACACACACACATATATTTAATATATAAATTTTCTCGTTGCTGTTGTTTAACCCAAGGTCAGCTCTGGTCTGTCAGACTGTTGATGCTCTGATCATTCAGACTGCTACAGCCATCCCATATTTTTGTATATCTCAAACTATTAAGTCCTTCCAGTTTAAATAAATTAAATACTGATTTGAGAGAATTTGGCTGCTGTTTCTAGCAGGTCAAACGACTACAACAAGAAGTGCTTATTAGCCCATCCTTAAAAATTTGTTCATCAGTTGTAACCTTATTTTCTTGATTTCAGGTCCAAATTAAAGATGATGACTCACGAACGTTTGCACTAAAACAGATGAGAAAACAACATATTGTAGAAACACGTCAACAGGAACACATTCTTAACGAGAAGAAAATTATGGCAGAAGCACGATCGCACTTTATTGTTAGGTTATAAACTTTTCTTAATTAATTAATTATGGCTGAGGCAAGATCACTCTTTATTGTTAGGTTATGCACTTTTGTTAATTAATTAATTAATTAATGGATGTTAATGTTTGAATGATGCATTTACAGAGTATGAGTCATTGTTCATGTTTGTGCTATGTATTTGCTGTGTGTGTCCTAGAAATGTTGTAAGGGTACATGGCCTAGTCGTTAGAGTATTGCACTCATGATTACAAACCATGGTTTCAGTTTAAATACATTTGATCAATGTAAATAAATAATTTGTACAATTTGTTCAGCAAGAAATTACAGAACCATCTTTCTTGGACTATCACCATCATCACTACAAGTACTACCAATTAAGTTTCAATGGGTTTGCTGAATCTGAGCAACAGTTTACCAAATTTCTCATTTCTGAACAATGTGGAATGATCTTTCATTATGTTATAACATCAACCCAATAGCTATATGCAGCCATATGGATGCAATTAACATTGGATGAAACGGGCCTCTGTCATCAGGGTAGAGATCTTACATTTCAGATCTTAAAGGTTCTCTGCATTAAGACTTGAAATGTAAGATCTTCTCTACCCCAATGACGGAGGTTCATCTCATCCAATGTTAACTGCAACCCAATAACTATGAACATAAAACACTGTAGAGTCTTTGTTTTAAATACCTATTTCTTTACTACCCACAAGGGGCTAAACACAGAGGGGACAAACAAGGACAGACAAACAGATTAAGTTGATTATATCGACCCCAGTATGTAACTGGTACTTATTTAAACGACCCCAAAAGGATGAAAAGCAAAGTCGACCTCAGCGGAATTTGAACTCAGAACGTAGCAGCAGACGAAATACTGCTAAGCATTTCGCCCAGCATGCTAACGTTTCTACCCATTCTTTTGCCCATGATACTCAGCACATGAACGACAATATAGCTCAACATTCATTTTATGGTGTAGCACAACTACAACAGATGACATGTTACTAAATTATTTCAGTATGAAGTTAAGAGAATTTTCTGTGAATCCTATTTTATACATATATTGTTTTATAAATAGTGTTTTATTCTATTTATCCCTTTTACTGTTTTAGATTGTACAGATCATTCAAGGACCAAAAATATCTATACATGTTACTTGAAGTATGTTTGGGGGGAGAACTATGGACAATTCTACGAGACAAGTAAGTTTTTTATATCTTTGTTTGTTGGCATAGTATTGTCATTTCATTTTTTTTTCCTGTTTTAATTTCTAATATCAGCAATAATTAATCAGTGGTGCAAGTATGTCTATGTGGTAAGACACTTGCTTTCCAATCACATGGTTCTGGGTTCAGTTCTACTGCATGGCACTTTGAGCGAGTATTTTCTACTATAGCCTTGGGCCAATCAAAGCCTTGTGAGCAAATCTGGTAGAGGGAAACTGAAAGAAGCCTGTGATATATATATGTGTGTGTGGCTCTGTTTGTCCCCTACCACCACTTGACAACCAGTGTTTGTATGTTTATGTCCCTGTAACTCAACAATTTGGCTAAAGAGACTGATAGAATAAGTAGTAGGCTTAAAAAATATAAAAGTCATGGGGTCTTTTTGTCTGACAAAAAATCTTCAAAGTGGTGCCCTAGCATGGCCACAGTAAAAAAACTGAAACAAGTAAAACGATAAAAAAAATATTGCTTTTGTTAGAAAATGATTTTCTTTAAAATTCATAAGTTAACTTCATTTTCCCATGTCATCATCTTATTTTTATGATAGCCTGGTGCAGTCCTCCAGCTTACCAACTCCAGTCACACTGTCTAGCCCATGCCAGCATGGAAAAAGGACATTAAATAATGATGATGATGATGATACTGTATATACTTCAAGAACAAATTTGGTGTTCAGTGTGTTCCCAATTCAAAGGCTTGGATTACAAGGAACCTGTTAACTACATGGTTCACTGATGTGTTTACTACCACTGAACATAACAACCTCAAAGAAAAGGGTCTTTCAATGAAGGCTCTTATTATGGATAATGTTCCAGCACACCCTCTCAACTTCATGGGCCAAATGCCACAGAAGTTCAATTTTAACAGTGTATTTCTTGTCTCTGAATGCTACTCCCCAAAGACAGCCTGTGGAGCAACAAGTGATCGCATATTTTAAAAAATCAGACAGGACCTGTTTACTCAGAACCTGTTTTGGAGCGACTTTGTCTATGATGTGGCACTAAAATAGTTTGGGGGAAATCCCTTCAGCATGGCAAATGTTCTTTGTTTAATAGTGAAGATATGGAGAGCTTTCTGCTAAATGCTTGAACTCTTTGTGAAGAGCATTGTGGCCTGATATTGTCTCTTCAATGGACTTTGAAATGTTTGAGACAGAGTTTGTAGTTGAGAAAATTGTGTATTTGGGCAGCTCCACAAGCCTCAAGGTAAATAAAGCAAACATATTTAGTTAAGAAGCAAAGAAGAGAATTGCCTATTGACAACCTGAAAGACCAAGAAGAGACTGAATCTTCACAACAAGGACTAAACTTGGAGGCAAAGGATCAAAGTAGGAAAAAAAAAGAGGAATTCTATTAGGAGATAAGCTGAAGAAAGTATTTTGTCTCTGGTATAAGCTCACAGACCTTGAGAAAACATATCACCCATTCTCAAAGGATTTTAAATCGGATTTTTATTTTTATTTATTTTATTTTATCTAGCTTCAGTAAGAGGAGATCTGGATGATTCTCTTACTGAAGAAAGTAGTTCTAAAAAAACTTTGAAGAGGTGATAGATAACCTTTCTTCTTTCCCAACACCCTGCAGCTTTTTTTGGTTTTTTTTCACATAAACAGCCTAATTATAAAATTTTTCAATTATTAGGTTTTTTTTTAAATTTTCAATTTACTTATTTGAATGCATGAGTCTTATTAAATTATTTCTCTTTTTCACGTATCCCACAGACTGTAACTTACCATGAGTTTAATTAAATGATTAATTAATTTGTTATTATTTTTTAATTTTACTGATATTTTTAAATGATATTTGTCATGTAATATCTTTTATTTTATAAATGTTCATTATGAAATTCATTAGTATTTATATCTTTGTAAAAGAGATCTTTAAAATAATTTGTGGATGTTTTTTATTGATTTTTTTTTCTTTCTATATAATTATTCTTGCAGTTTATTAACTCATTATTCAAATGTCACATAATTATTAAATGGCACTGATTCCAATTTATTAATTCTTAGAGGAAAGGCTTGCATGTAGATCCTCAGTATTCATCAAGGGTTCAGAACAAACTTCCCTAAATACAAATATTGTATTTGATAGGGTAATGGATTTTGTAGTAATAAATGAAGTCCTGAAATGAATTAGATTCATTGCTAAAGGGTTCACTATATATATTATTTGTTAATTAAGGCTACCATTGGTTTCATTTTGCAGAAGCCCATGACAATTATCAACACTAATATTTCATGTGATAGGCTTGATTATTGTTAAAGGCTTCCTTAACTTGAAACCAATGGTAGCCTTAATCTACAAATAAAAGGTCTTTATCAACCAATGCAGTGTTGAGCACTTATTCTCATTGACTGATATTTATGTGTGTATATATATATATACATTCATATACTGAATTACTAAAAATGCATGATTATCTATTAAAATAAATTGTTAAAACAACAAATATTTAATTGGGTTTTTTTCTCTTTGCTAGGGGTTCCTTTGATGACACTACCACAAGGTTTTATACAGGTTGTGTGATAGAGGCCTTTGATTACTTACACACCAGAGGAGTTGTCTACAGAGACCTTAAACCAGAAAACCTATTACTAGACAACCATGGCTATGTTAAACTTGTAAGTACTTCAACTTTTTACACTTGAGACTCTGCATTATCAATATTACAAACATATGAAAGGTAACAAGCTGGCAGAATTGTTAGCATACCAAGCAAAATGCTTAGTGGTATTTCTTTTACTCTTTTACTTGTTTCAGTCATTTGACTGCAGCCATGCTGGAGCACTACCGTAAAGGGTTTTAGTCAAAGAAATCAACCCCAGGTTTTATTCTTTCTGAACCTAGTACTTATCGGTCTCTTTTGCTGAACTGCTAAGTTACAGGGATGTAAGCATACCAGCACCAGTTGTCAAATGATGGACGGTAGGACAAACACAGACACACAAATATATATATATATATATACATACATATATACAATGGGCTTCTTTCAGTTTCCATCTACCAAATCCACCTGCAAGGCTTTGGTTGACCTGGGGCTATAGTAGAAGGCACTTGCCCAATGTGCCACACAGTGGAACTGAACCCAAAACCATGTAGTTGGGAAGCAAGTTTCTTACCATACATCCACACTTGTACCTAAGTGTGAGATGCTTACAGCACCTAGGTTTCCCACAAGGTCATCCATCTAAGTACTCACTAAGCTCAATATTTATTTCTTTATTGCCCACAAGGGGCTAAACATAGAGGGGACAAACAAGGACTGACAAAGGGATTAAGTCAATTACATCGACCCCAGTGCGTAACTGGTACTTAATTTATCGACCCCGAAAGGATGAAAGGCAAAGTCGACCTCGGCAGAATTTGAACTCGCAACGTAACGGCAGACGAAATATGGCTACGCATTTCGCCCGGCGTGCTTACGTTTCTGCCAACTCGCCGCCTTTATAAGCTCAATATTGCTTAACTTTGGTGATTGGACGAGAACTGGTGCATTCAACGTGATATATTTTGCCTGCCCTACTACCCTGATTCATGGGATGCAGCCAAAACAAACATTATGTCTTGTAAAACTTTAGCCTTGGTGGAGCTCCCCCTCCTCTCCTGGTGTAACCAGGACCAATCTCCCCAAGAAAGACAGACAGACAGACAGCTAGAGAGATGCTTATTATAATTACAGATAATGTTATTAAACTGTTACTGTGGTCAAAGTTAGTAATTACCTAACAAGCTTGGAATATTGTTACATTCACTTTTTAATATTGGTTTCAAAATTTGGCACAAGGCCAGCAACTTCAGGGAAAGGGGTAACTCAATTACATTGACCCCAGTGTTCAACTGGTACCTAATTTATTCACCCTGAAAGGATGAAAGGTAAAGTTAACCTCAGATGAATTTGAACTCAAGATGTGAAGATGGACAAAATGCTGCAAACTATTTTGCCCAGTATGCTAGCAATTCTTCCGGTTCACCACATATTCTCTTCTTAATGTTATCATCTAGTTATAGTTACACAAAAGATTCCATCCCAAAGTGATAACAATAAGCGTCTTTTTTTTTTCACTGTATATGCATTGAGAGATCATAACTACAGGACTATGTAGATTTGATTACAATATCACAGGAAAGAATCACGAGACAGATTGATTCTTCAAGTAAAACTCACTGGAGACCGAAGAGTAGACCAAGAATGAAAAAGTTGGATAATATCCACAGTCTCAGCTGGTTGCACTTGGGGATCCAGCGGGAAAGTGTAATGACTGTTGCTTCTGGTAGGACCCTATTGAGGCGGAGCCTGAGGACACTACCACTATGATGTTCCCAAGAGTAGTGGGTGGAGAATGGATGGATGGATGGATAAATGTACCCCATCCTTCACAGCAGAAGTATTAAAGTTGCTTATCCTGATGAAGAGGATTGGCCTGCAAGAGCACTATGCCAGTGCCACATAAAAACACTCATACCAGTACCACATTTAAAGCACCCAGCACACACTGTAAAGTGATTGGCATTAGGAAGGGCATCCAGCCATAGAAAACCAAGCCAAATCAGATTGGAACTTGGTGCAGCTCTCCAGCTTGCTAGCTCTGGTCAAACCATCCAGCCCATGCCAGCATGGAAAATGGACGTTAGGGGGGGGGTGATGAGGATGATGATGAGGAGGAGGAGCGGAAGGGGGAGGGGGTAAGGAGGAGATGGGGGAGGGAGGGAGGAGGAGCCAATTTCTTTCTGCCTAAGCATAAATACACTGCAAAATGAGAGGTGTTAATTACAACGGACTGGTCAACCTCTTTAGAAGTTTTAACCCTTTAATTTTAAATCTTCCACTCCCATAACTTCTTTATTTATTTATTTACATGCTCTTATTTCAGGTTGATTTTGGCTTTGCCAAGAAAATTGGTCATGGCAATAAAACGTGGACATTCTGTGGTACTCCTGAATATGTAGCACCTGAGATAATCCTCAACAAAGGTCATGATTTCTCTTCAGATTGTTGGTCATTGGGAATATTGATGTTTGAGTTACTCACAGGAAGGTAAGAAATGATGTTTTTTTAAAATATGTCAGCTTAAAAAAATTGGAGGGGAATATTAGATAAATATTGATGTATGAAAAAATTGGTCACTGGTGTCATGTGTCAAATACTCTTGATCATTGATTTGCTTGACCAAGGCTGTCCTTGGACTAAATATGAACAACAGAATTGTGATGCTCACAAGCAAAAAAAAAACTAATAATAAAACACCTTTACACAGTGACTTGATCTGCTAGAAATAGCAATCAGATCCTCAAGTCACATTTTACCATCTTAAAAAATGAAAGACATGTTAAATAATGTTCTAGATATACAATATTGTAAAAGACTTGATGGCCAAGGTTGGAAGGTGCTTGATCACAGGTGTGCTCAGATAGGGTCTAATTGGGGTTAATTTACATGAGTACTAATGAAAACCAAAACAGAATATTTCAGTTCATGTATCTTTCTTGTTTCAATCATTTTTCCTTTTTCAGTTTCATTCTGTTGAAATTTCATCATCATTTTACATTTATTTTCCGTTCAGACATGTGTTGCATGGATCATTTTGGCTTTTATTCAGTGTTACAGCTTTCCTAGATGAGTCACAAGACCACACAAAGTTCATAAGCTGCATTTTCAGCTTGGTTTCTATGATTGGATGCTCTTCTTATCACCAACTACTTTACCGAGTGTATTAGATACATTTTGCTGTGGCATCAACTAAACAAAACTGGGTTCCATATGGCCCTTGGGGGTCCATATAAGATTTTGTTGTTAAAATTTATTTACCATAAATTGCTTATACTTTTGCGATACACAAAATATTTTAACAATTTTTTTAATGCAATTCCTAATAATATCTAATTATAAAAATATAATAGGATTTTTAAACATTGAATGGCTGTGAGGGTCTATCCTAGTAAGATCAGAATCAAAGGGATCAATAAGTAAAAAATGGTTAAGAAACACTGCTCTAAGCCTTGTGTTTCCTCCTCTCATTCTGCAGCTACTTCACAAAGTATATGAGGTGCACTTTATGACAGCACCAGCATTAGTGGGGTCACCTTGAACCCATGCAACAAAAGGGTTCTCACAAGTTGTTGCAGTTAGTTTTTCCACATTTCAATAAGAATGGATTTTATAACGAGTCAGCCTTATCTTCCATCATCTGGGATGGTGGGGGTCAACATATTGGGTATCCATTATACTAGAGTTGATATAATTGATTTAAACCTCTCTAAGTATATATGGCCTAGGACTTATGTTAGAAATTAATTTTGTAGTGAATCAAAGTCAAATCACATTTTATACTTTTTATTCTTAACAGAAATTTAACTTCAGTATTTTAAAATTATATATATATATATATATATATATATACATACATACATATATATGATGATGATGATGATATGTGTGTGTGTGTGTATGTGTATATATGTGTGCGTGTGTGTATATATATATATATATGTGTGTGTGTGTGTATACATATATATGTGTATATATATATATATATATTTGCATGATTTTGTTTCCCAGTCTCGTTTAAAACTGTACCAGTTATATTAATTATATCAGTTTAATCAAGTTTCTTCATTCATTTGCTTGTTTTTAAGCCCATTTTTCCATGCTAATATGGGTTATAATGAACATATTATTGAGACATTGTTTTGACAGCCAGATGCTCTTCCTGCTGCTAACCCTTACCTGTTTACCAAGTAGAGGATATCTTAGTCCATATTTTCAAAGGCACAAAAGCCAGCAGACAACATGAAAATTTACAGCAATATCACAACCTGTAGCTCAGTTACATTTGGAAAGGCACAGATGTAAAATAAACACACACAGAATGAGCTGTTTTCAACTCTTATCAACCAAATTCACTCACAAGGCTTTTGGTCCTTCTAGGACTATAGATGACATTTGCCCAAATGTCATTCAGTGGAAATGAATCCTAAACCACATTATTTAGAAGTGAGCTTCTTAGCCATACATCCATGTCTGTGCCACATTTGAAAATTCAAACTTAAAAGAAATCCATAAAAAATAAAATTTTATCCAAATGTATGGTTTTCTGTAATGTGTTTCCATGTGCCCCACTTTTAGAACAGGTACAGCTCATTTTTGCATGCCATAAAGGTGACTGAAATGGTTGGTAACAGGAAGAACATCAAGCTTTAAAACACTACCCCAGAAAAGCCATCTAACCCATGCCAACATCACAATGTGGACGTAAAATACTGATGTTGAATAAAGATTATCCTTTAAAGAATATTTCCTTGTTTTATATTTTCAGTCCTCCATTCAATGGAGCTGACCCTATGAAGACTTACAACATGATTTTGAAGGGAATTGATGCCATTGATTTCCCACGAAAAATCACAAGAAGTGCCCAGAATCTAATCAAGAAACTCTGTCGGTAAAGAAAAATTCTTACTTTTTATTGAGCTCTATGTTTTCAATTATCTTTTATTTAATACAAAAGCTGAAAGTCATTAAGAATATATATTAACCCTTGGTGTTCAAACCGGCCATATCAGGCCCAATATATTCTTCCAGTTTTATGTTCAAAGTGGACAGGTCAGGCCTTTCACACCTATCCTACATCATTAACAAGTAAACAATCACATCATTAAAATTCCAAAGCTGCGGTCATGCTGGAACACCACCTTTTAGTCGAAGAAATTGGCCCTAGGTCTTATTCTTTGTAAGCCCAGTACTTATTCTAGCTTTCTCTTTTGCCGAACTGCTAAGTTACAGGGACATAAACACACCACCATCGGTTGTCAAGCGATGTTGGGGGGACAAACAGACACACACACACACACGATGGGTTTCTTTCAGTTTCCGTCTACCAAATCCACTCACAAGGCTTTGGTCGACCTGAGGCTATAGCAGAAGAAACTTACCCAAGGTGCCATGCAGTGGGACTGAACACGGAACTATGTGGTTGGTAAGCAAGCTACTTACCACACAGCCACTCCTGAGCCTATAACGTATGATAAATTCAAAACAATGTGAATAAATAAGCATTACACTTGACAGAGTAATTTGAATGCTCAAAGGTTAAAATAAAATGCATGGATATATATTTTCCAGGCTTACATAGTGTGCCACATTGCATGTAATAAATACTATTGCTTTTACATTTGCAGTATCATTTACAAACTGCAATTCTGTGTAATAGAAAATACATCTGAACTGATCACTGTTGTTTTCACATTTTTTCGCAGAGAAAATCCTACAGAACGACTTGGCTTTGGTCGTTGTGGTATTCAAGACATCCAGAAGCATAAATGGTTTGAAGGTTTTAACTGGGATGGGTTATGTCGAAGAACAATGGAAGCACCAATTATTCAAACGGTAACAATTTTACATTTTCTACAAAGAAACTTTATATTCTTAGTTTAAGAAACAAATATTACAAGGAGCAGAAATAAAGTTTCAGTTTGATGGAAGCATTGTGGAATATATAAATAGAGGGTACATAGCTGCAGGCATAGCTGTGTGGTTAAGAAGTTCACTGTACAACCATGTCGTTCCAGGTTCAGTCCCAGGTAGTGAATTGGCCAGTCATTAGCCTCACAGTTTTTGTTCCAGCTCTCTGTGTTCTGAGTTCAAAATCCTGCCAGGATCAACTTTGCCTTTCTTAAATTCAGAGATAGAGCTCAAAAAAATGTACCCATCCAGAACAGTGGATTGACCAAACTGTAAGAATATTGGACTGGATATCTTGTGGCATTTATCTCTGCTCTTTGCATTTTGAGTTCAAATCCACTTATGGCCTACATGGGTGGTTCATTTACTATATTACTCAGTTTAATACCACCACCTACTGGGTAACAGATTAAATTAATCACTGATGTTTGATCCATATTTTGAGGATACACTGCTCCCTCTCTCCCACCAGGTACTTTATTTTCAAGACATTTTTCTTCAACTTTCACTCAAATGTAATTAAGGTTGCTGAAAAAATATCTGGATAAGTTTTGGTGCTTAACAATAAATATTCTTTTCTCTGTGTATGTATATATATATACATATAAACCAAATAGGTATTATTGAGGGTTGTATAATTATGCAGACACTTTATTTCACTTTGTCCCAGTTCACTCAGTTGTAGAATTGAGTTGCAACATCACTGGTGCCAAGTTGTATCGGCCTTTGCCTTTCGCTTGGATAACATCGGTTGCTTGCTTGGAGAGGGGAAACTGGTATGTGTGGGCAACCACCGGTCTTCCATTAACAGCTTTGCCCAGACTTGTGCCTTGGAGGGGAATTTTCTAGGTGCAATCCCATGGTCATTCATGACCAAAGGGTTTGTTTTTTACTACAAGGTACTTCAACTACATACAACAGGGTACTATAAAGAGGGTTTTGAAGTGTTGGGTTGGCAAGTGAAGCAGTGAAATATAAATTTTTGTTTTATGTTGTTGCTTTTTATTTTTTCTAGGTGCTTTCTTCGACAGACACATCAAATTTTGATACATATTCAGATGTAGAGGAAGAACCTCCACCAGATGATCTCACTGGTTGGGACAAAGACTTTTAAAATACTTCTTAATTAGGATATTCTTTGTTTTGTTTTATTTTTTTATTTATAACCAACCAGCCAACCAACCAACCAACTAGCCAGACAAAGAATAAAAACAAAAACAAAATATATTTATAAAAATAAACCAAAAAAAAAACTCAACAGACATTAAAATGAGTGAATATTGTATGGTTTGTCCCTTCCAATAGCTGGACAATAGTTAGAGGAACAATGTTTAAAAATAAATTAAAAACTTAAAGAAAAAATCCAAAGAACTTGCCAAAAATAATGGTGTTTGAATACATGGGAAAAGCATATATTTAACTATTTTATCATAAATATTTTCATAAACAGTATTTTTCCAATGCTTGGCTTCAAGTTATAAATTTGTTACTATTTAGAGTTTTACAACTAAATAAAATTTGAATAAAGTTTTAAACCATTTTGAATATTTTTTATTAATCAGAAAAAAAAATTAAAAACCCTGATTGTGTATAGTTAGAAAATTTATTTCCTAACAATTTAGTTCTAGTTTTCATTTCATTTTACTAACTTGACCAATATTTTTATCATTCTTGACTATTGTTTGAACATTCACTTTTCCATGCTTGTATGGGTTGCGCATAATTTGTGGAGACATATTTTCTACAATTATGTCCTTTCTGTTGCCAATCCTCACCTGTTTCGAAGTAAGGTCATATTTCCCCATGACTAACATTTTTTCATGGAAGATTGGAAACAAAGGACACCAACTGCATTGCATGATGGTGACACTTGCTTACAATTATCACACAATGTCAAGGCAAAGAGACAGTAACACATGCATGCATATATATATATATATATATATATAGTTAATCCAAACATAAACAAAGAGAAAAAACGTGAGGACATGGAACAAGTATAGTGTTATTGGATGCTCGGGAAAGGAAAGAAAGAAGGAGGATTTAACATTTCGAGCAGAGCTCTTCGTCATAAACATAGAAAAGGGAAAAGTCCAAGGAAGGGAAGATGGAGAAAGAAAATCGGCAACAATACACATGCGGTCACACACACACACACATATATATATACATACACATGCACACACAGGGTGAAGGCACATGGCTCAGTGGTTAGAGCGTCAAGCTTATGATTGTGAGGTTGTGAGTTCAAATCCTGGACCAGGTGGCATGTTGAGTTCTTGAGCAAGACACCTTATTTCATTTTGCACCAGTTCACTCAGCTGTAGAAATGAATTGCGACGTCACTAGTACCAAGCTGTATCGGCCTTTGTCTTTTCCTTGAATAACACTGGTGGTGTGGAGAGGGGAAGCTGGTATGCATAAATAAGCTGGTCTTCCATAAACAACCTTGCCGGGACTTGTGCCTGGGAGGCTAACTTTCTAGGTGCAATCCCATGATCAGTCATGACCAAAGGGGGTCTCAGCAGCAGCAACACACAGGGTGATTGAAAAGTAACTCCCTATTTTAAAATACTTATAAATTATTTATAAATTGTAATTTTTTTCTCAAAATTTTTGTTTGTTTTTTGGATATGCAAATTTAACCTGCAGCCACATAGCTCTTCATCATGAATGGATGAATGCTCATTTCTCTGGGAGATGGATGGGGCTTTGTGGTCCACATGAGTGGCCAGCCAGGAGTCTTTCTTTCTTTGGGGTTGGTTAAAGGAACAAGTGTATTGTACCAAACCAGACTCCAGAAGAACTTAAAGGGTGAATACAAGAAGCTATATGTCTTCCATCCCATTACAGTTTCTGGTGAAATTAGTTGACACAATTCCAGGCTGACTCAAGAAAATGGCAGCGAGCTGGCAGAAACGTTAGCACACCAGGCGAAATGCTTAGCGGTATTTCAGCTGCTGTTACATTCTGAGTTCAAAATTCTGCCGAGGTCAACTTTGGCTTTCATCCTTTTTGGGTCGATAAATTAAGTACCAGTCATGCACTGGGGTCAATGTAATCAACTTAATCCCTTTGTCTGTTCTTTGTCAGCTGAAATTGTGCAGAAGCCCATTATAAATATTCAGTGTGTGTGTGTGTCTGCATGTTTATGTTAACAATAGTTTAAAAGGCACTTGTTTTCAGTTGTGCTCCTTGTTATGCCATAATGCATCACACCATACCAGTTCTGAGATCAATAGGTACTAGACAGAAACAACAGCAGCAGCAGCCACCACCACCATCATTGTCAATACATTTTTTCAAGGCATATGTTATAGCAATCTGGGAGTACATTATCTAGAGCAGTGATTACTCTGGTGGACCCCATCACCACTTGGAGTTTAAAAACAAATTTTATTGATATTTCTTTCAAATTTCCTATTTTGTTTTTCACACATTCATTTGTGTAGGTTGAACTACGTAAAACATTAGAGAAAGAAATCTAGCTGTTTCTGATAATAAATACATCTAAAGCAAATTTTTTTCATAGACCCTTAACATACAACTGTGGATCCCCAAATTGCTATTTTTTACTTATGTGGCCAATGCCAGCACCACCTTGACTGGCACATAAAAAACCACCCGATCGTGGCTGTTGCCAGCCTCCCCTGATCCCTGAGCCAATGGCACGTAAAAATCACTCACTATTCTCATAGAGTGTTTGGCGTTAGGAAGGGTATCCAGCTGTAGAAACACTACCAGATTAGACTGGAGCCTGGTGCAGCCTCCTGGCTTCCCAGACCCTGGCCGAACCGTCCAACCTATGCTAGCATGGAAAACGGACGTTAAACAATAATGATGATGTGGACCCACAAATAATCTTATATGGACCCCCAGAGATCATATGAACTCTGGCTGAGAACCGCTGATCAAGAGTGTCTTTCATTTTTAAAAGTGTACAGTGTGATTTGAGAAAGATTTGACAGATCTTTTTAATATGTATCTCCTTCATTGAATTCAATCCCAAAAATATATTATGGTGTAAGTTAAAGGAGTCAGACTGTTGACCCTTTATTGATTTCTTTGAATTTAACATAATTTAGCATCTCATAAAGCAAGATTTCTATATATCTTAAATTTGCAGAAGAATTTGTGGTGTGGGCAGTTTAGCTTAATGGTTCAGAGCACCGCTACGCGTAATCATGGAGGTGTGAGTTCAGGTCCCATATCTGGCCACCAACACTTTTTTCTGCAAAAGAGGGGTAACTTATCCTGTTCAGGTTATATTATTAGCATTATCCTGCTTTTTAGAATTTAAATTCACTTCTTTAACTATGTAAAACCATGTTAGTGTAGTTGCTTAGTGTGGACACGGTAAGGCCAAATGGTTAGTTTGCTTCACAACCATAAGATATTGGATTTGATTCCAGAGCTTGGAATTGTGGTCAACTCTTTCTCTAACCATTGCCTCAAGTCAACCCATGCCTTATTATTTAAATTGGTTAGATGGGAACTGCACAGAAGCCTATCAGTTAGATTTCACATGTAATTCAAAGGTACAGCTTTGTCACTTCATTTCTGCCTGAGAATTACATTTAATGAGGAAATAATTCATTTGTTCAAAAAAACTGAATCATCATTATTGAAAGTGACAGAAAAATATTTACATTTTGACTTCATTATCTAAAAAACAGACCACAAATTCGTCAGCATCATCAATGGTAGGTATTCTTGTTTTTGTTTTTTATTTCTTCTTTTCTCATTTATTTCTAATGACCAAGAGACCAATCCTTGCCTGGTACACGGTAGTGTATGCATTGCATCATTGCAGCATGTGTTAAGTTCTACCTGATCTGCACTCTATCAAATCTAGCATACTCCATACCCTGGTTTGTACTACTATTGATATAGACGTTACCAGTGATGATCAGTACTATCTATCTATTTATACATACATGCATATATGTGTGTATATATATATATATATATATATATATATATATATGCATGAGTGCATGCATGTGTGTGTGTGTGTTTATGTACCCGTAACTTAGCTGTTCGGCAAATGAGATCGCTAGAAAAATATCAGACTTGAAATGTAAGTATTGAAGTCAAATTGTTCAATTAGATGCTTTAAGGCAGTGCCTCATTCATTGCTACAATCCAACGACTGAAAAAGAAAAAGGTAAGAAATTTGAAAGAGGAAAAAAAAATCAATCGTCAACTGGTGGTAACTCTCAAAGAAAGGGGGAGATAATTTCAAGACGTTCATTTGTAAATTAATTTACAGGCTTGAGAAAAGGCTAGTCTTTATCAAAGTTGTATTCAGCTTGCAGGATTGAAATCAAGTTTTAAACCAGTTATACATGAAAATTAATTTTCACACTACAATTAAAAAAAACAAAACAATCAGTATGAAAGAAAAAATGACGAAAGAATGATTATATTTTGATCCATGAAAGTTAGAAACTAGTGGAAAGTGAAATTAAAATAAATACTTGGTATTGTATTACTTTGTGTCTGTCCAATTTTAGGATACTGTGTCTTAATGGGTTAACGATGATGCTGAATTTGTTGGGTAGCTCAAACCTTTAAAGTAGAAGTTGCTAAGTAGATTCAGTTATTCAATGCAAGGGAGATAATAGGAATTGCCTTTGTCTTTTCTTTATACAAATACAAATGTATGGCGTTGTCGTCGTAGCTGATGCTTCCTGCAACATCGTTTAGTCTTAGATCAGCCTTAATCCAGCATACAAGACTAAAAACATTCCTTCTATTACCATGCCATACTTTGTTCAAACAGTGCTTGTCCAATATTTCCCTCCATTTTCTGAGACGCCTGTGCGATATTAAAAGGAATTAGTTTCTATTTCTAGCAGGTTCAACAATCACGTAGTGATTTTCAACTGGAGCCCACATGGCGCTTGGGAGTCCATAGGATATTTTTAAATTTATGTGCAATAAATTGCTTATATTTCTACAATCCACAAAATATTTTAATTTTTTTTATACAATTACTAAAAATATTTAATTATAAAAATACAGTAGGATCTTTTTTTTATATATATACTAGCAGTATCGCCCGGCGTTGCTCGGGTTTGTAAGGGAAATAACTATATAAGCATTTTTAGAGAGTTATAGCCAAAAATTAGCAAAAAAATGCATTAAAAATGGGAAAAAAATTATGGTAAATTTTTTTTTTATCGTAGACTCATCGTAGACGCGCGCTAATACCCAGAAGGGCTCGATATGAATCACGACTATAAGATACCCGGTTTGGGTTAAACTGCACCGCAAAATGTGGGAGTAGTTAGGAATCTAAATCGTAGGAGACAGACACACAACTTGACTTTTATATATAAAGATATATATATATACATCAAATGGCTATGAGGTTCTATCCGAGTAAAATGGGAACCTAAGGGATCCACTGACGTACATCATGCGTGTGAAACCAATTACTTACTTTCAAATTTCAAACCACTCACTGAGCAACACTATCCACCATTAAATTTCTCCCTTCCAACAAAACTGATTCCAATATCTAACCTCTTCGTTGGTACAACGTGCTGGATGAAAAGGCTGTTTCAGGAATCCCACACCGAAGTAAACTAGATGAAAAGTGGTAGCTTTAAGCTGACAAAAAGAAAAATGAAATTTCCGTCTTCAAGAAAAGAAAAAATAATAAAAGATTATATTATTTTATAAGGGAATCCCAATATTTGGAATATGGATACTTGCTATCTTTTATTCTTTCAACTTTTCTTCTTTAACTTTAGCTGCTTCACCATTCAGTGAAGAACATTGTTTTAACCACGGGATAGCTCTGATTGTAATGGATCTGCGAGAAAAGACGTTCCAACCATAACCATTTTGTCTTATTCTTTTCTAGAAGTAATGAATTCCTAAGCGAACATTATAAAATGATATAAACTTGAGTTTTTTATTTCTTGAAGACGGAAATTTCAGTTTTTTTTTTTTTTTTTTTTTGGTCAGGAAGATTTGGTTGCTCTTTCTAGCAACTTGAGCGACCAGATAAAGGCTCTCTCGTTGCCTCGTCTCGTTCTCTTTGTCACTTGTTGTTTAGTCCCGAGTTGGATCCGATTGAACAGATATAATCAAAGACGTCCTAACTGAGAGTATTCCGTCTTTCTTCCCAGACATAATGAACTCTACGTGTACATCACAGGATAGAGGTTTTTCTATTCTGTATATAAAAAAAGTTTGGCTACTTTTTCCAGCAGGTCATGCAACCACAACCTTTATTGCTATAAAAATATCTCTGGTTATTAAAGAAGGGTTTTGTTAGGGGGGTGAACCCGGAAGTTGTTGTTCGCAAACAGCAGCAGTAATTTTCTTCAGCTGAATACACGTCATTGATTGGTTAAAATTACCGAAATACAACAACTTTAGCATGAATTAACTTCTAAAATAAAAAAAAAATTGTCAAAAACGTTAAGAGTAAACCCTGTTCTATGTAACACATTCTACCAGTATCTGAAGTTTCAAAGTATTTAGTTAAAAAAAAAATTAATTAAAAAATCTGTCGGATCCTTTGAACTCAGAATGTAAGGACAGACGAAATGCTGCTAAGCATTTTGTATGGCGTGCTAACAATTCTGCCAGCTCGCCACCTTAGGAGCTGGTAGAATTATCACACGACGTTCTAACAGCTCTGTTTACCAATCCACCGCAGTAGATTGATATATATATATATTTTTTAATCGACGTCCAAAGGATGAAAGGCTAAGATGACCTTGTCCAGATTGGAAATCAGAGAGCAGACGGAATAAACATCACGAAGCAGCCAATTCCATGCTGTACCCACTCAGCTTTATAACACTTTTATAAAATGATTGAATATCTCGAAAAACATGTTATTCACAATTTTGTTGTGTTAAGTGTAATTTATAAAACAAGATAGACAATATTTCTCAATATTTTAATTTTCCGTGCGAACTGCGCCAATGAGCCAGGAAATCAAGAAAACAAGGAAAACCCTACATATACTTTTGTATTATAGAGTTACGTCCCTTGAGCAATTATTAAATTTGTTAAAACTGAATTTAATTGATAATAAGAATCATTCTTTTCTTTCAAATTAATCGAAAGTCATCTTTGATCAGGAGGAACTTTTTTCTCCAACGATTTCTTCATTTATTGTTTTTACAAAAACGCATATATTTCTGTGGTGATTGAATGGATTTTAACTTCTTAAACTTTCAGTGAAAGTGTTTGTTTATTTACTGTGTTAAAAGAGAGGACCAAACGTACCTTTAAGTTTAGTATTAACAGGCGAAGATGAGGGAGGAGCATTGAGTGTTTCTTTTAAAAAAATTCCCAGATTTGTAATCTCTATATTTTTCTTCGTGGATAAAAAAAAAATTGAAAAAAAGTTAAAAATTAATAAATTGGGGTAGGGAGGGGTGAAATTAAAATTTTGAAAACGTGATTTGGGGGTATCATCGTATTCTCCTATATCGAAAACACAGAGATCTGAAGAAATTTTGGGGGAAAAAAGTCGGAAATGGGAGGTGTGAAGGAGTATTAACATACTTAATGCACGAGTCATTAATAAGTGAATTAGAAATAAATGAGGAGAGCAAAAAACCGAATATTTTCATTTCAACTGGCGAATACAGGAGGCAAGTTCACGAACCGAAATTCTCTCTTTTTTCTCCCTTCCTTTCTTTCTGTGTGTCTTTTCTATTTATTTATTTGTTCGAATTACAATTTCCGTTTTAAAAAATGGGAAAATAATACGCATTTCGTCGTCTTCTGTCGAACAAAGTGTCATCTGACTGGCGTTTCCAGTGGGTTCAAGAACAAATGACACTGGCAAACAATCCACTTTTTGGTGATGTTTAATTCCAGATGATCCTCGGTCGAACAGATTTATGATCAAAGGTATTGCAACTTTAACCAATCCATCTTCTACATAGACACTGTGTATCTAGGACTACATTATCCAGTGTGTCCTTTTTTTTTTAAGACGTCGAGTGTGATATGAGGGAGATTTAACTGCTATTTCTAGCAGAGTGGGTAATTATGTAGAACAGTTCTTGTCAACCGGGGTCCATATATGACTCTTAGATGTTCATATAAGATTTTGCTGTTTGTATGCTACAAATTAGTTACGATACAGAAAATATGTTAATTCTTTTTTGTACAATTCCTCATATTTAATTATAAAAATATATCAGGATTTTTTTTTTAATCATCGAATGACCCACAACGATTCGTTCAAGTAAAGTAGGAATCATTGGGGTCCAAAAGTAAAAATTGGTTGAGAACAGTGGCGGCTCGTAGAGAAAATTAGTCGGGGTGCTGCTTCAGAAAATTTTTAGCTGTTGTTTTAATATTGTGTAAAAGGAAACAAACATATAAAAAGAAAATTTATACATGAACTTGATCGGTTCGCGTTTCAGTCACTGCCGGGTAATGTGTTTAATTTGTTCACTGAACACCGCCGCGAATTCCCCCTTGCTTTTCAAAATATCCCCTATATCACAAAATAAGGGGTGGGGAATATGCCCTATTTTTCAAATCCTGGCAGCAACATTGAAGCTGGAAGCAGGATAATAATCTAACTCTACACTTTATCACATTCAAGAATATAAGCACATTTTAAAGCACAACACACTCAGAGTCTAAAAGAAAAACTACCTTTCACCCAGCAGTCATTCACGCAGTGGTCTCTCTCCCTTGCGTGAAGCTTCCTATCTCGGACATGTGAGCATGCGCACAACAGCCAAACACCGCGTCGCTAGAACTCCGAAGCGCACAGTTCTATACAAGGATTTTTGTATTTTTTTTTTCGTAAACTAGGGGATGGCTACTGATATAAGCTTAACGATTATGTAAAGAATTAAAGAAAAAGGACTCATTATATTGAATATTATCAATAATATCGAGTGGAAACAGGGGGAGCTACAGTCCCTATACATGAGTCGCCACTGATTGAGAACCACTGATGTAGAGGCCTCCTCATTGGCACATCTCTAGTGTTATTTACTCGTAGTCACAGGTTAAGCCTATGAACTAAGGCGTTCCTTCCATGACTGTCCTATCCTCTATTCAGATACAGTGTATCTAGGACCACATTAGAGGTGTGATTTGAGGGACGAGTGACTGCTCTTTTAGCATGGGAAGCGACCACTTAGCGGTTCCCCTTTCTGTTGCTATTATTTAACTTTGAGAAAATCAATGATCAAAGACATTCCAACCAAAGACCACATTACTCTTTTACTTGTTTCAGTCATCTGACTGCGGCCATGCTGGAGCACCGCCTTTAATCGAGCAACTCGAACCCGGGACTTATTCTTTGTAAGCCCAGTACTTATTCTATCGGTCTCCTTTTGCCGAACCGCTAAGTGGCGGGGACATAAACACACCAGCATCGGTTGTCAAGCAATGCTAGGGGGACAAACACAGACACACAACCATACATATATATATATATACATATATCCGACAGGCTTCTTTCAGTCAGTTTCCGTCTACCAAATCCACTCACAAGGCATTGGTTGGCCCGAGGCTATAGCAGAAGACACTTGCTCAAGATGCCATGCAGTGGGACTGAACCCGGAACCATGTGGTTGGTAAGCAAGCTACTTACCACACAGCCACGCCTAAGATATTTTATTAGATGATGTCATTTGAGACATTTGGTTGCTATTTTTAGATTATTAGCATATAGCTGTTGTTGTTTAACCCCAGGTCAGCTCTGATCGAAGAGACCTATGATTCAAGGCATCCCAGCCATTACCATCCCATCTATCAGGGACTAACATTATATAATGTGTCCTTACAATGAAGACAATTGAATATTATTTGAAAATTTGACTGCTATTTCTAGATCTTTCCAATGCATGGATCACTACCCTTCTCCCCTTTTCTAGTAATGAGAAGATAAAATATAGTTTGCATCAACATAATTCTTTCTTAGCCAAGGTGTTGAATAATTTTAGAACCATTTTAATTTTATTGAACATAGCAATTTGTCGCCCACTTTTTTAATCGTCACTGCTCCTCCTTGATGAGGAATTCCCCTCATAACTTAATTTTTTGGAATTCAGAAAATTCTTGTGAAGTTGTGTTCTACACTCACGAAAATTGATACGATTACGCAAAAGCAAAAAAAAAAAAAATGGTATGATTTAAGGGCTATTTAGCTGTTATTTTTAACACATCTCACGACCACCATATACCCTCCTCGTTTGTTTGTCATTCTAGTGATTGATGTTTTTCAATATCTTTCTCCCTATAAACATTTTTTTTTCATAGATGTGTGAATTCCCGTGTGTAAGAACACAAATTCGCAAAAATGTTCTGAAAATTCAAAAAAAAAAAAAATGTTATGAGGGGTTATATGCGGTGTTTAAAGCAGAATACTGCCATGGTGCTGTCTTAGTTGTGGCATTGGTATTGTTGTTGATGATTGTGATCTTTCGTTTTTGGATTTGGTTTGCAAGATTCTTTATATGAGTTCGTGTGTTGAAGCATATTCTGTTGTGTCTGGGGAGAGTCATTCTCTTTTAGTACCTTATTATTTAACCCACTCACCGGTAAAATTTCCACTTAGTTCGTCTTTTTATCTTTTTTTTTTTATCACAATTGTGATATTGTTATTGCTTGTGATGGTGGTTATTAGTGATGATCGTATTGATGGTCATGGTTAGCCAAGTTATGAAACTGAGTAGGGTAAGTAGAGGTAATCAATTCCATTTTTAAAATCCCTTATTAAGTGGGTAAGGGACGTATGTATTATTGTTTAAAATAGATACATTAAAACCACCGATCAGGTACAGACACTGTCAACAACTGCATTGGCAGCGACAATCCTTTACTAACCACCACTAAGAAGAGGCACAAGTATACTACTAACTTGACTATCAACAAAACTAACGTCACCAAGTTTCACTTCCAAGTACCCAAATATTGTCGTGACTTATTTCACTAATAAAAACTGTTGCATCGCCAAAGACTTCGGTTTGGGATTTGCTACTGTTCCGTAAACTATCTTCCAAGTTAGGCTTGCTTGTCCAATTAAAGATAAACCTTATCAATGTTAATTAACAAACATTACACCGCCAAAACACGAATTAAAATAAACGACACCGTTTTACCGTAAACCAAAATGTATTGGATTAGCGACACTGTGAGTTAGTCTTAACAGATTTAAAACTTTAGTTCATTTAAATTTTATATTGAAAATTCTATTTCTTTTTTTTTTTGCATTTTATTTTATATTGAGGCATGCTACATTTAATTTGTTATCATAATTTACTCTTATATTTGTGTGTTGCAATAACAACACGATCATGACTTTTATTCCACTTTGTGGTAAATATGGCTGATCAAGTCAATGGGAAACGTCTTCCTGAGAAAACTTCCACTGAAACTATCTCGCCGAAAAAATCTAAAAAAGAAAATAAATCTTATATAGCAGAAGGTAACTCAATATTTATTATTATTAGATTGCTATTTGCAGTGTGTAAATTTACTTTTTCACTAAATTCTATGAAACTTAGTTTTACTTTAAAACTCTTATTTTCATTTTTTTTAAAAATCAGTTTATTTATTTCGGCCACAAAATTTATAGCAAATTACAATTTATAAACAGACGAAATAGAGAATAAAATATTTATGGTCGATGGTTGATGACAAAGGCCAAAATTGGCGGGACTACTTGTAGTTATTATTTGGAACAATAAAGCAATAATAATTGTTATTTTAGGCACACGACCAGTAACTTTCATTGTACAGGGGTTTTAGTCTATCAAATCGGCTCCAGTACTAGACTCGTACTTTATTTCTACCGATTACGATAGGATGGAAAGCAAAGTTGACAACGACGGGGTCTGAGCTCAGAACGTAAAGAGCCAGCATGAATACACCGCACGGTGTCTCTTCCGACGCTCCAACGATTCCGCCAGTTCGCCGCCTTGATTATGAGGATAATAATAATGACAGTGATGGTGTATCGCAAAATTTCCGACCATGAATTTTTAGTTGGTTTCTTTAACCGAACTACTAAATAATTGCGTTAGCGTCTAAGTGATTGACTATTCTACTGACATGTGTAATCTCATATCGTAATTCTCCGGCGGAATCTGCATGGATACATTGAAAGACCTGGCTGGACAAGTAGTTTCTGTCTACCTAATTTCACTTACAAGGCATGCTTTAGCCAACCAATCTAGAACATTGCCCTAGTTCCTACACAATGGGGTCGAATCCGTTACCTTGTAAATGCTAATTGCGCTGTTCATCCCCCAAAATAATAGCTGTTTCGGTGAACGTAAACGGTATGCACCCTCCCACTGCCTCTGTTTGTTTTTCCAAAATTTCTTCGGATTCCTATATTTTCGATATAGGAGATTACGATTTTGCCAAAAAAAAAAAAACACGTTGCCCCTCCTTACCCCAATTTTTTAATACCTTAACGAAAGAATGCCTTAATTTTCATTTTTTTTTCTAAATTTTTTGTTAATCCCTGTAGAAAAATAGAGATTACGAACCCGGGAATTTTTTTCATTTTAGTTTTCTTAAAGTAACACTCAAAATGCTGTACTCAAGAAAACCTCTACTCCACAGTAAACATGTTAAGTCTTGTCTCCTGGGTAGAAAGGATTGACCTCCAAGAGTCCTTATGCCAGTGCCACATAAAAGCACCCAGCACACCCTTGGTGTTAGGAAGGACATCCAGCCGTAGAAACCATGCCAAATCAGACTGGAGCCTGATGCAGCTCTCCAGTTTTCCAGTTCTGGTCAAACTATCATACCCATGTCAGTATGGACAACTGACATTAAATGGTGATAATGAATGATCCTTTCTAATATTAGCACAAGCGCTTAACTTTGGTGGAAAGAGGCTAGTCACTTAGGACAACCCCAGTGCTCAACTTTTACAATAGTGGTATTCTTTAGGTTACTCAGCCCTTTTTCTTCAAAATTACTTCATTTGTAATGTGGTTATATCATATATTCTTAGATTGGTCCTAAGATGTCTTCAGAAAACATCTGGACATTTTTCCCACACCCCACTTTCATAAGTCACCAATAGCTTGTCAGTGGAATTGGATCATACAGACTCCAGGCACTGGAAGACAGTCACATCTTTGCTAAGTCTCTTCTCCAATTCACTTTTCCAAGTTACTGTCATTAGCAGTGTTGCTGCTCAATCTCTTGTTTATTTATATTTGTCTTATTTTTAAATAAGTCATCAGTCCGTATATATATATTAAAGTCACGTTAAATGTCCATATCTTTCAGTCTCCATGTATTTATATTTTTGAAAATCTGTAAATATTTCATCAATATTAAATCTCTCTCTTTCTCTCTCTCTCTGAATACCTCGAGAAGATTTTATAAAATAATGATGCTTATATATTTGAGTTATTTATTCTCTGAATACAAAACTTTAAAACTACTTCTGATTGCTATATAATTTGTTTATTTTCAATTCTATTTGTTCACCAGATAGTGACCGTAGTCGATCATGTCCTTACCTTGATACAATAAACAGGTAAGCTATTCTTTATTACATTCAACTCATCCCTACTTTGACTGAGCAGGCATAAAATTAAAGCTTTGATGATTCCATCCTTTTTCACACCCAAAACAACTAAATCCAGTGTGTTCTTCCTAGTTTTTAAATGATAACGTATGATTTGTGGGAAATTTGTCTACTATCACAAGCAGGTCAAGCAACTGCATAGAGACTCCCTTGTTGATTCAAGTTAAGCAATGTATTTTAATAATATAAAGCCTAAGTTGGCCGTACTCAAGAAGACCTATACCCCACAGCAGAAGTGTTAAGACCAATCCTTCTGGTGATGTAAAGCACTTATGGCGGTGCCACATAAAAGCACCTGTGCAACGCCATGTAAAAGCATGTGTGGTGCCATGTAAAAACATCCAGAACACTCTGTAAAGTGGTTGGCATTGGGAAGGGCATCCAGCCTTAAAAATCATGCCAAATCAGCATGGAGAACAGATGTTAAATGATGGTGATAATGATAAATTGAGGAAAATTTACCAATCTATTTAAATTACTGGTTGTTTAACCCAAGATCATCTCTGATCCAGCACCTTTGATCAAAAGCATTCCAACCATGATCAACTTGTCATTTTAATCTAACATTTCATTATCCAATGTCTGTCCCTTGAGGGAAATTTGGTTGTTACTGATTCCGGTTATATTCCTCTGTTTCTTAATGTACACCTTATAAATTTATTTATAATTACATTACTTGACATGTTCACTTTACCCTATCAATTCGACCTTCTATTAAATGTTTATAGAAATATATCTGCCATCATCATCGTTGTTTTAATAAACACTTATTTAGACCTGCATGGTTCAGACATAATTTGTTAAGGCAGATTTCTTGCATCCCGACACCCTTCCTGCTGCAAGCCCTCATCTGTTTCCCAGTAAAATAATATTACCCTATCACCAGGTATGTTTTTACAGAAGACTGGAAGCAAAGAACACTGCTTGCATGACGATGACACTTGTGATGTGAGGCCAAGGAGACAGTAACACAAACATATATGATGGGCATCTTTCAGTTTCTGTCTACTAGATCCACTCACCAGGTTTTAATCAGCCCAGGGCTAGTGTAGAAGACACTTGCCTAAGGCACTATGCAGTGGAACTGAACCAGACTATGTGATTCAGAGGCAAAATTTTTACCACATAGCTATGCCTATGCCGTTAATAGACTCACTTTAAACGCATGTGTTTTTGAGTTCATTCCTTGACTTGTCCCCTTCCCTCAAAACTGCTGGCCTTGTTCCAAAAATTTAAAATCATCATCATCATCATCATTATTATTAAGGCAGCAAACTGGCAGAATCTTTGGCATGCCAAACAAAATGCTTAGTGGCATTTCATCTGTCTTAACATTCTGAGTTCATATACTGCCAAGGTTGACTTTGCCTTTCATCCTTTCCCCAGTTGATAAAGTAAGCACCTGTTGAGCAGGTGTATCAGTGTAAGCAACTAGCCCCTCCCCACAAATTTCAGGTTTTGTGCATACAGCAGAAAGGACTATTATTATTAAGGCAGCAAGCTGGCAGAATTGTTAGCAGACCAGACAAAATGCATTTTGTATGTTTTTACGTTGAGTTCAAATACCACTGATGTCAAATTTGTCTTTCATTCTTTCAGGGAGTACTGGAGTCAGTGTAATCAATTAAACCCTTCCCACAACCCCCAACAAAGCAAAAGGCAAAAAAAATTCATGCCTTGTTATTCTTATGTTGTGAAATATAATGTAGTTTTTATCCCTCAATTTCCTTGCAGATCTGTACTTGACTTCGATTTTGAAAAACTTTGTTCGGTTTCATTATCACATATCAATGTTTATGCCTGCTTGGTCTGCGGAAAATACTTCCAAGGTAGGTCATGGTTGGAAAAAATATTTTCTATACTTTCTCTCATTAAATATGATTAACAATGCATTTATTTTGAAAATATCTCACTGAGTGACAACTGTGCCCTTTGGCAAGGCATAGCACCCATCTAGCCATCCCACCAGGGATACAGCCAAGTCATGGGACTGCAGCTTAGTAGATTGTGAAGAGGTAGGGAAGAACTAGTGGTACTCTATCAAGAGAGTAACTGCAGCACATCCATAGGGGTGACGTCCATGGTTGTGCAATCAGTTAATGAAAGATTCATATGACTCAAGCTCCCAATTCAAATTCATAATGATGGAATTGGATGGTGAGAAAGAGTCACTAGTAGAAGTAAAAAATCAAGGAAGATGTGGGAGAAAATTTGTTCAGGTCTCAGTATGTTTGGCTTCACAGGTGAAAGCAATGGTAGTATGGTTATACTGTAGACCCAAACAAATTACTCCAGTATAGTAAAAAAAAAAAAACATTAAAATGGTGCTGCTCCTCCTGGTATTGTTTTTGTAAGAGTTTTAAGCTACTTTTAAGACTTAAATAGATTTAACATTACAAGAGATGACAAAGGGCAGAGATACAAGGCACCTGGCTGTACTCAAGAAGACCCGTACTTCACAGCAGAAGTTTTAAGACTAATCCTGCTGGTGATTCCACATAAAAGCGCCCATGTGGTGCCACGTAAAAGTGCCCTTGTGTTGTCCCATAAAAGCATCCATACGGTGCCACATAAAAGCACCCAGTATACTCTATAAAGTCATCAGCATTAGGAAGGGCATCCAGCCATAGAAATCATGCCAAACCAGACTGGAGTCTGGTACAGCTTGCCAGCAGGACAACAGTCATTAAATGATGAAGAGTAAATAAAGCTTGCTAATTAGAAATCAGATCCTGCTTCTTTATCACTAATGGTACTAAAACATACACTTGCTGTCCAAGGAAATATTGTTCACTTAATCCACTACAGCTTCTTACCACATAGCCATGGCTGTGTGGTAAGAAACTTGCTTTCCAACCACATGGCTCCAGATTCAGTTGTACTGCATGGCACCTTGGATAAATCTCTTCCACTATAGCCCCAGGCCAACAAAAGCCTTGGGAGTGGATTAGGTTGAGGGGAAACTGAAAGAAGCTTGTCATAGATATGTGTGTGTCTTGTGTTTGACCCTCACCAGTACTTGACAACAAGTGTTGGTGTGTTTAGCAAAAGAGAGTGATAGAATAATTATTAGACTTTAATAAAGCAAAATTCCTGGGGTCAGTTTGTTTGACTAAAACCCATCAAAGGTAATGCCCCAGCATAGCTGCTGTCAAATGATTAAAACAGATAAAAGATACATTATTCCATTGTACAATTTTAGCAATTCCATTTTTGTATACACTTTTGATTGGTTGTCTAAAGACTGATCACATTTGATGAGTTTATCAGCTACAGAAATGACTTAAGGGACACAGAAATCCCTTAAGTCATTCAGTGAAATGTAATTTAGTGCAAAATGTTATTCCCTTGATGAGTTTGTTGTGAATTACTTCATTTTATTTATTTATTTACTATCATTAGGCCGTGGTACGAAATCTCATGCATATACCCACAGTGTGCAAGATGGACATCGAGTTTATCTTAATTTAAGAACACAGAAATTTTATTGTTTACCTGACAACTATGAAATTATAGATTCCTCACTTGAAGATATTATTGTAAGTATTTCAAACAGTAAGACTCTCTTTCTCTCATTTTAATTGTGAAACAGATTAAATTTCTTTTTTGAAGCTTTTGGATTATAGTCATCAGTGCTATTATAATCATATTTAATGTAGTAAGGACAAAAACAAATCTAATTAGTAAATAACTAGTGGGACCCATGAATATTTCATGGAATTAATGGTAAATTTATTGGGTTATTTCTGAAAACTTTATCCAAAAACCTGAAAGTGTGCCTGTGTTGTTGTCTATGGAAAGATAGTCGCTCATCTGCTGCTCATTGAAAAGTGAAAGAAATTGGAATACAATGACTAGTTAATGCACTTTATATATATATACTCTTTATATGCTTTATGCACAATTTTTTAGACTTAATACCCAGCACTCTCCCTCTTTCTCACTCTTCACCTTACCCTCTTTTTCTCTCTCCTTTTTCTTTTGCTTTTTGCCTTTCTCTTCAACTAATCACATGAAAACTTTACAGACAGGCTAAATAACAGGGTTAAAAATCTTGGTTCCAAAAAAATTTGCACATTTTACTCACCACCACTTTCCGCTCCCCCTTCAACTAATCACATGGAAGCATTATAGACTGGCTAAGTAACAGAGGAAAAGCAAAATTATTCTAAAATACTTATGTAGTGAAAAGAAAATATGTTGATGTGCAAGTAAGAATAACTCAAGACATCTTAGCCTTGTTAGACCTCTTCAGCATAATCATCTCTCTGCTAAATTATTGATAAGAGAATCAATGTATTCATATCCAATAATATAAGCAAGTAGATATCAGATAATATAATGACTGAAAGTAACTACCTAGAGATGCCTACTGCATGAAAGATACCTAAATTGTAAATCAAGTTTTGTCTTTTCCAGTTCATTTATATGTGAACAATAGTTTCTTCTTCTGCAGTTTTGAGCTAATTTGATTGACAGAACCTGTGTGGGAGCCTGACATAATATATGTTTTTTTGTTTTGGCATAGCAACTGAGCCAAACAGATAACTGGAGTCGAGTGTGGCTTACCAGCTCCAGTCAAACCGTCTAACTCATGTCAACAAAGAAAACAGACGTTAAGTGCTGGCAGCAGCAGCAGCAACATGTGTTCGTGTGTATGAGAGAGAATGTTTATGTATTGTACTTCACAGAATGTAAACCTTCACTAATAGTGGTGCTGTCAACAAATTGTCTGATAGTTCTGCACTTTTGAAGATGTGTGAAATAAAGGATCCCTTACTTGAAAAATAGGATCCATTTAACCAATGCTAGAAGGGAAAGCATTATAAGATGAACAAATGGAGTTACATATGTAACCATATGTGCATGTGTATACGTATACATACACACATGTCTATATATATATATATATATATCACCGTGATCAGCGTGACCGGCCAGGCTATCAGATGTTGCTACACATCGCTGGTCACAATGCGCTTTGCATTGTTTTAGCCTTCAAATGATGCCACCCCACTGGCTAAGCGAGTAGGCCAACAGAAGAAAGAGTGAGAGAGAGAGTTGTGGCAAAAGGGTACAGCAGGGATCGCCACCATCCCTTGCCGGAGCCTCGTGGACCTTTAGGTGTTTTCGCTCAATAAACACTCACAACGCCCGGTCTGGGAATCGAAACCGCGAGTCCGCTGCCCTAACCACTGGGCCATTGCGCCTCCACATATATATATATATATATAAAATCAAAATAAGCAACAAGGATATCCAAAGGTAATGCAGTACGATCGTTTCATGCGACTCCATTTAATTAAACAATGCAAGTATTACATCAATTTTAAGATTTAGAGCAATCTTCAGCTGCATATAAGATTACTCTAAATCTTAAAACTGATATAATAGTTGCATTGTTTAATTAAATGGAGTCGCATGAAACGATCATACTGCATTACCTTTGGATATCCTTGTTACTTATTTTGATTATAATCACCCCATTTTGAATTATATGGATAATACCATACCAAATTCTGGTGCCTTTAACTTAAGTACCATATTCAACTGAATCTAAATTTTTACTGAACCTCTCTCTCTCTCTCTATATATATATATATATATGTTTTTCTATTGATGGGTGAGATTTTAAAATTTTGTAAATGTTTTGTTTTTTTATTTATCAAAAAAATCATTTACTCTTTTTTTTTTCCCTCCACAGTATGTTTTAAATCCAACTTTCAACCATTTTCATATTAAGAAGTTAGATTCCAACCCTAAATTATCTCGTGCTTATGATGGAACTACCTACCTACCAGGTAAATGTCTTTATTACTTTATGGACGATGCTCTTTGAGCCTAAATTCCATGCTCTATTTATCTACATTTCCTTATGTTCTTGTGTTTTGATGTCAACTTTTTTCACTTTTCTTGTAACTATTTCCACTTGTGTCTTGCTTTTAATAAAATTTTCTTTGCAAATCACGTCGGGTGGTCAGCAGTTTGATTGTAGTTTGACTTCCATTTTGTTGTCTTTGTATAGATTCAGTGGTTTGAGAATGTATCCATCGGATACGATATTATTGAGTTGACTAAATATGTTGTGTATGAGGTATTTGTGTCTTCCAGTTAAACTCTTTTTTTTGTTTTGTTTTGTTTTTCAACTTGCTGTTGGTAGGATGGCAAGAAGAGTCAAATACATTTTTGTGGAGAAGTGTTGGAAAGATCGATTTCAAAGTTAGTTTCAATCGATTCTCTTTTTATTTCACTGATATATACAATTACAATTACATACATCGGGAATAATCTCCCTTCGTCAATGGAAAGTAACTTGAAACATATCGTATAGGGTAGTGGCTCCCAACCTGTGGTACGTAAGCACTTTCGGAGTGATATGCTCATTAATAAATGACAATTGTTTGTTTGGTTTTTGGTGCATGTCTTGTTCACTCTGGGCTGGGTAGAGGCTAATTGGGGACTAGCGAGGTAGACATGCAGTTACAAGTTGATATTTTCTTCACAAAAATATTTACTACTTTACACAAGGTAATCTGGTGGCGATTTGCTATTTTCATACCCCTAATTTTATATTATATATATATTATTAGTAGTAGTATTAATATTATTTTGTATGTTTTTTATTTTTATATTTTTCTTGATTGATTTTTTTTTTTTTTACTTTTCCATGGGATTTAATAACATGCCAAAGTGAAAATATGACCCTGCGTACATAAAGTATGGCTTCATTGCAATCGAACATGGAGGAGAAGCTCTTCCGCAGTGTGTGGTCTGCATGAAGTCCCTTTCCAATGCAGCCATGAAACCCAACCTGCTCAAACGTCGTCTTGAGATGACTCACACAGACAAGAAGGACCGAGATCAGAGTTATTTCCAGTGACTTGGCGAGAACGTAAAGTAGTAGCGCATAGACGAGACTGGCCAGATCTACCAGAAGAGGGGAGGAATTGTGAAAGCATCCTATGAAGTTGCTGTCTTGGTGGCCAAAAACATGAAGGTGCATGCCATTGCAGAGTCTCTCATCTTGCCAGCGGCAAAGATCTTGATCAGGCACATGATTGGAGAGAAGGTGACGGCGATGTTGGAGAGTGTTTCCGTCTCTAACCACTGTACAGTGCCATATCGAAAAGATGTCAGTCGACATTGCCGACCAAGTGATTTAGGGAGTGAGAGCCTCAAAGTATGGGTTTGCCATTCAACTCGACAAATTGACAGACGTCACCAACTGTTGTCAACTACTTGCCTATGTCTGCTTGAAAACTTGAAATCTTCAAAGCCACAGTCGAATCAATTCTACTATATGGCTCAGAAATCTGGACGTTATCAAAGAAGCTTGAGAGGCGGTTGGATGGAACCTACACTCGCCTCCTTATGAGAGCTCAAAATCTCTTGGAAGCGCCATCCAACCAAAATGCAAATATATGGGAAACTACCACCTGTGTCATCTCTTGTGAAAGGTAAGAGAGTCCAGTTTGCTGGACATTGTTGTAGAGCTGAAAAAGAGGTAATTTCTACTCTTCTCCTCTGGAAGCCATCTACTCGCAATACCAGAGGGCGCACACTCTCCTACCCTGATGTAATCTCCAGGGATACAGGCATCCAGCAACAGGACCTCCGTAATGCCATGATGGACCGTGAAGTCTGGCGTAGCATGGTAAATTCCATTGTCTCGACCACGGTCGAACAATGATGATGATGATGTCTGCTTTTTGCATAATAATGCTGTGAAGACTGAGTTACTGCTGAGCCAGGAGCTGTCCAGTACAGTGAAAGGAAAAGATATTTTTGACATTTTGGACAATTTTTTTCAAGCAAAATGAACTGGATTGGGGAATGTTGGTTGGATGCACAACAGATGGGACTCCATCTATGCTCGGTCGAAAGTCAGGTTTTCAAGCCCACGTGTCCATTGTTTCATACACAGATTCACTCTTTGTGCTCAAGTTCTCCCTCTGAAGTTTTTATCATGCTTGAACCAAGTTATCAGAATTGTGAATTTCATCAAAACGCTGGCTCTGAATACTCTCAAACCACTGTCATAGTTTTGTTAACGTTAATATTTTTAGTGCCCTAGTGTTGTATTTTATTGTCAAACATCATTTTTTGAAGTCAGCACAATTTGATGTAAATTCTGTTTAAGTAAACTATTTCTGTTTCTTCATTTACCTAGGTATTGTTGGTTTAAACAATATAAAAGCCAATGACTACTGCAATGTCATCCTTCAGGTAAGGAATTTCGCTATTTTTTTAACATTCTATCTGAAACATAATATTTTTTTAATCCTTTCTCTGTTTTTCTTGAAATACAAATCAGTTGAATTCTCTACATATACCTGTATGTTATATAGTTGTAATTACTTACTGCATCAGAGTGACACCAATTTTTATGAGGTTTCTAGAAGATGGATATTGTCATACTCATCATCATTTAATGTATGCTGTCCATGGATTTGACAGTTTATCATTGTCCAGTTTTTTTATTCAGACTATCAACTACTTTAAATATGTCAGAGACCATGTTTCACTCATATACATTTCACAATCTCTGTACTGGATGCATTTTATTGTAACACCAGACCTAGATAAAACCCTGTTATCTCCATTTATGTCCATTATATGTTTACAAACATGTTTTCCATTTCTTGTTTTAGGCTCTTTCTCATGTACCTCCTCTGCGGAATTACTTTCTGCAAGAGGACAGTTATAAAAGTATTCGACGTCCAGCCGGTGATCAAATGTTTCTTCTTGTCCAAAGATTCGGAGAACTTCTACGCAAATTATGGAATCCACAAAATTTCAAAGCTCATGTTAGTCCCCATGAAATGCTTCAAGCTGTTGTCCTCTGCAGCAAGAAAAAATTTCAAATCACTGAGCAAGGTTAGTGAACATAACTACTCCTTTTATCTCAATATTATTATTATGCCCCCCCCACATTGAAGGCAGCAAGGGGGAAGAATAGTTATCACACCAGACAAAATGCTTAGCAGCATTTATTCTGGTTTAACATTCTAAGTTTAGATGCTTCCAAAGTCAAATTGACCTTTCATCCTTGATAAGATAATTATAATAATGTTCATCGGTCGTTGTCAATGAAGACCAGAGACATCACATGGGAGAAGAAGATGGATCATGGTGCATTCGGCTGTAGCTGATCAGGGTCAATGTATGGTCGGTAGGTTCTACAACAGATTGGAGGTCAGGCACTGGTGATCTGCTGGGAATGAAGGCAAGGAGTAACAAGTACCTGTCAAACACTGGGTCGATGATACTGACTTCCTCCTTCTCCTGAAATTGCTAATCTTATGCCAAAATTTGAAACCATTATGTCAACTCTTTATACTCTGAGTTCAAATCCTACTGAAAATCAGTTTTGCTGTTCAGCCTCCCAGGGTCAGTAGAATAAGGTACCAGCCCATTAAAGAGGTCAATAAAACTGATTGTCCTCCTCACCAGCCTTCCCACTCAAATTTGTGACATTGTGCTTATGTATTATTATTATATTTATTATTATTATTATCATCATCATCATTTCTATATTGATACACACCCACATAAACTTTAGCAGTGAATTGATAAATCTACAATTTCTGTATCTACTTATCCTATGAATTCATAAGAGAGAACTCTGTATGATTGCTTGCCCTGTTAGAAACAGCAACCAAATCTCACTCATTTCTTGCCATATTATCTTTAGAAATAAAAGGATACATTACATGTGAAAAAAAATTAGGTTGGAATGGCTTTGATCATAGAACTGTTTAATCAGAATTACTTTGAGGCTAGTATCAGTTCTCTATTGTTGTTGAGTTTCATGTTGAATCTGATGGAGCAGTCCTATGTTTAAGGATATTCTAGCCATGACCATCACTAACATTTTTCTTTTCCAGACAGGGTGTAGCCTAGACTTCTTCCTTCAATGTACCATTATTCTTTGTCTGTCCATTCATCCATCCATCCATCCGTCTGTTTGTGTATTCATCCATCCATCCACCTTCTCACTCTCTTTCTATCTGAGTCAGTCAGTTAAAAGCAAAGTTGGGTTTGGCTGTTTCAGGCCCTTCTTTGAATAAAACATGAAAACAAAACGAACATCTCTAGTTTCTTCAGATTCCAGTTTCGTTCCTTTATGTCATGCATTACATTTTGTTTGTTTATTTTTATTCTTTTTTCATATAATTCTAGGTGATGCTGTATATTTTATGTCTTGGTTCCTCAATGCTTTACACGTTGCCTTGGGAGGAAGCAAAAAACTTTCCAGTAGCATCATCAACAAAACTTTCCGTGGTAAAATGACAGTTTATTCTCGCAAAGTTCCGCCACTAGATTTGGTAAGTTTACAGTTTGAACCACTGTTATCATTGCCATATTCATCAATTTGATTCATATTTTAACCCTTTAGTGTGCAGATTATTCTATCAAATATAATCATCATCATCATCATTGTTTAACGTCCGCTTTCCATGCTAGCATGGGTTGGACGATTGACTGAGGACTGGCGAACCAGATGGCTGCACCAGGCTCCAATCTGATCTGGCAGAGTTTCTACAGCTGGATGCCCTTCCTAACACCAACCACTCTGAGAGTGTAGTGGGTGCTTTTACATACCATTGGCATGAGGGCCAGTCAGGCAGTTCTGGCAGTGGCCACGCTCAAATGATGTTTTTTACATGCCACCTGCACAGGAGCCAGTCTAGCGGCACTGGCAACTACCTCGCTCGCATGTCTTTTTTCTCATGCCACCAGCACAAGTGCCAGTAAGGCGATGCTGGTAATGATCACGCTCAAATGATGCTTTTACATGCCACCGGCATGGAAACCAGTTAGCTGCCCAGGCAACGATCACACTCGGATGGTGCTCTTAGCACTCCACTAGCACGGATGCCAGTCATAATTAATCAGGCATTATCTTGTAGCTTAGAAATTTTGATGATGTGATTGTTTTTTTAGAATGACATTGTAGGGTAGGTATGATAGGCTGGAACATAAAAAACATAAAGTATTTGGGATGGATATGGCTGGTTTAAATTCTAAAGGGTTAATATTCTTTACCTGAGGATCATGAGTTATGCTCACAATTAACATCAACCAGACAGTCACAAATATTTTGTTTTGGATTAATAACTTGGAAGTTTAAAAAACCTGACTTAGTTGAATAAAGCCTTTGTTACCTGTATAGTTAATTAGGTTGTCCAAGCAAGTGTCATACTCAATAATTGGTGTAGAGGCATTACAGTCAGGGTAAAGACGATGCCTTAGAGGGAAGAATTTACAGAGGTATCAAATTGCTGGACCAAGTTGTGAAACTTCGAAAAAGAGTTAGAACTCAACTAATTAAGAAGAGAGTTAGCTTAAATGAGAGTCAGTTTGATTATGTGCAAGGAAGAAGTACTACTGATGCCCTCTTTTTAGTAATGCAACTAACTGCAGAAGTGTTTAGCCAATAGTAAACCACTCTACTTAGCATTTGTTCCTAAGCCTTCATTAAGGTTCTATGCTCTCTGATCTCCCTTGACAGCCATCTCTTCACCCACCTTTGTTCCTTACTCATTATAATCCCTTGTACTTAAATCCTCTATGTCTGTCCCTCTCACTTCTCCCTTTGGCATTATCTCCCAATTTCTCATCTGTCTATCAATTTATAACACTGCTACTCTCCACAACACTTATCACCTCCTCTTTTTTTAAACTGCTTCTGTTTTCATCATCTTCCTCTCCTAAACTGGTATTCATCATTTACCACATTGCCACCTGTGTTCACCATTCACTGCATTCATCTCTATACCCATCTCTATTTGTCACTCTCCCTCTGACCCTCGATCTCTCTTCTCTCATAGTCACCTTCTTTTACCTTGAGATACACTCTGACACCTCATCACCATCTTTGCTCTCCTCCAAACTGGAGTAGCCATGTATCTCTTGTGCTACAAAACACCTGTTCTTGTTCCTCTATCATACTTTAGCCTTTCAACACATGACACAAAGCCACTTCCTTCACTACTATAGTTTCACTCACTCAAGAGATCTTGTCTTGCATCTTGCAAGTTACTTGGTGGTCTCACAAGTGTAAAATGGTCAGGATTAGGAAGGGCATCCAGCTGTAGAAACTACACACACACACTTAAAAGAAAAAGTGCATCACACTGAAGACAGAATAAGAGCTAAGTATAAGGACCCTATGTATATATATATCATCATTTAACGTCTGCTCTCCATTCTTGCCTGGGTTAGACAGTTTGGCATGGAGCTGGCCAGACTCCAAATGTCTGTTGTGGCTTGGTTTCTACAGTTGGATGCCCTTCCCAACACCAACCACTTAGCAGAGTATGCTGGATGTGTTTATGCAGGATTGGCACCAGCACCTGAAAAAGCATGTGTGGAAGACAGCAGTTTCACTTAGCTTGATGTGTTTTATCAAGTACAGCAAATTCCCATGTCTCTGTGTTTTGAGGTCTTTATAGACACCTTTTTCTCAAAGTGATGCTCTTTTTAATATTTTTATTATTAAGTTTTGAAAGGCAATGAGCTCACAGAATTGTTTGCACGCCAGAAAAAATATTTAGTAGTATTTTGTTTCTCTTTATGTTCTGTGTTCAAATTCTGCTGAAGTTGACTTTGCCTTTTATCCTTTGTGGGGTCAATAAGATAAATATCTGTTGAACTCTGGGGTCGATGTAATCAACTAGCCCCTTTCCTGAAAATTTGAGGCCTTGTGTCTATAATAGAAAGGATTGTTATTAAGTTATATAAACTTCCTATTTCAGAAAGAAGAAGAAAAAGAGAAGCTACTCCAGATGGAAGAGTACCAAGGTAAGCTCTTAACAATTAAAACTAATTACATTGACAGGAATATTATGTAAAGAATTTTTAATTAATATTTTTGTTAGTTCATTAATTAATATATTTACAAGAACATTCACTGTAAAAGATATAGCAAGTTTAACAAAAATTAATCATGTTTACTGATTGCCACTTGGTCCTAGTTCATTCAACTATCAAGAATAGTGTGCAAAATTGTTTTGGCAAATCAATAGTGCTGATAGCTAGCTCTGATCGTGCAAGGTCAAACAGTTGATTTTATTATTGAAGGATGATATCAAATATGTATTTCATAATTTCCTGGTTGTTGCTGTGTTTATCCTAATGCTTCAATTTCAGTTGAAATTGTAGAATGATTTCAATTTAAATTAGACTTGGGATTTGAAGTTTCTGAGGACCACTTGGCTGTGAGGAGCGTACTTCAGATGGTCTCTTTCTGTTCAGTATATGGGTTCTGTATCAAAAGTACCACTATACTGGAATTTGATTTTTTTTTTCTTGTATGTAACTATGTGGTTAGCACATCTGGAGTAAAAAAAAAATACACATTAGCAGGGATGACCTACCTATTTATATCTCTTACAATATATTTGGGGTTGACTGAATCTTAACTGACCACTCTATCAGCAGCCCTTTTTGTGATTTCAAATCAGACCTATGTTAAACATCCATTTGACACATTGTTCAAATATGATTTCTAGACTACATAACTTCTTTTATTCCTTTATCACACCATCACCATCGTATGTCTACTTTCCTTGCTGTATTGGGTAAGTTATCACAGTTCAAGTCAGCACTTATTAGGAGCCACTCTACTCTTAGGCAGATTCGAGAATTATAAGTATCATTTACGGCTTAGTTTCTATAGATGGTGGATGCCCTTCCTATCATCAACCACTTCACTGAATATACTGAGTGCATTTTATGCAACCAGCATTAGAGAGGTTGTCATGTTCTTGAGCGATGAGTCCTCTTGTCCCCTCACTTTCTCTACCCATTTGCCAACCACTTTACATTCCTTATTATGCCACCAGCACTAGAGAGGTTGTCATGCCCTTAGCAAGGCAAGACTAAAAGAACCTCTCAAATCTGAAACCTATGCTTTTTCGACTCATTCATCAACTACAGTGTACTGGGTGCATTTTGTCATGATACCTTCACAGGAAGGGTTATTTTGTACACCAGAACAAACAATACTCACTACACTGAAACTTGGTAGAAGTGAATGGGGGGGGGTACCATAACCAAGATTTGGTGTACTGAGGTTGCAAAAGTGTTTGAGATAGTGAGAGATAGAGAAAGGATGAGGGGGTGAATATAAGGAATATAGAACAGCATTGAATGGATGATAAGTAGGAGATATAGAGCAGGTGACAACTGTTGAGATTATATAGGGACAAAAGGTTCAGCATGATTTATGATAATATGCGTGAAGTAGAATAGTAATGATAATAAAATAAACGAGATTTGTTTATTTGCTCAAGGCAGCATGTCATATATAACTTGAGCTATAGCAAACTATGTATTCAGCCACTATTTGGTTAATAAGATCGTTATTTAGCAATGTTCACCTACAATTTCCAAAACATATTTCAATGTCTTCATCTGTCATGTTTTACCATTTTATATTTTGCAGAAACAGCAGAAGATACTCAGTTTCTGTATCTGACTTGTGACCTGCCTGCGCCTCCACTCTACCCTGACGACTTACGTGAAAATATCATTCCGCAGGTTCCTTTGGCTAACATTCTTGCCAAATTCAATGGCATTACAGAAAAAGAATATAAAACTTACAAAGACTCTACAATGAAGAGATTCAAAATTTTCAAGTTGCCACCTTATATTATCCTCTATGTGAAGGTAAATATATATTATTCTTATACAAGAATGTTATAGACAGTGACTTCAAAATTTCAGTCAGCTTAAGCCATTATCAGACTGCGCTACATTAGTCTTGCCTTTGTATAGTCTCTGTTGAGTTAAAATTACCTTGGGCGGTGGGGTAATTAGGTTTTTGTAGTTGGTTATTATGGAAAGGTATTTTTGAAAAAATTTTTAATGATTAAATTTGGGGTTATGTTATTGTTTAGAATTTATCCATGCATACTCTCTCTTTACTCTTTTACTTATTTCAGTCATTTGACTGCGGCCATGCTGGAGCACCGCCTTTAATCGAGCAACTCGACCCCTGGACTTATTCGTTTGTAAGCCCAGTACTTATTCTATCGGTCTCTTTTGCCGAACCGCTAAGTAACGGGGACATAAACACACCAGCATCGGTTGTCAAGCAATGCTAGGGGACAAACACAGACACACAAACACACACACACACGCATATATATACATATATATATACGATGGGCTTCTTTCAGTTTCCGTCTACCAAATCCACTACAAGGCTATGGTCGGCCCGAGGCTATAGCAGAAGACACTCGCCCAAGGTACCACACAGTGGGACTGAACCCAGAACTATGTGGTTGGTAAACAAGCTACTTACCACACAGCCACTCCTGCGCCTATGCATGTAGAACTTTGTAAACAAGCTTATGGTGTTTCCTTTTTGTTAGGTAGGCGCAAGGTAAATATTTATCTAATTATCATTACTGGCACACACACTCATCATTATTTATTGTTATTATAACCATTATCAGCATCATCTTCTTTTCTATGTTGACAAGCCAAACAAGAGGTATTCTGTTACTCTCTTGTACAGTTACAAATAGCAGTCAAATCTCCCTCAAATCACATTCTACTGTCTTTAATGGAAATAGAATAATTTGATACTAGATACACTGTATTAGGAACTCTTGAAAAAGACAGGATGACCATGGCTGGAATGATTTTCTATAGTAGCTTGATAAATAAGACAGGATGTCCATGGTTAGAATGGTTTTTGGTTGTAACTTGAACAAAGCTGACCAAGGGTTTATCAGCAACAATAATAGCTTTTCTCTGTCAACACGCTATGTAATTTCACTCTACTCTGTTAAAAATGGAAAATCACATTGAAACCAAAAAAAAAAAAAGAAATGTTAAAACCAATTTTAATCTGCCGTCCTTCATTTTGAGAATACGGTTAACCCTGATTGAGCATATGCATGACCAAAGACGATTTAGTTGTCGCCATCCCATTTTTCCTTCCTGTCTCACATTTAGTATATCTTAAACCAGGCCTGGCCAACTCAAATTACAATATGGGCTACTTCAATCACAGGGAGTTTTTTTGAGGGCCACTTGTACACTGACAGAATTGAAAGCATTTTGCTTTCTCATGCTATTATTACAATAATGAATGAATAATCGTTGATTCAACATGAAATATTATCGTTGCAAAAACAGTAGTATCTTTCTTTATTACTTTCCATTACACTTTTTAATTTTTGATAAATTTTTGTTTAAATAAATCCATTTCAAGAAAGTATCAAGTGGGCTGCAAGGTAAAAGTCTGCCGCCTGTGGGCTTCAGGTTAGTCAGCCCTGTCTTAAACCATATTACAGCGTGACTCTTTTTTTAAGGTTGTAGGAAGTGAATTCTGAGAAATTTAGTTATTGTTTCTAGCAGGATGAGAAACTCAATTGGGTTCCTTTGTTGGTGTAAGCCACATTCTATAGTTGTTGTTTAACCCCTCGTCAACTCTGCTCAAGCTGATCTATCAACAAAGCCATTTCATTCTAACCATGACCATCCCGCCTTCTTTCATCAGGCCTAGTGTACTTTGAATCGCATTATCCAGCATGTCCTTTTTCTGGATTAAGGGAGGTTTGGCTATTATTTCTTGCAGCCAATGTGAGCTTCCCTTGATTCATTAGAGATTGTCCTGCTGGCTCATTATAAGCTGCTCTGTTGCATTACTAGAGGCTCAAGATGTAGGACTCTTGAGTGATTTTTGTTTCTTATTACATTATGCTGCTGTTACAATATTATTGTCCACTATCCAGTATATTTCTGTATACACCTGTACATCTTGATGATGTCCTCACTGAAATCTGACATGACAGACTTGGTCAGTGGGCTGTTCCTCTACATTTGTTGATGGAGTATGTAGTTTGGAGCCTCAGCTGGACAAAGCTATGGTGTAACTGGGAAAATGGGTTTGTGTGTCTCACTTAGTCATTCAGTCAACTCCTTTCTTGCCACAGGACTTCTTGGTCAGGTTGAACTAGGGTTGAGCAACAAAATCTACAGTATTAGTCAACAATAATAGTTGTATTTATCTGTGATGTTGATTCCTTATTACTTGCTCTGTTTTCAGCGATTCACCAAAAATTATTTTGTCTCTGAGAAAAACCCAACCATTGTAAACTTTCCTATCAAGTAAGTCACTACGTGTCTTTTTCTATGTTTGAACAATCTCTCTCTCTCTGGGTAAGTAAAGTACATTAAACCCAAAGTTCAACTGGTACTTCTTTTGTTGGCCAAAAGTTGAAAGGCAAAGTTGAACCATGTAACATTTGAACTCAGAACATAAAGTCAGAAGAAATGCTGCTAAGCATTTTACCTGGTGTAGTAGTGCTTGAGAAGACCCGTCAAGCTAAGTGAAATTGTAGCCGTGGCCAATACTAGTGTCACATAACTAGCACCTTTCAAGCTTTGGTCCTCACGGAGGCAAAGTAGCCGATGTGAGTGGCACATGACAAGCTCCTTTTGAGTGTTGAGCCTCACCGAAGCAATGATGAATGACCAAGACCATGGCATTATGCCGTGCTTGAGAAGAAGACCCATCAAGCCAAGTAAAATCACAATCATGGCAGATATTGGTGTCACACAAATAGCACATAAAAGCACCCATTACACTTTGGGACTGGTTGGTGTTAGGAAGACCATCCAGCTGTAGAAACTATGCCAAATCAGCCCTGGTCAAACCAGCCAACCCATGCCAGCATGCACAATGGACATTAAATGATGATGATGGTAACAATTCAATTAGCTCATCACCTTTTTGTCTCAATTAATTTTGAAAATAATGAACAATTTTGTAAAATATACTTTGTCCATATTAAGCTGATGTTTTGAGCATAATTCAGTGTAAAATTTTGATGGAAGATTTTAGTTTGATTCACTTTAAAACAAGCACTTTACATCACAGGACTGGTCTTGGGCAGGTTGGTATCAAAAAGGCCACCTGATAAGTTAACCATTTGGCATGTTTGTCAACAATCTAAGCAAAAGTGTACCACACATCACGTACTCTATTATCCCACTAGAATGGTGTGTTCCACTACTGGAAACATCATTGCCTGAGGGATATGCAACATTGAAGAGAAATATATATTTTAGAATGAATTTGTCTTATCTAAATTCTATTTTTGTGTTATTTTGGTCCTTAAAACTCAATATTTATGAATCGATTGGTCCTTCTGTTTTACTAATATCGATGCTAGTGTCAGCTATAGTAAAATTAAAACATTTTCTCTTAGAATGTTAAATTTCCTGAGAGAGAATTTTTCAAGTTTGCCTTCATTCAGAACATATTGTTAATAGTGTAGCATGCATAATTTTTGAAAAGAAATAGCAGAGAAAATCATAAATCCAGATTAGCAATGCTAAAAATTGCTAATGACAGCTGTAAACCCATTTTTGATTTGTTACTATGAGAACTTTCCAGAGCAACTCAATGTATAATCCAAGAATTTAACCTTATAATAGAAACATTTCAATCGCTACATATCTTATGATCAGTTGCTGGAGGGCTGTTTCTTGTTAAGGAGCTGTGCTTAACGGGCTAACAGCACATAGACATGGTTTATGAGAATACATCTATAATTTAGTCAATTGGTTAAGGTTCCTAGGGCTTAACTACTATTTGTGGCATAATTATATAAAGATGTATGATGTTTGTAAAACCTCATCAACTAAAAATAAATGATAGAAATTTTGCTTTGTTGTTAAATGATTGAAATTACAAGTTCCATTTATCTTCTCCATCAGTGCAGTGTTATGATCTATGGCTGATAGAGATCACACACAGATTTATAGCTGACAGAAACTCTGTTAATTTCTTCTATCTATGCAGTCTTAGGATTCAGGACCAGCATAGATCACAATCTACATTAATATACCTCGTCAGTGCAGTGTTAAGACTGAATTTTGATTTACGACTGACAGAACACAATCTTTTTTTATCAGTGTAGTGTTATGATTTATGACTAACAGATGTTATTCAGATTTGTTGTTAATCTTCACTCAAAAAGTAGTTTTCTTTGTTCACAAAAACTTCCTCTGTATAATTATTATTTCTGTTATAGAAATATTGACTTTGGAGATTTGCTGACGCCTGAAATACGGGTGAAACATCCCTACACCACATATGATCTCATTGCAAACATTGTTCATGAAGGGGAATCTGGATCTGATAAAGGAACATATCGGGTACACATCTTACATAAGGTAAATTATTTATTATGCATGTAGGTTTTTAATAAGTGTTTAATGACTAAATGTTTTAGTAGGTGTGGAGAGAATACTGCTGTGTTTACATCAGCATTTGCTGTGCTTGATCCTGTCATCATCCTGTACAACTTCCAGCAGCATCTAAGAAGTTGCTTGACCTCATAAAAATATTTGTTATACTCTGTCACTCCATGTAATATTTTTCACACTTCAACATCAATGGAAATTGTAGCTGTGATACCAGTGCCGGTGGCACGTAAGACAACCATCCGAACGTGGCCATTGCCAGCGCTGCTCCGACTGGCACGTAAAAAGCACCCACTACACTCTTGGAGTGGTTGGCATTAGCAAGGGCATCCAGCTGTAGAAACACTGCCAGATCAGACTGGGCCTGGCGCAGCCTTCTGGCTTCCCAGACCCCAGTTGAACCGTCCAACCCATGCTAGCATGGAAAACGGACGTTAAACGATGATGATGATTATTCCTTTATGTCATATTCAGTTTCTCCATGTAATGTTCGTCAGTGTTGTCATCATCATCATTTAATGTCCTTGTTCTTTGTTGGCATGGGTTGGACTGTTTGAAATGATCTGATGGGTTCAAGAACTGCAACATATTCCAGTGTCTAATTTGACATGGTTTCTATAGCTAGATGCCCTTCCTGACACCAACTACTTCAGAGCATGTAATGGTTGCTCCTTTAATGCCTCCACCTCAAGTGAGATCACCTTGCACTGTGTAAGGCTACATGTATCGAGAGAGGTGGCTTCAATTTTTGAGATGGGAAGTTAAAATATGAGAGAAAGGGCTACAGCGAAATAGGTTTCTTGCACTAGAGGGTCCACATGGTTACTCACATTATAGAAAAAAGGTAGGGATGATCAAGGTGGAGCAAAGAAAAAATAAAAATAGGTGTGATGAGGCGTGTGTGTGGACTCTCAAGATAGAAAATAAGTAGTAGTGAATGGGAGCAGGAAAACCAAGAATGTGAGCAGAGATTGCAAGAATGTTTGGGAGAGTGAGAAGTGGAGGAAGGGGTGAATATAAGGAATGAGGAACAAGTGTTGAATGGATAAGTTGGGAATATTGGGAAGAGTAGGTGACGACTGCAGAGATTGGAGAGGGATAAAAGGTGGAACATTACCTGTGATAATGTGTGAAGAATAGAATAGTAATGATGATAACATAGACAGGAGAAAGATGAAAGAGATGACAAATGTGGGTAGGTTGCAAGAGTGTGGGGGAAGGGAGAGGCAGTTTTAATGCATGGGGGGGAGTGAGAGACATTGAGTGGGTGACAGGATTTAGTGATTCCGGAGGTGAGGAGGGGTTCAGTATAAAATGTGGGTGGTAAGGACAGTATTAAGGATAAGGAATGGATATCTAGTGAAACGGTTTCAGAAGTGAGAAAGACTAGGGGTATTGGAGAAAAACTGCAGTTAGATAGATAAAGGGTGGTGAGGGTCTCTTGGGGAGAGAATTGCACAAAGGTGCAGGGTATGCCAAAAGTCACGCTCCCAAACATTTTACATGTTATGTTATTATTATTATCATTCATTTTATTCATCATGTACATGTGTATACATCATTATTTTTTATTTTATTCAATTTTAGCAAAATTGATGCATGTCTGACAATACTGGAGCTTGTTGGTGTGTCGCTTTCAGCTCACCCTATATATATATATATATATATATATATATATATATCACCTTGACCGACCAGTCCGTTGGGCGTTCATTTCACACCGCTGTTCACAGCATGCTGTCCACTCCTCTCCGGATTGTGCCTTTCTCATCCATCTGATCCCAATCGTAACTCCACCGTCATGGAGGCCTTCCGGGTGGTCGTTTCCGCTCGCGCGGGTCCACCGATTATCGGTGAGCCGGGCGACATGTTCAGCCCATCTAAACTTGCTGCGTGTATACTCTGCGATGACATCCCTCACGCCGGACTTCTTTCTGATGATCTTACTACTGATGTGCTCTCTCAACGAGATACCAAGCATTGACCTTTCCATGGCTCTTTGAGCCGTTACCAGTCTCTGCTCTTCTCTCTTTGTTGTAGCCCATGTTTCACTACCATATAACATTGCAGGTAGAACTGTACTGTTGATGAGGTTGGCGCAGGTGGTCCTGTCCAACCTTCCCTTGAGCACCTCCCTTATGCCATTAAATGCCTTCCATCCGGCCCTTACTCTCCATGAGATCTCCTTTTCGATATCTCGGCACATTTTCACTTCCTGTCCCAGGTAGACATATTCCTTTACCTCCTCTATTTCATCACTGCCAATCATCATTCGACCTGTTGGTACGTTGTCTGACCGAATGAACTTCGTTTTCATGCGGTTCATCTTGAGACCTACTGCAGAGCTTTTGATGTCGAGCTCCGTCAGCATGGTCTGAAGCTGATCCATGGTTTCAGCGATGATTACGGTGTCGTCAGCGAAATGGAGGTGGGTGAGGAGCTCACCATTGATGTTGGCACCGCCTTGCAAGTCGATGCCTCTGATGATCTGCTCGAGACATGCGGTGAAAAGTTATATATATATATATAAATGCATACCCACACACACTAAAAAAACACTTCCAGAACTTAGTTTTGCCAAGTTGGGCAGGTCCTCTCAAGAACTGCATATCACTAATTATCCCAGTCTTTTTGTCATCTCTGTTAGGTTCAGGGTCCAGAAGTCAACCTTCAACATACTATTGAACATACTTCAATATACTCTGTCATACCTTGCAAATCTTCATGTCTGTTTAAAACCCTTCGACTTTGTGGATTTAAATAATGACTCTTATTTAATTCCTTCAGGGAACTGGGAAATGGTTTGAGCTTCAAGATTTACATGTTGCTGATATTCTACCTCAGATGATTACTCTCTCTGAAAGTTATATTCAGGTAAGCTTGTCTTCCTTCCTACTTTGCTTCTTTCCATCATACAGATGCTCATTTCCCAGGTACTTTATCAATAATAATTCAAGTGCAGGCGTGGCCACATGGTTAAGAAATCCACTTCACAACCACACAGCTTTTGGTTCACTCATACTACAGAGCACCTTGGGCAAATGTTTGCTACTATAGCCTTAATCCAACCACTGCCAAGTTCATTGTGTTCATGTCTGTGTGAATACACTACTGGACTATGTTAATCATTGTGCAATGATTAATACCAAAAAATTTAATTCATTTCCATTATTCTTTTGACATTGATACCAACTCATGACTTACCCTCATATAAATTCACTGCTATCTTTTCTTTCACAATTCTTATTCTATCAAATTTATATACTAATTAATCCAGTTATGCAATTAAATTCATACATCTTGCTGCAAAGTTGAGGAAACATGCCTAATTTGAAAAAAATATTATGAAAAACTAGGAGGTAGCTAAATCTATATATTTCTAAATATTTCACAATAAAAGTAATTATTTTATTAATAAAAGTAAGGATGGATTGAGTTGAAAGGGTACTGGAGAACAAATTAAGAAGTCATTTGTTCATATTAATTTGTGGTCATTTGAACATAATGGCCCAGGTTGGAACCCATCCATAATATTAAATAAATTGTTCATTATCTGTCTATGACCAAAATATCTAACTACCAGATATTCTAGTTCATCAATATGTACTACATTTGTAACTCAATGCTATAAGCAGTAACATAATATGGGTAGCTGTAGATTGTTGAGCAGTTGGCTGTACCAAGTTAATTTGATTTGTAGTGTACACTTATATGATAGCATTGAATGGACTCTACCTATCAAAATTACCTTGGATACACTACATAGAGAGGAATGAACTCTACCAAGTTGGCTGCCCTAATACTCAGTAATGTCACTACCTTCTAATATATAAATAAATTATGGTAAATTTAGAGATCTTTTGTGCTTTTTGGTAGAATTATGTCTTCCATTTATTAAACACACCCACATGCAAGAAGCTTTCTACAGTTTCCCTCTACCAAATTCACGCACAAGGCATTGGTCAACCTGGTGCTACAGAAAACTTATCCAAGATTACTTGTATTGTGAAACCAAACCTGAAACCGTGCCTAATTAAAATATTTTATTAATTATTGTATTTCTCTTTCATGTGTATTTTTTTTTTTTCCAGATTTATGAAATTCGAAGAGATATCCCTAATCCTTTGTATAAAAAAGATCCTGACATGGAGACAAGCTAGCTGCTACTCAGTAACAGTATCTTAATACCATTCATCATCATTGACATTCATCTCAGTATATTTCTTTTGCAAAATATTCATCTTGACAGAAAACATATTTTGTATACATCACTAATGAAAATAATTCAATAAAATACCATCACTTTTGATTGTTACTCACTTATTTATCTTTGTTTCTAGTTCTAAATCATTTAATGTGCTTATAAATAGGTACAGGCATGGCTGTATAGTTAAAATGTCCACTTTGTAATAATGTAGGTTTGGGTTCAATACCAAAGTGCAGCACTATTGACAAGTGTCTTCTGTAGCCCTTAGGCCAACCAATTAATTCCTTATGAGGGTATTTGGTTGACAGAAATTGTACAAAGCCTGTCACACTTGTGTGTTTCTTCATGTTTTTCATGTCTGAATATATGTTTACATTCTGCTCTTAAGTATGGACAGTGTCATCAACAAATCCTCTGGTAGTTCTACACTTTTAATTAACCCTTTAGCATTCAAACCGGCCATATCTGGCCAAAATATTTAACCTGTTTTATATTGAAACTGACCAGCTCTCGCCTCTCACCTCAGCCCTACCATGTCATTCTAAAACTAAAATAATCACATCACTGAAATCTCTAAACTACAAGATAATGCAGGATTAATTCAAACCATTTTAAATAAACAAACATCACATTTGACAGAATAATCTGAACACTAAAGGGTTAAAAAATTAAAAAACTGTCTAACTTAAAAACACATAAGAATTCTTGAGAGGGCAACTGACTGTAAAATCATGCCTAAATTTTGTTTTCATCCTACCCATGCTGGCATGGAAATATGGACATAAAATGAACAAATGATATTTATGCTTCTCATTCATTTCTCTCCAAGACCTGCTGTGGTTGAGGAGACCTATTGAGTCAAGTACATCAACATCAAAATAAATATCAAATGGAAATTGTAGTTGTGATACCTGTGCCGGTAGCACGTAAAGAGCATCATCTGAACGTGGCCAATGCCAGCGCCACCATGACTGGCTTCTGTGCCGGTGGCATGTAAAAAGCACCAACCAATCGTGGCCGTTTGCCAGCCTCCCCTGGCACGTAAAAAGCACCCACTACACTCACGGAGTGGTTGGCGTTAGGAAGGGCATCCAGCTGTAGAAACACTGCCAGATCAGATTGGAGCCTGGTGCAGCCTCCTGGCTTCCTAGACCCTAGTCGAACCGTCCAACCCGTGCTAGCACGGAAAATGGACGTTAAATGATGATGATGATGATGATCTTCAGTTTATTGTTCTCAACCGTTTATGTTTCTATAGTTTATAATTCCCAGTCTAAACTTTATAGTTCTTGATCATTTATTTATCTGTAGCCTATAATCCCCAATTAATCTACTTCTATCTATAGTTTACAGTCCCAATATCTAAATGGAGCTTCCAGTTCCATAGTTCCCGTTCATTTATGTATCTATAATTTATAATCTCCAACTATTTATCTAATTATAGTTTAAAGTTTAGAATTGTCTATTGATCTGCTGTTTGTGTTTCTCCAATATTTATCTATGTATAGCTTATAGTCCCCAATCATCTCTCTATAGTTTACTGTCACAATATTTTGTGTATCTGATGTTTATACTTCTCAATTATTCATATATCTATAATTATATAGTTCTCATCTATGTATCTACCTGTAGTTTGTAGTCCCAGTCACTTATCTGTAGTTTACAGTTCTTTATCATTTATGTATCTATAATTTATAGTGCACAAAAGTGGCTGTGTGGTAAGTAGCTTGCTTACCAACCACATGGTTCCGGGTTCAGTCCCACTGTGTGGCACCTCAGGCAAGTGCCTATTGTACTTTAGCCTCGGGCCGGCCAAAGCCTTGTAAGTGGATTTGGTAGACGGAAACTGAAAGAAGCCCGTTGTGTATATATGTGTGTCTGTGTTTGTCCCCCCCTCCCCAACATCGCTTGACAACCGATGCTGGTGTGTTTACGTCCCCCATAACTTAGCAGTTCAGCAAAAGACACCGATAGAATAAGTAGTAGGCTTACAAAGAATAAGTCCTGGGATCGATTTGCTCAACTAAAAGCAATGCTCCAGCATGGCCACAGTCAAATGACTGAAACGAGTAAAAGAGTAATCATTTATGCATTTCATCATCATAAGAGGTGTAGCAATGTCAAAGGAAGGCTAACTAGGAAAATAGTTTTTGTCTGTGGCAGATGCTCAGGAGCAATAAACACTGAAAATGTGCAGAGACCAACGTCTTCCATGTTCCAGGGAGAAAAACTAGAAGTAGTTGATAGCTTCCACTACCTAGGTGACCAAGTCAGTGGCGGGGGTGGGTGTGCTGAAAGTGTAACTGCTAGAGTAAGAATAGCCTGGGCAAAGTTTAGAGAGCTCTTACCCCTGCTGGTGACAAAAGGCCTCTCGCTCAGAGTAAAAGGCAGACTGTATGATGCATGTGTACATACAGCCATGCTACATGGTAGTGAAACATGGGCCGTGACTGCTGAGGATATGCGTAAGCTCACAAGAAATGAAGCCAGTATGCTCCGATGGATGTGTAATGTCAGTTTTCATAATCGACAGAGTGTAAGTACCTTGAGAGAAAAGTTGAACCTAAGAAGCATCAGTTGTGGTGTGCAAGAGATACGGCTGCGCTGGTATGGTCATGTGATGAGAATGGCTGGAGATAGTTGTGTGCAAAAGTGCTACACCCTAGCAGTTGAGGGAACCTGTGGAAGAGGTAGACCCAGGAAAACCTGGGTCGAGGTGGTGAGGCACGACCTTCGAACATTAGGTCTCACCAAGGAAATGACTAGAGACCGAGACCTATGAAAGTATGCTGTGTGTGAGAAGACCCGGCAAGACTAGTAAGGCCATAACCCGTGGCCCCTACCTGGGACGTAGTCAGTCCACCTGTGCATACCTTCCTTCTTGTGACACTTGTGAAGACCTGTTGAGGCAAGTGAAAACCAAAACCAAATCAAAATAGATGAAAATCAATGGAATTTGTATTTTTGTGGTACCAGTGCCGGTGGCACATAAGAAAACCATCCGAACATGGCCGTAGCCAGTACCGCATCGACTGGCCTCCGTGCTGTGGGCACGTAACAAACACCATCCGATCGTGGCTGTTCGCCAGCCTCGTCTGGCCCCTGTGTCGGTGGCACACAAAAACACCATCTGAGTGTGGCCGTCTGCCAGCCTCGTCTGGCACCTGTGTCGGTGGCACATAAAAAACGCCATCCGAGCGTGGCCGTTTGCCAGCCTCGTCTGGCACCTGTGTCGGTGGCACATAAAACCACCCACTACACTCTCAGAGTGGTTGGCGTTAGGAAGGGCATCCAGCTGTAGAAACACTGCCAGATCTGACTGGCCTGGTGCAGCCTTCGGGCTCCCCAGACCCCAGTTGAACCGTCCACCCATGCTAGCATGGAAAGTGGATGTTAAACGATGATGATGATGATCATTGTTGTTATCATCCTTATATGTCCACTTTCCATGCTGGCATGGGTTGGATGATCATCCCACTTCTAGTCAGTTCCACTTTAGTGCTATTATTACTCCCCTAAGCTTGCCCATGGAACTTTGCCTCCCTTATCCATTTCCATTTGACATGATTTCTATAGTTGGCTGTCCTTTCAAACAGCAACCACTGTACCAAGTACTGGGTGTAGTTTTTTTTCTCTTGACACCAACACCAGAGAGGTTGTCATACCCTCGCCATGAGTAAAAGGACCCCTTCTCCCTATAATGTCTCCACACATCTGGTAACCACTTTACCAAGTATATTTGGTGCATCACCAACACTAAAGAAGTTCTTATATCCTTACTGAAGCAAAACTAGGAGTACTCTCAACCTTATGTTTCCTTGTGTCCACCACTTGACCAAGTGTACTAGATGAACTTTATCATAACACCAGTACTTGTGAGTTTGCTGTGTCACAGGACTTCATTGCTCTATGTTGTCTCCATTCATTCAGAAGAGAGAGCATTTGCAAAAGAGGGACGTGGATGAGAAGGAGGTTATTAGCAGAATTGCAAGGAGAAATAGGATAGTGCTAGAGGTGTAATGTGTAGTGAAGAGAGAGAGTAAGAGAGTAGTAGCAGATAGAAGAGAGAGAGAGAGCTACTGGTAGAGGTAGGAATGATGAGTGAATATGAGGATGTCAGTTAAGAGTGATCCATGGTAAAAGAGTGGTGGTTAAAGATATGGAAGTGGGAGGTAGTGGAAGTTAGTATGGAAGATTATTGGTGATGGATAGTTGAGATGGCCATGGAAAGAGAATGAGTGATGTGGATGAAAGAGAGGGAGTAATAGTGATAGTAAACAGGTTAACAATCAGATACTGACATGTATGAAGCAGTCCTTCTGCACTCAGACATCATGATTCCCCGTGACCGACCAGGCTATCAGATGTTGCTACACATCGCTGGTCACAATGCGCTTCTCATTGTTTTTTTAGCCTTCAAATGACGCCACCCCGCTGGCTAAGCGAGCAGGCCAACAGAAGAAAGTTGTGGTGAAAAAGTACAGCAGGGATCGCCACCACCCTCTGCCGGAGCCTCGTGGAGCTTTAGGTGTTTTCGCTCAATAAACACTCACTACGCCCGGTCTGGGGATCGAAACCACGATCCTATGACCGTGAGTCCGCTGCCCTAACCACTGGGCCATTGCGCCTCCACCAGACATCATGATTCAGAAGAGGGAATAGCAAGATATGGGTGGTGGACAGATATGTATCTATAGTTCACCGTTTCTAATCACATATCTGTCTATAGCATATAGTTCTCAATGTTTGTATTTATCTATATATAGTTTGCAGTCCTCAATAACTGGTGTATGTAATTGTAATTCGTAGTTCTCAGTAATTAATGTATTTAACCAGTTTATAGTTCTCAAAATGAACAATATTAACAATAATGATAGAAATTGAAAGGATTTTTGAAAGGTAACTGATAAGGGACAAGGATTTCTACATCTTGTATGTGTGTATATATATATATATGTGTGTGTGTGTGTGTGTGCTTTAATTCGTCCTTAGTTGAAAGACACCCATTGTTAATGTCCTGTTATTTGTATTTGTGTACCATTTCTCCATTTTTTTCTGTCCTTGTTTTTGTATACATTTGCTGCTTTCTTCCGAGGAATCTAGTGTTCTTAGCTTAGTTTTTCCTTGGGGCTGGCCAGATTGGTACAATCTCAAGTATAACCAGCCGAAATTGCTAAGATAATCCGGAACTCGACTGAGGAAAGAAAATTCCGAATGACTCGTCCTTGTTTTCTTTGTATCATCTGTCTGGATGTTTTGTTGTCCCTTTTTTGTATCACCTAACTGTCTGGATGTTTTGCGTTCTTATCCCATTTTTGTATTTATATATATATATATATATTATCTGAGTTTGTATGATTGTGTATAGAAGAATATATCAGCCTATGAAAATCCAACTTAGACTGATTTTCACATTTTGTTATTTGCAACTTTTACAATTTTACAATTTTGAAATAAACTCGTTCTTTCATGCGTTATGCAATCATCAGGTTAATGTAGTGGCTGTCGAGTCCCACAACTGACAAATCAATTTTGAAACAATTGTCACTACATACAAAGGATTACCCAAAAGTAACTGGAAACGCTTTCTGTGGGACAAGCCTGTTGTGGTTCAGGCTTCTGCTGCTAGAAACCACTTGATGCAACCCTCAGGCATCAATCTGCTGACTGGTGGCATCATGTGAAATTGTACTGTCACATGGTGCATTTTTGTTTTGCAGTGCTTCTCCCCTGTTCATCAATTTTTGTGATGGCCGAAACAAAGGAACAGCATGCTTCTGTGAAATTCTTTTTTGTGCTGGAGAAAACAGTGGCCAAAACAGTTGTCATACTTCAAACTGCTTACAAGGACACTGCCCTGAGCAAAACACAAGTTTACACATGGTTTTCATGCTTTAAGACTAGTCACTTGTTGCTTGAAGACCAGCCTTGTTCAGAGTGACCATCAACATCACGAAAATTCATGAACTGACCTTGGAGGACTGACTGTCACCAAACAATTGACAAACTTATTGATATGACTCGTGTCCTGGAGCTTCTGCCAATGAATTTTGAGCAAAGAATTGTGAATGAAAAGAGTTGCAGCAAAATTTGTGCCTAACTTGCTCAAGGAAGTTTAAATCAGTCATCACTGAATGTGTGTCGTGAACTGAAAGAACATCTGGAAGTTGATCCGGATCTTTATTCAAAGGTCATCACTGGTGACGAAATGAAGCGGCAATCAAGTAACTGGAAGCATTCAATGTCACCACGCCCCAAAACAGCACGTCATGATGAATGTTTATTTAGTTTGTTATACTCATTTTCTGTGAAAATTGTCTTTAGACTTAGTTGAAAAAAATTGATTGCATCTGTAAAAAGTATAAGTTGCTAAGTCCTTTGCATTGACAAAAATGTATTAAATGAGATTCAGTAAGAAAATCAGTGATGGAACAGAAGATTTACATTGAAAACAATTGAAACAACAACTCAAATACAGATGTATTTAACCAATTATTTTATTATGCGGAATTTTGGAAAAACAGGTTTGCTGAAGATAGTGCTGTCATCACGTTTTAAGACCTATTCTGTTTATCTGCAAAGAAAAAGTTTAAAAAAAAATATTAAAAATATATATATTCAGAATGAGTTGTTACTTTGGTATGTCCATGTGGATTATTCCAGATTGCTAGGAAAATTTTTACATGTCTCCAGGCACAAAAAATGGGAAAATAAACAAAAGTGCACCCAAAAATGACTTAATTGAAAACCCCTACCTGGAGAAACTAAATGTGACTAAATATCTGGCAGATATGAAATTAATGTGTCAATAGGTGATAGGCATAAAAGGAGGGAGAGATGGGTGAAGGGAATCGATTCTGTCTTTCACCCCAAAGGAGCGATAAAATACCAGTCAAGTTCTGACACTGATAACAAACTACTGTTCCCTTCCTCCGCCCCAAACAAGATATCAGTAGCGTTGGTCACTCAATTAATACCTTTGGTTGCTGAAAAGTCAAGCAATGTGATAGATACATAATATATTAGATGAGTACAAAGAAAAGAAGCAGATATAGGGGAAGGAAGGAAGAGGGACAGATGAACTAGAATGTGTTATTAACATGCAGATATTAATAAAACAACAAAACTATGTAAATGACAGATGGTGGGAGGAGAAATATCCATGTACCCACTATGTGTTTTATTTCTTTATTGCCCACAAGGGGCTAAACATAGAGGGGACAGACACACGGATTAAGTCAATTACATTGACTCCAGTGTGTAACTGGTACTTAATTTATTGACCCCAAAGGGATGAAAGACAAAGTCGACCTCTGTGGAATTTGAACTCAGAACATAATGGCAGACGAAATACCTATTTCTTTACTACCCACAAGAGGCTAAACACAGAGGAGACAAACTGATTAAGTCGATTATATCGACCCCAGTGTGTAACTGGTACTTAATTTATCAACCCTGAAAGGATGAAAGACAAAGTCGACCTCATCAGAATTTGAACTCAAAACGTAATGGCAGACGAAATGCGGCTAAGCATTTCACCCGGCGTGCTAACATTTCTGCCAGCTCACCACCTTATATGTACCCACTATGTGTCTTTCAAGACCCACCCCTATACATTTCATGTACCTTCCACATGTCAGTTACAATTCATAAACCACCATGTGCCAAATATGACCCACCCTCAATACAAATTATGCACCAACCATGTGTCGGTCATGGCACACCCCCACCACAAGTCATACACCCACTGTGAGTTGTGACCAATTTTAATTACAAATCATACACCTGCCGCATTGATTATAACCCGCCCCTGGTACAAATTATACATCTGTTAATTACCACCCCCTACCCTTATTACAAGTCCTATGTGTATCAAGGATCATGCATGATACTATTTCTATGTAAGTAATAATCAAAGAAAGAAGAAATATAAATATATACACAAATACAAAAAGTGAGAGCAATAAATTTCTGTCGTTCACAATAAAGAATTATTAACTGTAGACATTACACTTCAGATTGTTGATACATATACTTACGACAGAAGTGAGCCATAAACTTTTTATTAGCTGCTAACAGTTCATCACAACCTGCATTTACGAAGCACTCTTTAAATTTAGGGTACTCTCTGAAAGAAAAAAAGGATATAAAAAGATTATAAATTAAAATTTGATTATAAATATGAAATAATCTTTGTTCACTTTACACTTTTACTCTTTTACTTGTTTCAGTCATTTGACTGCGGCCATGCTGGAGCACCGCCTTTAATTGAGCAACTCGACCCCGGGACTTATTCTTTGTAAGCCCAGTATTTATTCTATCGGTCTCTTTTTGCCAAACTGCTAATGACGGGGACGTAAGCACACCAGCATCGGTTGTCAAGCGATGTTGGATGGGACAAACACAGACACACAAACATACATGCACACATACATACATATATATGACGGGCTTCTTTCAGTTTCCGTCTACCAAATCCACTCACAAGGCTTTGGTGGGCCCGAGGCTATAGTAGAAGACACTTGCCCAAGGTGCCACGCAGTGGGACTGAACCCGGAACCATGTGGTTGGTAAACAAGCTTCTTACCACACAGCCACTCCTGCGCCTACAGAAACAAATGCAATATGACAACAGTTTATCTACTAGGATTGTTCCGTCAACTAAATGATTTTGACAAATAGACAAAGGTTTGGATATATATGATATGTAAGACCTGTGGACCTCATCACAGAATGTTCAACTTGCTACCTCCATACTACAGTAAAGTCTGTGTTAATATACTTAATGACGAAGCTGAAAAATATTCAGCAGTTAAAATTACACATGCATTAAGGGGGCAAAAATCCTTATCGTAACGATAATTTGGGTAAATAAAATGCAAGGGAGACAACACTCATATTTAAATAAAAAATAAAACACTAAGTCATGGGTTTGACAATACTGAGAACTCTGGACATATTTTGGTCTTCAACAGTGAAGCAGAGTCTATCTTCCATAAGATAGGCTTTCTTATGGGAACAAAGGGTTAGTCTTGCAAACTAAATCGAATATACTTTGCTAGCATCTAATAAGACAGAAACATCATTATCATTATCATCACACTTGTTTAAAAAACAAAAAAAAAATAATACAGATTCAGCTTAGTAAATACTGTAACTGAGCTAATGGGAATTATCTCCCTTGTTCATTTTTTTTTAGCTTTTAAACACTCCAAAGAGGGTGTTTTGTCCCCTAATTACTTGGATAATTACAGTCAATGGAAGATTTTTGACTCACTGTTACTATATATGAGTAATCCTATCATAAAGAAGACAACAACTGCATACAACAAGTCTGACCTAATTATTAACAAAGATGATTGGAGTGAAACAGATTTTGCGACAAGACTTACTGACAGACATTCTTCTTTGTTATGTGCAGTTCTTTATACTTCTTATTCTTACATTTCACTAGAGCAGGTAAGTCACAGGAGCCTTCTGCAAGTTAGAATGAAAACAGAAAATTTATCAACTTTTATTTCGTTTTTGGATTTGGTTTGCAAAATTCTTTATATGAGTTCATGTGTTGAAGCATATTCTGCTGTGTCTGGGGAGTCATTTTCTTTTTGTGCCTTATGATTTAACACACTGGTAAAATTTCCACTTAATTCTTTTTTCATTTTCCTAAATATTTCCACTTAATTCTTATTTTTATTTTCCTAAATCATTAGGCACGAAAAGAAAATGACTCTCCTCAGACAACAGATTATCGACTTTTTTTTTCTTTAATGAAATAATTTAATATTATAAAGTGAAAGCTGGATTGTTTGGCTCTGTAGAATAGGCCTACTCTGCAAACAAAAGAGACAGTAACTGGGACAAGGACATACATACATACCTTACTAATAACAGTAACCCAGGGTTCACTAGATTTTCATTGAAATCCTGAAGTGATGCTTTCCTTTAAATTTGGGATGTATTTATTTATATTTATATATCACATTAATTTCTTTTATGTTTTATGTTGGTTTTCTATACTTGATGCAAAATCCCACAAATGCTTTAGGTTTCACTTTCGTACTGTCCCTCCTTCATTGTTTTTTGTGGATGGTCATCACACATAAGGTCGGTCAGTGGATAAAAAAGTGAATAACAGTGAAAACAATACCTTGAGGCAGGTATTTATTTACCTACAGTTGAACAATGAGCTGTTGTAAGGCACTTGGCACTATTCATAGGAACATTCCCTTTATATATTTTTGAGATAACTGGAATAGCATCATATATGCATTCTGGGATTGTATAGGAGGAACCCAAATGAGTGACAGGTGTAATAGCTTAGCAAACTTACTCAAGAATTTCAAACAATGTAACTGGTATTACCTCAATTTCCTTGTGAGTCATTTAAGCTGCATTTAGATAGATTTATTTTTATGCTCGGTTTGACACACTACAGCATGTACCTCTCAGTTGGTAGCTCCCTTTTCTTTCCCTTTAATGGTTCACAGATATTTAATTATTCCAAAAATGATTGCCCCACCACATTTTTTCTTTATATGAAGTTAATAAAAAGGGAAGAGTAGTGTGTGTGATCATTACAGGCTCCACTCAGAGATAATAAGGTGGATCATCTGCAGAAAATTATGACAGGAAAGGAATTTCAGAGAGCTGTTTTGTTGGGCGAAGGACTAGGGATAATGCGTAGTGTGATGCAGGGATGTAGGTGGGTTAGACACAGTACATGTGATGATAAGAAGAGAAATAAGCATGACAGATTAATGGTGTAAAGATGACACACAACTAATTTAGAAGACAACTTACCACATGATGCTGTAATAGCTTTTACCAAATGCTTATATTTATGGAAATGACATTGAGTATCATCCAAGCAGGATTTTGTCTTTGCAAATACACTAAAATAAAGGAAATATAAATAAGATAAGATGAAATAAAAGATATAAATAAGATAAGATGAAATATATTATTTCAGCACATAAAACAGGAGATAAAGATTTTTTGACAAAAGTCTTTTCTTTCTTCTTTCTCTTTTTTTAAAATTATATATATATATATATAAAAGTTAGATGGAGAATGTGGTTGTTGCTGTTTTTGTTGTTTAATCCTAGGTCAGTCGTGATTGAGAAGATCTTTGATAAAAAAATTTTCCAGCTATGAGCATTTCATCTTTGCAGACATATTTCATCACAGACGACAATATCTCAGAAGTAGACATTGCAATTGAGAGTGATTGACCATCTCAGTTATACATTGAAAGAAATATAACTAATATGAGAGTGAACATGGCCAAGTGGTAGACAGGGATCAACACAACTGACTGAAAAGACAGTAGATCCTATTGCATCACTAATATTGTGTTTGGTTTGTAACCGAGATATTTTGCTATCAACAGTCCAATCAAAAGTGTTTGGTTGCCCCATCACAATACACCTCACAACTCCTTTAGATTCAATAAATATACACCAAGGCCTCACACTTCATATCCCAAATATCCTATAAAGAAAGGTTATTACTATTTCCATCAACTAACTTGGATTTCCAAAGGACAAATAAAGGCGTTGGTTTATATTTTATCAATCAACCTCACCTTCAATGGATACCAAAGGGCAACATATATAGTTCATAGCTGCATGTAATGAATATATTGTAATATACTGGTTTTTGCCATAAGCAACAGGTCCTAGATTTTGTGTAGATAAAATATCATAGTTTTTTTTTTGCCTCCCTTTTCAAGCCTAGCCAGGCTCATGGGCCCGTTTTTCCCAGTTTCTGTGGCATATGTGTTCCCCCCAGCTGGACGGGACACCAGTCCATCGCAGCATTACTCAAAAAAACAGTAAGAGAGAATGAGAGAAAGTTGTGGCAAAAGAGTACAACAGGGGTCGCCACCACCCTCTACTGGAGCCTTGTGGAGCTTTTAGGTGTTTCCGCTCAACACACAACACCCGGTCTGGGAATCGAAACCGCGATCCTCCAACCGTGAGTCCACTGCCCTAATCATGGGGCCATTGCACCTCCACAAATATAATACTAATAGTTGCTCATTATTTTATTTTATTGGCCTTGCTGGGATGAAAGACTTAAGTTGACTGACCTAGGATTTTAACTCAGAATGCAAAGGGATGAAACTAAATATAACAAGACATTGTAGTGTACCTGAGCACCATTTACAATAAGTTCATTATTCATTATTATAACAATAATAGTAGCAACCACTGAGATAAGCTCCCAGCAATCCTAATCCATAACCCATTTCCTGTAGCTATTTATAACTATATCTCTGCTACTAGCATCACTAATGCCTTTAAAAGTACAATCATGAATACTATTTTGTTCAGTGTTCCACTTATTCTGTTAACCCATCACCATTCTAATATAAGTTTTCTCAATGAGAAAACAACAACAACAACAATAGGTTTTAAAAATCTTACTCGCATATTTTCTCTTTGCTGTGTTCAACTTTCTTGATATCTTTAAGAATTCTCAAGCATGTAAATTCTTTATGGATGCAACTTCCTGGTGTTTCCAAACAGGCCAAAAGTTAAAAGGTAAAACAAAACAAATTTAAGTAGACATTAAAGAGAAAAGTAAGAAGTCAAAATACATACAACCACACACACACACACACTTACACATGCGAACACATGCACACACGTCATACATATACATACATAATAGATGGGAATGATGTCATAGGTATGTAGAATAACAGAAGTTCCAATGAATTTTTAGTCAAAGCAAGGCAAACCCTCCTCAAGAGAAGATTGGCATGTGTGATTATATATACATACATATATAAAGAGATAGATAGATAGATAGATAGATAGGCAGATAGATATACACATTTATATTTATATATATATATATATATATATATATATATATATATATATATATATGCATGCGTGTGTGTGAGCATGTCTGTATGCATGCATATAATATATGTGTATGCATGTATATGTACATACATACATACATATGTATGTATATACCAATGTGTGTGCATGAGTGGAATTGTATGTGGTTTTGTGTGTCTGTGTGTATACTGGTGTAAAACAATGCATTGGGTAGTTCCCCTTCCAACAAAAAGAATAAATTTAATCATTCAAAGAATATATATCAATTGAAACAAGACCACTCAGAGAGTACAGACCCTGCCAAGACAACACCAACATCCCCTCAGTGATTAGCCATAGATTATTTTTAAAATGAGAAAATCTGAAATAAACTCAACTGCTCTCACAAATGAGAATACTAAACAGGAACTCTCAAAAAAGTAAAAAAAAATACGCATAAGTAATCCAGAATCCTTGTCCGGTACCTGATTGATCCCAATGGTAGTCATAGAATGTGAAGGTGGTTGTAGAAAATTTAGCAACTGTAATAAATAGTTTACCGTTATCTAATACAAGCCAAGGTTAACAAATTCACTATTCAAAATAGTTTCAAAGGTGGAGGTAATAGTAATAAGTTCTACTCAGGAATCTTTAAATGAATAGCAAGAGACATTTTGGTTTTCTCTTCTCTTAAATTCCAGCCTTCCTTTAGTATTCCTGTTGTTTTAGATTGATGTATAGATATATGTATATATGTAATTATACTGTAGAGTGTTAATGTGTATGTATAATATATAATATATATGTTATAAAAATATGTTAGTGTTATTTAGTTTTTGAACGGTTTTTGCTGCTGTTTGTTTATGTAGTTTGATTTCTTTATCCATTAGTTTTTACTAAGATAGAGACACAAGTAAAATTAATGATAGAGGAATGAAAATAAAACTTTGGAAACAACCTAAAGGGAGATAATTGAGGAAGACTTGAAAGTGAACATAAGATCGTAGTCATGTAAAGTAAAGTAAATGTAACAAATTATCCAAAATCCTTGTCTGGTATCAGATCGATCCCCGAATCTAATCAGTTTGTGCCAGTTATGAGGCCAATCATCCTGAAAGTTTCATCTGAATTCATCCAGCGATTCTTGAGGTATCTTGTCCATGGACAAACAAAGAAACACAACTTAAAGCAATACCTCAGCCCAACAACTGAAACCAATAAAAAAATAAAGAATACTAATATTTACCACAGTAACTCTGCATCATTTTATCCTCAGCGTTCATCAAGTCTTCGCAGTCAGTGTTATCATAACATTTCAGATATGCGGGATGGTATCTGGAGAAAAGAACAAAATAGTTATAAATTTCTATAGGTGCAGGTATGGCCGTGTGGTAAGAAGTTTGCTTCCCAACCACATGGTCCGAGGTTCAGATCCACTGCATGGCACACTGGGCAAGTACCTTCTACTATAGCCCCAGGTTAACCAAAGCCTTGAAAGTGGATTTGGTAGACAGAAGCTGAAAGAAGCCTGTCGTATATATGTATATATCTGTGTGTGTGTGTGTGTGTATGTTTGAGTCTCTGTTTGTCCCCCACTACTGCTTGACAACCAGTGTTGGTGTGTATATGTCCCTGTAACTTAGCAGTTCAGCAAGAAAAGACTGATAGAATAAGTACCAGGCTTAAAAATACAATTACTGGGGTTGATTCATTCAACTAAAAGTTCTTCAAGGCTGTGCCCCTGCATGGCTGGTCTAATGACTGAAACAAGTGAAAAATATAAGATATATATTATCGGATTCAGTCCCACTGCGTGGCACCTTGGCCAAGTGTCTTCTACTATAGCCTTAGGCCAACCAAAGCCTTGTGAGTGCATTTGGTAGATGGAAACTGAAAGAAGCCCATCATATATATGTATGCACACACACACACACATATATATATATATATATATATATATATATATGTGTGTGTGTGTATATGTTTGTGTGTCTGTGTTTGTCCCCCTAACATCGCTTGACAACCGATGGTGGTGTGTTTATGCCCCCGTAACTTAGCGGTTTGGCAAAAGAGACCAATAGAATAAGTACTAGGCTTACAAAGAATAAGTCCTGGGGTCGATTTGCTCAACTAAAGGTGGTGCTCCAGTATTGCTACAGTCAAATGACTGAAACAAGTAAGAGAGTAAAGAGTATATATACCATATTTTGTAACATACAAGTTGAATATTTCAGATCAAAATTAAAAACCAAAAAAGTAAGTCAGTGTATATTCCAAGACAACTTTGGAGCACCAAAAATTTCATGTGAAATAGAACAGGAATTTAAAAGATAGTGATGATGTATTATTGTTTACACTATATACTATGTCAACTTGTATGCCAGAGAATACGGCATGTATTTTGTATATATTTTGTTAACAGTTTGGTCCAGAGTTAAGGGCTAGATCCAAGTCATTTGTGGACCTTCATAGTGAAGGCACGTGGCTTAGTGGTTAGGGTATTTGGATCACAACTGTAAGGTTGTGAGTTCAATTCCCAGTGAAACATTGTGTCCTTGAACAAGACATTCTATTTCACATTGCTCCAATCCACTCAGCTGGCAAAAATGTGTAGAGCCTGTATTTCAAAGGACCAGCCTTGTCACGCTGTGTGTCATGCTGAATCTCCCTGAGAACTACATTAAGGGTACACGTGTCTGTGGAGTACTCAGCCACTTGCACATGAATTTCACTAGCAGGCTATTCAATTGATCCAATCAACAGGTACTCTTATTGTTGTAACTGATGGAGTGCCAATTAGATGTTCCTCCTGAAAAACTTGTAAGACGGCAACTGTACAAAAGATATAAATGGGGGATTTCAAAGGGCTGACTTTATGGAGGGGATAGACTGAAAGCAGAGGTTAATGTAGGGCTTCAAATGAAGTGAGGGTGAGCAGAATATAACTGACAAATGAGGATGATACTAGAAAGTTTGGCAGGCCTAAGTGGAAATAGTGAGAGATCAAGTACTCTTGAGGAGCGGAAGCCACTTGGTCATGGTAAAAAAATATAAGAGAGGAAACAGCACATCTATGGAGCCAAGGTTGGTGTGTATTTGTGAGTGACCAAAGTCTGAGGCCAACAGATGGCTGCATACAGTTGCGTGCATGGTGAGAGCAAACAGTGACTTTCATGAGGCAGTGTAGGGAGTGACATTGCTATGTTTACTTTGCAAATTGTGAAATTTTAGTTTTTGTGATCATGTGTATGCTGTAGTCTGTGATTTTATCATGGACAGGAGGCTGGAACAAAAAGCCAAAGTGAAATTTTGCATTGAACTTGGGAAGTCTGCTACTGAAATATTGAGCAAGCCTCAGCAAGTTTACAGTGATGAGGCAATGGGTCGTACATAATATTTCCAGTGGTAAAAAAGCCATGACAGTGGTTCTGTCGTGGCTTTCGAAGCCATGACAGAATTGCAACTCAATCAAGTGCATTGAGAATTCTTTTCCCGGGGCCAGACCATCAATCAAGTATTCTAGTGTAACGTTTTGAAGCATTTGAGGGCAGACATTTGGTGAAAGCGACCAGATCTGTGGAGCATGAAGAATTGGATTCTTCATCACAACAATGCACCCTGTCACCGAGCTCTTCTTACATGTGTGTTTCTTGCCACAAACAACATGGTATCACTTCCGCACCTGCCATATTCACCAAATTTAGCACCTGCGGATTTTCATCTCTTCCTCATGATGAAAATACAGCTCAAAGGTCACCGTTTTAACACCGTTGTCAAGATCCAGAGTGAATCACAGAAGGTCCTCGACTTACTTACAGAAAATTACTTCTAAGCTGGATTTGAAAGTGGCAGGGATGCTGGGACATGTATATTGTTGCACAAGGTGCTGATGTTAGAACTTAGGCAGATAGGTTATTTTTTATTAAACATAACTAGTCTGGGAACTTTGTGAAACCACCTCACACAGAACAGTTAATAAATTTTTAGTAACATTGTATGTTACAAAGGAGTAGAGGAAACTTATTATTTTAGGAGTGTCTATTCATGTAAGACAAAGTATGATACATTACAACCATGACCCTCCCATCTATTTTTCAGACCCTGTTACCCCATAATTATAACACTCAGTTTCTGCTCTATTCATAGAGACTTTTATTTAACTGGTCCTCTGAAAGAACTTCAATACCAGCAAGATCTCTATCAAATCATCATCTACTGCTCTAAAATGGAAGGATACATGAAATGTGATGGTTTCAAGAAAAAGATTAAAAGATTGCTGGTGTTTCAGATTGAAATAGTACAATGTGTTATGTAGCATTTTCCCTTCAGCCATATTGTGATGGCAAACCCCTTTTTAGTCTGCTGAGCTGAAATTTCAATTTATTTAATAATCCTGTTATCAGAGTGTTACTACCACAAGTATACATGTATATTAGTTTTAGGAAGCTATGTTAAAACATGTTCAGATCAATATATGATCTGCCTGCTTGTATAGACAACCTTAACCCTTTAGTATTTAAACTGGCCATATCCGGCCAAAATAGCTCATCTGTTTTATGTTCAAACTGACCAGATCCAGGCTCTCACACCTACCCTACAATGTTATTCTACATTAAGTAATTACATCATCAAGATCTTGAAGATATGAGATAATGCATGATTAATTCAAATCAATGGGAATCAATAGGCATTATGTTTGATTGAATAATCTGAACACTAAAGGGTTAATCAAGTACCCAGCATTCAAAGATGTTTTATTAATGATTATTCCAGCATTTTCTCAAAAAGGATATATCTAGAATCACATTATCCAATGTCCCACTGCCTTTTATAAAAGCAGTAGAGTGTGATTTTTAAGGATATTTAGCTTCTATTACTTGAAGGTCAAAAGGCCACACAAAAGCTCCCTTACTGGTTTATCACCATGGCAGTAGAAGAGACAAGGAGTCTGAGTGAGAGATAAAGGATGTGGAAAGGAGGAGGATAAAGGAAACATAGGTTAATAATTAGCAGGTAGTTGTGGGCCCTGTGCTAGTGGCACGTAAAAAGCACCCACTACACACATGGAGTGATTGGCATTAGGAAGGGCATCCAGCTGTAGAAACACCACCAGATCAGACTGGAGCCTGGTGCAGCCTCCTGGCTTCCCAGACCCCAGTCAAACCATCCAACCCATGCTAGCCTGGAAAACGAACATTAAACAATGATGATGATGATGATGATGATGATGATTGTAAGGCTTTGGTGAATAAAAGCTTATATAAGAGGCAGATGACAGGCTTCATCAAACTGAGAAATTTTTAATAAACTTACGAGCAGTAAGTACCATTGTTCATTATCATCTTATTGTGTTCTTGAAGTTTGCATGCTACCACCTTAGTGAGTTCACATTTACCCTCTGGAAAATAAAATAAAATTAACATCTCATATTAAACATAAACATAGTATTTTATAATATGATATTCTTTAGTCACTCTCAAAAAGTCCCTTTAATGAAAAATTATTGTTTTTTTTTTGTTTTGCTTTGTTTTTGCTTGACTTTGTTTTTTTTTCCTTTTTCTTACATTTAGATCTTTTGTTTAGATCAGTAGTTCTCAACTGGTGTCCATATGACCCTTTGAGGGGGTCCACATAAGATTTTGTAGCTAAAATTTACATGCAATAAACTGGTTATTCTTCTACAGTACACAAAATATTTTAACAAATTTTTTTAATACAATTCTAAATGATATTTAATTATGAAAATATTGCAGGATTCTTTAAAACATTGAATGCTTAGGAGGGTCCATCCAAGTAAAATAGGAATCAAGGGGCTCCATAGGTAAAAAATAATTGAGAAACACTGGTTTAGATGAAGTATTAAAATATGTTTAAAATTCTCACTAAAAGTAATTCAATTTAATTGGATATTTTAGCCATTTACATTCCACAATACAGTATTCATATATGTGTACTTAAGCATGAGAAAGAAGCTTGCCAAGAACTGATCAGAACATTATATATTCACAAAACACACATTACGCATGTACACACACACACACACACACACTCATAATGTTCTGATCTTTTATTTGCCCTCTTCTTTCTTATGCCAAAGTATATATTATGATGATCATGTCATGGGGTGTAAATGTCCACTTTAATTCTAACAGAAATCTGTTCAATGCATAACATGTTCAAAATAAAAAGTAAAACATGGCTGGAATTGATTTGTTAGCTACTTTCTACAAATGAATTGCACATTAGTTTATCATTCTTTGGGAGAGACACCAGGTTTTATAAATATATTTTGTAGGTCATGCAAGGTTTTGGGTCTTATAAGTATCAAAGACTGAAATTTTCCTCAGCAAAAGCCAAATACACTGCAATTAAACACTAGCATAAACACCAATGGTAGTCCAAATAAGGCCATCACTTCGTTTTGCTGTTTTGCTATACGTGCTCTATGATGACCTCAGATGCTAAAAATGTTAGTGAGATTATTCATTGACTTGGAAAAGTCAATTGCCCTTTTGAAAAATTTATTTCAGCATCCCTAAAAAGATCATAATGTCTCACTTAAAATAAAGATTTGGCATGAAATAATGAGTGCTTTCAAAAGGCTCTCAGCTTCATAAAAAAAAGTAGTATAATACTTTAAACTCCACTTTTAAACAAAAGCCTGCTTTTTCATGTCCATTGCTAAGGGGGTACACTGGATGGCACTAGCTTCTTACTATTAAATGTTGCACCCTCAGTGTTAGAAAATTCAGTTTACAAAAATCTTCCTGCAATACAAATCATTCCCCACCCAGAATATTCTGAAGCACCCCCGAGCACCAAAGTCTGGCAAGAGGCCAGTGCTCCTTATTACTTGTAGAAATACCCTCCGTCAGGCATTTGCCATATTCTGAATGCCTTACTTCCCTGGGCATGGATACATTGAAACTCCAGCATCTGGCAGCTGACTTGGCAGACACCCATAAAATTACTAACCATCTTACAAACAATAACTCTGAGCACCTTTTCAAACTCCATCTGTCTAACACCCGTGGACATGATTACAAAGTCAGAAAACAACATAGCTCCCATGACTTTTGGAAACATTTTTTCACGCTAAGATTTGCTGAAGCATGGAACAAACTGCCGGCATCAGTTGTTAGTTGTCGGAGCACTGCATCCTTCAAAACTTCCATGCTTCCTGAGATTCGCTAACACTACACCTGATTTTCTTCTCTCCATACACATGCAAGCATGTATCTGACTCATACACTGTTCACTTTCCAGACATTTGTACATTAATGCATATGCTTTATATGCACTTTTGACAAGTTGTGGTGTACCTGAGCACTGTATACAATAATTTCATTATGTTATATATAAATTGAACACATAGGTGAGTCTCATCATCCATAGCAAAATGAATGGAGACAGTGACTCACAGGAGTAACCACATTTGCTTCATACGAGGGTCTATCAGTCACCATAATTTAACTTTATTTTTATTAATGTCAAGCAAAATAAATGCTGAGATGCAGCACGGACTTTGTCAGTGAACAGGTCGCGGATTTTAGCGACGAAAATATTTTGACAAATTAAACTTAAATGTTGAAGTGAATCGAACGGCTTTTGTGTGTTTCTTAAATGGCTTATAAACACCTTCCACACTGCAATTGTTTTCGTTTCAGCACACGATCTCAGATCAAATTACTTGCTATGCGAGTACATCTCCGTAAAATAAATACTCTATATACTAAAAGCTAATCACATTCAATCTGGAAAAAATTTTGAATACACATTATTTGACCCCACTGCCACCCTGCCAAATTCTTTTATTCTTTACTTACCACACGCTTCATGTGCGGCCCTGAATAAACCACCAAATTGGTGTAAATGGCAGTGAGACTTGGCAAGGCACTTTCCAACATCACGGTAGACCCTTAAAGAAGACAGAAAAAAACAATATAACATACATACATACGTGTGTGTGTGTGTATTAACTGAGTCTGATAAGCTAGGTTTCTGTAAGATGCCTATGAAACTTTAAGATGCCTATGAAAGTTTAAGTTGCTGCTCAGTATCACATATTTGATTATTAGTTGCTTATTAATTCACTATGATTTCATTGTGGACAGGCAAGCCATTGATGCCTATCTATACTCCAAACAGCTGGAGTGGGTGTATGCCATTGTGTGACAAAAATATCAGGCAGTGGTTAATGGAGAGTGAGCTCTTCTGTAGTAAGAAAATGCAAGACCTCATACCACTTGAACAACCTGAAATAAACTCCAGGAACTTAATAGTCTGGACCTAGCTCCCTCAGATTATTACTTGTACCAACCCATGGCTCACTTCCAGCTCTCACAGTGCTTTATCAATCATGAGGTTCTTTATGCAACTATTCTCATCCACATGCATCACATGGCCACACCAGGGCAGTCTTTTCTCTTGCACACCACATCTAATTCCACTTATAACCACTTTTTCTCTCAAGAAGCTTAGACTTTGTCATATGTGCACACTGATGTTGCACATCCTGCAAAGCATATTAGCTTCATTTCTTTCAAGCCTTCACATGTCCTCTGCAGGTACAGTCCATGTTTCACTGCCATGTGGCATGGCTGTT
>NC_043003.1:78267263-78269763 GCF_006345805.1 Octopus sinensis | reverse complement strand
GAATGGCTTCCTTGGTCATATTGGCGATATGAGTGCGGGCGTTGTCGTGCAGCAGAAGAACTCCATGCTACCGATTAGGTTTTTTCTCTTGAATAGCCGTGTTGAGTCGTTCCATCTGTTGAACACAGAGATCCGCGTCGACCGTTTGGTTCCATTCAAGCAATTCGTAATGGATAATTCCTTCCCAGCCCCACCATACATACAACATCGTTTTACGCGGATGAAGATCTTGTTTCACGCACGGTGTCACTTGTTTACCGAGGCTAAGCCATTCCTAATGCTGCTTCATATTGATGTACAGGCACCATTTTTCATCGCCAGTAACGATTCGGTAAAGAAATCGCTGCTTGTGTTCATGAGTTGAGCGGTGACGAGCAAGCAAACCAGCGGAGATTGTGGATCGTTGATTTTTATTGTTGTCACTTAAAGCATACGGAATCCATGCTCCACACTTCTGAACTTTTCCCATCAAGTGAAGATGCTTCTCTATAGCAGTGTGGGAGCATTCCATTTTCTCTGCCAGTTCCCTTGTCGTTTGACGAGAATTTTCTTGCAAATGTTGGTTTATTCGCTCTTCATAGAACTCAACTGAACAGCCAGAACGAGGTCAAAATTTCCATTTTTGAACTTGGCATACCAATCACGAGCGGTTCTTTCAGCTATGGCACACTCTCCATACACAGCACAAATATCGCGAGCAGCTTTTGCGGCCTTAGAACCTTGATTAAAAGCACAAAGAAGGAGGTGTCAAAAATGCTCGTTTTTCTTAACTTGACATTCCATTTTAATGATCTGAAAATAAACAAAAATTAACTAAAATTAACTAGAGAAAAAAAAAAATTCCGAAAATGATTCAAAAATAGAATTCTCGAACAAAATTTAAAAACGCAATAAATTCCAAAATTTAAAAAAACGGCGGGAACTTAGTTGCCAATCCAATAAATTAAAAATAACGGTTAATGTTTACAATATTACCCGGAAACGAAATAAAAAAAGATGGTGCAACGGGGGTAAAAAATGTGTAGGAAACGAATATGAAAAAAATGCGCGGAAAGCAACCGGGTGGGAGAGGACTTCGGAAAATTCACAAAACCCGAGTTTTTCCTTCATAACTTTTAGGAAAATGGGTTTCTTTTCATGAAATTTTATATATAATATCTTTCAAATGGCATAGATTACGATTATAAAGAAATTTGTGGGGAAAATCTTTTCCGAGGGAGTGGGGAGAAGACTTCGGAAAATTCACAAGATCCGAGTTTTTCGCCCATAACTTTGAGGAAAATAAATCTCTTTTAATGAAATTGTACATAAATACCTTTCAAACGACATGCATTACGGATGCCTAATGTGCCGTTAACCCCTTATTTTTGTTCGGAAAAGGGGTGGGGCAGAATTATTGGAAAATGTACAAAACAAAACAAATATGGCTTGTTTTCTTTCGGGTACCAATGTACTGTAGCAGTAGTCTTTCACGTTGTTCACCGACCGACCTTTCCTCTGAAATAATCAGTGGAATCATTCGATCTTCATACACAAATTATTTTTCTCTTGAAACTTATAAAAAAATACACATATTATAGGCGCAAGAGTGGCTGTGTGGATAGGTGCAGGAGTTGCTGTGTGGTAAGTAGCTTGCTTACCAGCCACATGGTTCCGGGTTCAGTCGCACTGCGTGGCACCTTCGGCAATTGTCTTCTACTATAGCCTTGGGCCGACCAAAACCTTGTGAGTGAAAGAAGCTTGTCATATATATATATATATATATATATATATCACCGTGACCGACCAGGCTATCAGATGTTGCTACACATCGCTGGTCACAATGCGCTTCGCATTGTTTTAGCCTCCAACTGACGCCACCCCACTGGCTAAGCGAGCAGGCCAATATATATATATATATATATATATATATATATATATATATATATATATGTGTGTGTGTGTGTGTGTGTTGTGTGTGTGTGTGTGTGTGTGTGTGTGTGTGTGTATGTATGTATGTATGTATGTATGTGTGTGTGTGTGTGTGTATGTTTGTATGTATGTATATATGTATGTATATATTTATGTATGATTGTGTGTCTGTGTTTGTCCCAGCCCCACCATCGCTTGACAACCGGTGTTGGTGTGTTTACGTCCCCGTAATTTAGCGGCGCGGCAAAAGGGTTTGATAGAATAAGTACTGGTTTTACAAAGAATAAGTCCTGGGAGCGAAGTGTTCAACTAAAGACGGTGCTCCTGCATGGCCACAGTCAAAATGACTGAAGCAAACAAAAGAATAAGAGAATAAAAGAATATTAGGAGCACCTTTCTATAAGCGGCACACTTAATTTCCCAGGTAAAAAAAATAGCCGCTTATACACCAGAAAATACGGTATATCAGGGGCAATAGAGCAACGTAATGAATCTGCAAGTTTTACACTATTCGGATTCGTTCGTAAACCTCATGAAGTAAAATATGTATATACACATGCTTAGTGCACATGGTGATCTACACGTGTAT
>NC_043003.1:78257263-78259763 GCF_006345805.1 Octopus sinensis | reverse complement strand
GGCGCATAGTGGCTGTGTGGTAAGTAGCTTGCTAACCAACCACATGGTTCCGGGTTCAGTCCCAATGCGTGGCATCTTGGACAAGTGTCTTCTGCTATTGCCCCGCGCCGACCAATGCCGTGTGAGTGGATTTGGTAGACGGAAACTGAAAGCCTGTCGTATATATGTATATATATATATATATATATATATGTATGTGTGTGTATATGTTTATGTGTCTGTGTTTGTTCCCCTAGCATTTCTTGACAACCGATGCTGGTGTGTTTACGCCCCCGTCACTTAGCGGTTCGGCAAAAGAGACCGATAGAATAAGTACTGGGCTTCCAAAGAATAAGTCCCGGGGTCGATTTGCTCAACTAAAGGCGGTGCTCCAGCATGGCCACAGTCAAATGACTGAAACAAATAAAGATATATATATATATCTGTGTATGTGTGTGTGGTGTTTGCGTCGGTGTTTTCCTCCAGTTACCGTTTGACAACTGTTACACATTCACTACACATAACAACAACCTATGCTGGTGTGTTTACACCAATGTAACTTAACGGTTCGGCAAAAGATCGATCTTTTCAATTACTTCAATTTTGTTCCAGTTGGTTTCAAATTTGGAGTATTGATGTAGCTTTGTATGTTCATTATTGACATTTTCGCCATAAATCAATAAATAAACAATTAACAGCTTTTAAAGTTTGCAAGTCGTGAGTAATTTTAGCCAATCGAACGGCACAGACATCTTAGGTGCCTTTTTCCATAGTATCAAACCAAGCGTTGAATAAGCGTTTACGTAAAACCACCTGTGTTTACAAACTAATATTTCATGCTGTACCTGCTTGTACCCATTTTTTCTGCTCTTAAAACTACAAAATGTGTTTACTCTGTTTTTTCCCTGCATTAAATGCATATTGAATGCTTAAAACTACAGAATGTCTGTGTTGTTTCTTGGGTCATTTTTTTCGCTTAAAGCACGTACTTTTGTCGCAATGTTGACATTATTGTTTTTTCGTCTTACATTTGCAGTCACGCACAAAATAATAGCTTCCAAATCCTGTTTCTGACTGGATAAAAATTATAAAATGCTAAAAATTATAAAATGTTAGATCCTGAGATTTAGTGAGAAAAATTACATCAATGCACGAAATTTGACAATTTTTACTTAATTTTAAAATTTCAAAAAGTGCCACCAAACAAAAAAGATCCAAAATAAGCATCAAGCTTAACAAAAAATAAATACTGGAATCGACTCATTCGACTAGAAATTCTTTAAGACCGTGCCTCGGTTTGGCCGCAATGTAATGGCTAAAACAAGTAAAAGATAAAAATAATATCGTTTAACTATTAATTAATAACAGATATAGCTTATTACAGATATTTTCTGTTTGGTTGCACCCGTGGAAATTTTAAAGTTTGGTAAAAATTTTTAAATTTGGTGTATTGAGATAATTTTCAACACTGAATCTCAGGAGATAATTCACTTTTCCACAATTAAAAAAAAAAAAGTTACAGAGGTTTAACCACCCTTCCCTACAGAGCCAAACTGAAAACTGTCAGTTCTCATTTTGGCTGTCTACCAACTGACGTAACCAATAATTGATTAAATTACGTTTTTCTTCTGATGAACTGGCGTTTGAAGGTAATTATGCAATCGTGTATGTTGCGATTACTATACTTCATAAGTATATTCTAGTGAAACACGGGTAAAGATTATGTAATCTATGATATAAAATTTTAGCCAAACTTGCAGTTTTATTCTATTTTCTGATACACTCTGTAATTTATCTAAATGTATATGCTATCAAGTCAAGATCGAAAGAAAATTATATTTAATGACTGACTGGAAGTTAGATGCACATGGATTTACATGGAATTTAAATTAGCAGTTAATTGCTACGCTGTTTCACTGGAAATAACACTTTTTTATTACACACATACGCACATTGTAACAGGGTGGGGACAAACATAAAGAAATATACATGCATGTACATATAACACGTTGCACAGCTGCCTCGACATAATGCAGTGACAAAGGTGAGACGTGAATGAGTCGGCCGGTCTCAGCGCCCTGCAAAGAGTGTTGGTACCAAAAAACATTTTTTTATGCGGTACAAGCAGAAGGTTCTAGAAAGCTAAATCCCGCGATGGCTTGACACTGGTTGGTTGCTTAACAAACCAATTACGTGAAACTACTGTGGTTCGGTCTTGATGCATGACTGGTTAACTAGTAGTTCGGTTTCGAATCACTGATACACCTTCATGGTTCAATGGAAGGAAAGGTGACCGCAGCAACGTATTATGGTCATCCATTGTTTCCCATTTCCATCTCCAATCGTATTGACCTGCTTTTGTCAATGGATTAAAGACGGTCACAGACGAGAGAATGAGGCTGAATAAAGTCACCACGCAAAACATCATTTTATCCTTGAGGATTACTCAATGGATGAACACACACACACACACACACACACACACACACACATATATATATATAAATAATTGCAGCGTGGA
>NC_043003.1:78042263-78254763 GCF_006345805.1 Octopus sinensis | reverse complement strand
ATTTCCAAAGGTCTCGGTCGCTGGTCATTTCCTCAGTGAGGCCTAAAGTTCGAAGGTCGTGCTTCACCACCTCGTCCCAGGTTTTCCTGGGTCTACCTCTTCCACGGGTTCCCTCAACTGCTAAGGATTGGCACTTTCTCACACACCTATCTTCATCCATTCTCGCCACATGACCATACCAGCGCAATCGTCTCTCTTGCACACCACAACTGATGCCTCTTAGGTACAACATTTCTCTCAAGGTGCTAACGCTCTGTCGAGTATGTACACTGACATTACACATCCATCGGAGCATACTGGCTTCATTCCTCACGAGCTTACGCATGTCCTCGATGAAACTACAGGAGCAGTTGAAAGCGCTAATATGAAGTAATGATATGTGATATGTAAATAAATATATATTTTTACAACCATCCAGCATTCTGAACATCTTTTTTCTTTCATATGTATTAAATCTGTACATCACCCCCAATACTTCTAAGATATATATGTATATATATATATATATATATTTGTGTTTGTGTATATATAATACACACATACAGACACTCCCATCTATATATGTATGTATTCTTTTTAACTATAAATATGTGTAAACATATTAAGTGCTTTAAAAAATATCCAGTGTACTGAAATATATACCTTAACACTCTTGTAGTTTAACCAATTTATTGAGGTACCAATAAAAAAGGGCGAAAAATACATTTGACCCTACTAAAAAGTGAGTCCTGATACTTAATGAGAACCCATAATAAGGAGCTAATAAAATAGTTATTAGATTATAAATAAAATGCATTCATGTCTAATTAATCAGGAGCAGTGATTAAGTCAACCAATCACTGCATTTGATGAAGTCAGCTGTTTTTGTTAACAATGTTTTGAATTAAACAACAGATTACAGTGAAGGCAGGATTTACATTTACAAATGGTTTGTTTTATCTGTATCTGATATATTGTGATGTTGAAAAGGTGTGTGAAACTATCTAACAGTGCTAAATTTTTGTAAGCTATTTGACATCATCTTTTAATTAATTTATTTTTCAAAGACTAATTATAATATACTCTGGCATAGTTATTATTTTATTCTTTAATATGTCTATTTAGTATTTTCTGTTACATCTTGCAACAGCCATTAGCAGATTTCTATAACTCAAATATTGTCTCCATATTAATCCCAGTTAGAAGGTTTTTTTGTTACTAGTTGACACTAAATGAAAGGTTTTTAATTTTATTCCTCATATTTATGTTTCAGTATGTATGTGTGTGTTTTTATTTATGTATGTAAAAAATATATTTTGCTTTAGATGTCAATTTTCTGTTACATATCTAAGAAAAAGTAATCAACAAGATATTATTTCTTCTTGACCAACTGAAAGTTTCTACTGATATGGACAATTTTTATAACTTAAATTTATGTAATAAAATGATAAGACACTGAGTAATAAGAACTGCAAAGATGACTGGCATATTGAGAAAATATATGTAGCTGAGTTTTGATATTTATTTAACTCAAAACCTTCCAAATATAATTTCATGTCATACCTAATCAACTGTAGTCAACATTTAGATGAGTTATAAAAAATGGCTAAAAGTAGAAATTCTTCAGGTTTATCTTGAAAATTATTCTGGATAACTTACAATATTTCCCCATTCATCATCATCTTTTAATATCTGTTTTTCCATGATGGCATGTATTGGACAGCTTGATAGGAGCTGGCAAGCTAGAAGACTGCACCAGGCTTCACTCTCTGTTTTAGCATGGTTTTTACAGCTGGATGCCCTTCCTTTTTTTTTTTTTGAGATTTTTCTTTAATCCCCAACTGAATTCTAAATGAACAGACTTATGATTAAAGGCATCCCAGCTATGGCCAATCCATCTCTAATGAAGCAGTGCATGTATTACCGAACGTGTCCCTTTTTGACATGGTAGGGGATGATTGGAGTGAGATTTGAGTGTTATTTCTTGCAGGCTGGTAAACTAAGTAGGATGTGTTTCGAGAGATTTAGCTGCTGTTTCTAGCAGATTAAGTAGTCAGGTAGAACACACTTGCAAGGAACCCCAGATGAAAAATTATTTTTTTAATCTTTTACTTGTTTCAGTCATTAGACTGCACCCATACTGGGGCACTGCATTGGAAAAATGAAAGTAAACAATGCATCGACTGGAATCAAACCCAAACTATCCACTTGGCAAGCGAGCATTCTACCACTGAACCATCAAAGCTTCACTTTTGCCACTTTTTCTCAATTAATCGTTATAGAGAATTTTACAATAATTTATTTAGTCTTAAAGTCGTCATTTAAATATGTTAATGTTACAGGAACCAAGACAAACATGGAAAAGGTGTCTTCACTTGATTTACCTGAATATGAGAACCAAGACAAAGGAACAGAAAAGAATTTTGATATAGAAACTGAAAATAACGACAGTTCATTTCATGAAAATCTATTAAACCTGTTGCAGGAAACCAATAACTTATTGTTTTACCCCAACTTTGATGGCATAGGCAATATCAGTAATTGCACATCACAGCAAAATAATGATTCAAAGGATTTAAAATTGTTAAGTTTGCTTGGTCAAAAAGACCTACCAGAAATAAACAGCAAAAATATTGTTACTGATGTCAAAATGGAGGATCAAATGGAAATTAAATCTGAATTAAATGATGTTGTTATAAAACCCAGTTGTGGAAATCTATTGGCTATAAATGAAGGTGGAAATTCTTTCCATGTATCATCTTTTGAGGACTTTATTCCATCTATTGAATCTGAACTAAATAATTGCGATCAATCCGGAAACTGTTCTCCTTCAAGCTCCTGTCCACTTCAGATATCAAACTATAAAATAAACTCTCCAGATTCTCCACTTCCAGAAGACAATCACTCTTGCACTGATGGTAAGAATTACTTTTATATATTGACTAGCAATATAGCCCAGCGTTGCTCAGGCTTGTTTTCTTTTCGACCTTTTAGAATTGGAATTTTTGAAAAGTAAAAATTTTGCATTATGTTACTTGTTATTCTCTTTAAGTGAATATTTTTCTGGTTGAAATTCACCAAAAATTGGCGACACAGCAGTCAAAAAATCGTAAAAAATAGGGATTTTCATAGAAAAAAAGCACCTTTTTGATGTAAATAATTTTTGGTGTTAACATGGTCCGATTTGAATTTTTTACAGAAGGAAGAGCAAGCCTTCTTCTATCATACTCTCAATTTTGGTCAACTTGCGCAACAGGGTCTCGGAAGAGATAGTGTTAGTTGAGGGCTGCCAAACCTGCCATACACAGACAACTTCAGCTTTATATATATATATATATATATATATATATAATATATATATATATTGATTATTTTAAATAAGTCAGAAAGCCATGACCCTAGTGAAAAGATTTTGTTACATTACTGGTTCTCTATTTTGTTACTTGTGACATGCAAACTCAGGACTTCCCTGCCAGGCATAGCTGCACCAACAGAGGTGCTGCCTCCTATGGATAGAAAGGGATCACAGGAGCATGAAGAAAATGTGAGCTGTGCAAGTCTAGAGCCAACACCTTACCTTAGTTCCCAGTAGACCACCAGTGCCTGACCTGTCGCAGAGCATTCTGAGCATGCATCAGACTGATCGACCACAGCCAGACACACTGTGATCCTTCTTCTCTGATGTGATGTCTTTGGTCATTATTGACAATGATATATGAACATTATTATTAATTTTGAGACATAAAGAATAAAGGAATTTTACTTTAGCTGGGTTTGAAGTAAAGCATTAGAAAAAGATAAAAGAAAAAGTAATAATTTCTTTCCGTGGTTTTACCATTGCAGTTAACTCACCCCTATTAACCTCTTTGGTACCAACCTACTTTAAATCTTAGGTCACTCTGGTTTTATGTTATAAACTGCCTATTTTAAAGTGAACTAAATTAAAACAGTCCACCAAAATTTCATGTAAATCTATGTTCAATTTATCAGCTTAATAATGACAGTTATTTTACTAAATTCTTCATTGCTTTCAAAATTAATTGAAATAAAGGCCGTATATTTTGATGAAAATAAGGAGCTAAAATGATTAAAGTAATGATGGAGCCTCTACATCAGTGATTCCCAACCATTTTTCTCCCTTTGATTCCTACAAGACCACTCCCAGCCATTCAATGTTTTAAAAAATCTTGTTTTTATAATTAAGTATTATTAGGAATTCTTATCTGTCTCCTGTCCTATCTTTTCTCTTATCAAAGAATATTCTTCCAGTGTTTGCCACCTTACCTTGTCTGGCCTAATGGCCCACCCTATTTGTTTTCGTTTAATTTGGTTTGTTGTATGGCCTGTTTTGTTACCAGCTTTGACCCTCCACAAATCCCAGATTTAATTTTGGTTTGAGGGAGCAACTGTTTCTCGAAGACACATATTGTCATGAATTGCTCGAAATGTGTAGATAAAACAGCCGACAACTGATGAAGGGTCGTTCTTTATGTTACTTTTCTTGTTTTCCATTTGTTTCTCTCGCTCTTTGCATACCCTAGGTTGCCTTCATATTTCATGTTTTCGTATTTTGTAATCCATATTGTTTATGTTTTGTGACATCCTGTACCCATATATATATATATATATATATATATATATATGTAAGTATGTACATATATGTATGTATATATGCATATATATATTTTTTTTATTTATATTATTTTATATATATATATATATAGAGAGAGAGAGAGAGAGTGAGAACAAAGTGTACGTACACCGCTATATATATATATATATATATAATATATATATATAAAATGGGACAAGAATGCAAAACATCTGGACAACTAAGTGATACAAAAAAGGACAATAAAACATCCAGATAGACTATACAAAAAAGAAAAAATAAGGACGGGTCATTCAAAACTTTCTATCCTCGGTCAAGAACCAGATCATCCTCGCAATTTCAGCTGATTAATCTTGAGATTGCTCCAATCTGGCCAGCCCCATAGGAAAAACTAAGCTAAGAGCAATAAATTCCTTGGAAGAAAGCATCGAATGTATACAAAAACAAGGACGGTAAAACAAACAATGTTACACGTAACATTGTCTGTTACGTGTAACATTGTCTGTTACACGTAACATTGTCTGTTACATGTAACAATGTTTAGCAGTATTTCGTCTAACTTCATGTTCTGAGTTCAAATTCCACTAAGATTGACTTTCTTTTCATCCTTTCCGGGTCACTAAATTAAGTACCAGTGAAACACTGGGGTTGATGTAATCGACTAGTCCCCTCCCCACAAATCTGAGGCCTTGTGCCTCCAGTAGAAAGGATTATTATTATTATCAGTAGTAGTAGTAGTAGTAGTAATGGGTAGCAGAAATTGTAGTGATTGATAAAATGTCTTATGGATGATAGATTTCCCTTTAAATTCTAAATGCAGAACATGACTTGGATTAATAAAATACTTACCATAAAGTACTAGGGGTTGATCAAGTGAGCTTTCTCTCCAAATTTGCAACCTCATGCAAATGTGAGAAACGCTTATTAATGCTTTTTATTAACCTTGAAAGATGAAAGGTAAAGTTGACTTCAGCAGTATTTGAACTCAGAACTCAGTTGGAGCAAATACTGCCAGGCATTCTATCCAACACTTTGACTCAGCCACTTTACTGGCAGATTGGTAGAACTGTTAGAGTGTTATGTGAGATGCCTTGCAAAGATGGTGAAAATCTGAGTGCTGAACTGCGCCTTGCGAAGATGGTAAAAATTTGAGTGCTGAACTGTGCCTTGCGAAGATGGTAAAAATCTGAGTGCTGAACTGCAGACATTAAAATCCTTTTAACAATGAAAATATGTGCTAAATTGATATAGAAAAAGGACTCTTTCTAACTGGCCACTTCTAATCATCTCCCAAAAAAGGATAAAACATTGATAAATTTTAGAGATGAGGATCAGTTTGATCTACAGACAAGTTGTATTAGATTTAAACACAAGCCTCTCTCCTTTATCAGTTTAACTTCCATGAAGAATCACAGATAAACTAGTCAATAGAGAGAAAGACAGTTCATATCCTAGTATTGTAGCATAAACCCCAATGAAAATATATTTAACTCATGCATGGTCCTGTTTACTAAACTTTAAATTGATTGGGTGAAATATGAAATCTGATGGCTTTGGTGATGTTCTGCATAAAGGACAACAGTCATCAATCGGAGTGTGTGGAAATTTCAAATGCCACGAAGAATAACACATTTGGCTTTGCTCTTAATCTGAGAGTGAGGAAAAGGGATAAGTGATACCATTAAAAGCAGTAGGAGCATTTATAATTAACAAGCATTTCATTAGCTTAGAGCTAATGCCTCCAAAAGACAGGGGTCAGGATATAGTTATGGGGTGGTGCATTGGCAGACTTGTTAGAGCATTGAACAAAATATCTTGCAGATATTGTTTCAACTCCCTACACTTCTAAGTTCAAATCCCATCAAAATCAACATGTTTTTCATCCCTCTGAGGTTAATAAAATAAATCATTAGTCCAGTTTGGCAGGTTGGTAAAAAATTATGGGATCATTAGACAAAATACCTCAAAGTGTTTGTCCCTGCTTGTTATGTTCTGAGTTCACACGCAACAACACTCATACCAAGTTGTATTGGCCCTGCTTTTTCCTTGAATAACATCAGTTAAGTAGAGGGAAGAGCCTGTTTGATGGGCAACTGCTGATCTTCCATATAAAAATCTTGTCTAGATTGTACCTTGGACAAACTTTCCAAGTTCAGCTATTGCATGGTCAACCCTGATCAGTGGAGGCTTTAGAGGGCCTGTTTCATCCACTTGTACCACCATCGGCATCGTTCAAATATTGTTTTCTACCAGTAAGTTGATTGCTGTACCTTGATCATTTTTGTGCTACTCTTTTGCACTAACTGTATTTTTCTTGGTTTTCCTCTTCCTTTCTTCCCGTTAGTTTTTCCATCTATTAAGAGTCTATGTAAAACCATTTATTTTTTCCTAATTAAATGTTCAAAATATTTTACATTTCTCCCTTTGGTAGTGTCTAATAATTTCTTTTCTTTTTTTCTTTTATTTAGTTTTGTCATTTCTGACACTCCATATCAAAACAAACTTTATATAATTGTATCTTTAAAATTTTTTTCTTATATTTAATACTGCCAAGTTTATTATTCAATCTTCTCTTTAATTCATTCCACAGATAACTGTATTGTGGTTGGTCCATGAAACCTCCAAAATATTGGAACAAAGATGATATTCAAAACTGGATGAGCTATATAGCTAAAGTGTATGATATCACTTTAGAATCTAAGAATTTTGAAGATATTACCTCTGGAAAGCAGTTAAAAAAGATGACATCCAAAGAATTTCAACAAAGAGATTTTATTTATGGAGACTGGATACACAACATGTTGAAGAAAATGTTTGATCAAGTGACTTCTCTAAATTCAGGCACATCAAAAGATACTCTAAGTCCTTTCACATCCAAGAATGAAGACAAATTTAATAGCTTTTTTTCTAATTTATTCAATGAAAATTTGTGTACAAGTAAGTTCTATTTCAATATTCTACTTAAAACAATTTTGACTGAAATGATAATTTCAGGTGAATTACATTATAGTATACACTGTAGTTAGTTTAAAGAGTACCAGAATAGATTTGTCTTTGATTCCTTGTTTGTTGATGGAATAAGTACCAGAAACACACTAGACTTGCACAAAGTCCAGATCAGTCCTGATTGAGCAGATAAGTGATCACAGACATCTCAATCATGCTCATTTTTAGTACTACTTTATTCTCTCTGCCTTGGTAGTTACATCAGTTCTCAATGTACTGAAGAAAGAGTGAGGGAATCACGACCAAAGTTGATGGAAAGAGAGTTGAAAAAGATCCCTATCAGAATATGCTGTGATGAAGAAATTGCACAGGAAATTTCTGATACCAGAAATAAGAAAAGTTGAAGTTATTCAGGAGAGTTTCATTCGAAACATGACTGAAAGTTTTTATTGATGCTCTGAGAAAAATCATTGTTTTCACTGAAGTTCTCAAGGGTAAGAGGCCACTGAAGTGTAATATAGGCAAACAAGTTTCTGGTTGTTGTTATTTAGTCCAAGGTCAACCCTGACTGAGCAAACCTATGATCAAAGGCATTCCAACCATTTTTGATCTATGTAATTTGTCATATCTAATGTCAAGACACACTGAAAATTTTAGAAAAAACAAATAAGTAAACAAGTGGAAATTGAACTGGTAAGTGTGTTAAGTAATAAGGCACTAAAAGAGAATGGCTCTCCCCAGACAATAAAACATGCTTCAACACACGAATTCACATAAAGAATTTTGCAAACCAAATGCAAAAACAAAATAATGTGTCATTGTTTTTCTTAAGATAGTAGTATGATTTGAGGATGATTTAGCTGCTATTTTCCACTAGTTAAGAAAACTGCCGAGAAAATCCCTTATTGGCTCTGCATGTCAGAAACTATACTGAGGGTCGGGAAAATACTGAGAAGCAAAAGTTGGGACTGTATTCTAAATCTTCATTAAAATAGCTGACAAGTTTTAGAAAAGTTATGTAGATAGATGTAAGGCAGCCCTATTGAGTAAACAGGATACCAATCTTGACTATCTCCTCTTTTATACATGAGTGACTACATCATCATCATCATCATTGTCCAATATTTCCTTTTTTAAAATAGTAGGATGTTATGTGAGGGAATTTGGTTGCTATTTCTAGCAGATCAACTAACCTTATAGTTGCTCCCATATTGGCTCAGAAAAAAATGTGGAAATTGACAGTTGTTTTTTTTTGTTTTTTTTTTTGTTTTAGTTCCAGGTCTTCCCTGATCAACAGACCTATGATTAAATATCTTCTAGTCATGACCTTACCAGGTTTTTATGTACAGGGAACCTAGAGAAACAGAAAGGCTCTTTCATTGGCTTGAAAAACAAATCTCTATCATTTGGTTCAGTAACCACAAGCCTCTCACACTTGGCTCAGAAAAGAATAGAGACTCTTGGTGCTTTAACTGACTCGAGAAACATAGAAGCTCTCTCATGGACTCAGGAAACTGATAGTGAAAGATTGTAGTAAAACCAAATTTTTTGACCATTTTAATGAGAAGCAATTCGAATATAAAGGCACCTACCTTCTCTTCATTCCGATGGAGACCCTTCGGTGGTAATGGATCCTTCGACACAGCCCCGACCCGAACACTAAAGATAGCAGCTGCTTCACCCAACCTTAGCGACGTCTTCCCACGTCTTGACACGTCGACGACCCTCGTTCGAAAGGCCGAAATCACTGCTCCCTGCGCACGCCTCACGGCTGCCCCTTCCAGTTGCCCCAACTTCCGGTCAACGCGCCCAGCTGCTGATGTCATCCCACAGCTTAACCCTCAGATTTATTTCACAAGAGAGATATTTTTTAAAACAAATATTCCTTCATCAACAAAAGATTTTAACTTTCATGTTATATTTGGGGTAACAAAAAGAATAGTCATCCCTGTAAAGCTTCAACTTGAAATTTTAGGAGTTACATAGATAAATAGTTAAAATATTTTGTCTTAGACTTAGTTTCTTCAGTCATCCCATTATTCAAGTTTATTGCATTGCTGAGATTCCCTCTCTCTCCAAATGAGTGCAGCTAAGTTTCCCAAGCCAATGAGAGTAGTTATGAAGGGAGCCTCTATTCTTTCCAGAGCCAAATGAAAGAACCTCTATATTGTCACTTGACCAGCCCATTTCCCTCAAATTACATTCAACCATCTTAGAAAAGGACGTGTTATATATAAGCCTTTAATAGCTATTTTCCATGCTGGCATGGGTTGGAGCTGACAAGACAGAAGATTGCACCAAGTTCTACCATCTGCTTTGCCATGGTTTCTACAGCTGGATGCCCTTCCTATATAGTGTGTGTGTGTGTGTGTGTGTGTAATGTTACAGTCCAGAGGAAAGACAATGTCTATGACATTTTCAAGGCTTTTGAAACTTGTGGGAAGGAGCAAGATATTCTCAAATCAGAGGCATCCAAGGTTATTTGTCTACCAACCAAATAACCCATAGTAAGATTTGAATTCAGTACTCAAAGACCTAGAACAAATACTGCAAGGCACCTGATCTGATGTTCAATCCACCACCTGAATTGCCACTTTGCTTTGAAATGACCTCTTAAGAATGAAAGGCAAAGTTGACTCCAGTAGGATTTGAACTCAGAGTCCAGAGATCTAGATAAAATACTATAAGGCATTTTATCCAATACCCTAACAATTCTTGCAACTCACCATTTGTTGAATAATCTAAACTTAAATGAATTAAAGATTTTCTAAATGAAAATGAAGGCTGTTCTAGATCTTTTATTCTTTCTTTATGTAAATCTATTAAAGGTAATTTTTCTGTTTTTTTTAAATTCTTATTTTTAGTGTCATTGTTGCCACTGTATGCCTTCATTTACGCAGCCCTTAAACATTCATTGTTTAATCCCAAAATCCTTCGATGGGAGAATGAAAAATCTGGTACATTCCAATTTATTGATCCAGAAAAGTTTGCAAAACTTTGGGGTCTCACTAAAAACAACAACAACATGAATTATGAAAAACTAAGTAGATCATTAAGGTGAGTTGATAAAGCTTGTTACAGTACAGCTACTTTCTATATATAAAAATAAGATGTTACATTAATATGCAGATTAAATTATTTCGTTTTTAAATCATCTTTTTATGTAAAAACTAGCAGTATAGCCCAGCATTGCTCAGGTTTGTTTTTTAGTTGTGCTTAAAATGGCAGACTTTGATGTTGCATTAACAAAGTTTTGACATAGTTTCAATCTTTTTTGAAAAGTAAAAATTTTGCATTATGTAGACCAAAAATTATTTACATCAAAAATGTGCTTTTTTTCAATGAAAATACCTAATTTTTACGATTTTTTTTAATTGCTGTATCACCTTTTTTCGGTGTATTTCAACCAGAAAAATGTTCACTTAAAGCACACTTTTGATATAAATAATTTTTGTTCTTAACATGGTCTGATTTGAATTTTTTCTTCTACAGAATGAAGAGCAAGCCTTCTTCTATCATACTCAACTTGCACTGCAGGGTCTCAGCGGAGATAGTGTTAGCTGAAGGCTACTAAACCTGCCACACACACAGACAACTTCAGCTTTATATATATAGATATAATTAATTGGTCTTGGATATTCCAACTTTATGGCAAAAGTATAAAAGGCAAAACTAGTTTGAAAATTTCAACTCCTCCCCAGCTATAGACATAATTGTGCTTGAGTTCACAACTACCTGGTTCTATAGTCAATTTCTCTGCAAAGTGTTTTAAAAAAAGTGTCTTTTGCTATGACTTTGAGTTGACCACACCTTGAGAGTGAAATTTTGGAGACAGAAACTTTACTTTTACTTGTTTCAGTCATTTGACTGCGGCCATGCTGGAGCACCACCTTTAGTCAAGGAAATCGACCCCAGGACTTATTCTTTGTAAGTCTAGTACTTACTCTATCGGTCTTTTTTGCCGAACTGCTAAGTTACGGGAACGTAAACACACCAGCATCGGTTGTCAAGCGATGTTGGGGGAACAAACACAGACACACAAACATATACACATATATATATATATACACACACACATACATATATATATACACACACACACATATATACGACGCACTTCTTTCAGTTTCCGTCTACCAAATCCACTCTCAAGGCTTTGGCCGGCCCAAGGCTATAGTAGAAAACACTTGCCCAAGGTGCCACACAGTGGGACTGAACCTGGAACCATGTCGTTCGTAAGCAAGCTACTTACCACACAAGCACTCCTACGCCTATACAGAAACTGTATAGACTCTTTTAATTCATATACAGACATATAAGAATTTTGATACGAGAAGATGGAATGAATAAGCTTTATTACAAACCACTAAATTTGTTTCAGTGCATCATTATGAGCTGGTAATAGCTGAACATTACATACATACATTATTGTATTAATATGATTTAAACAATAATTGTATACACGTGTATCTTCAGGTGAGTAGGGCCCAAAGCACTGCTAGATCATCTTTAGTCTCTCTTTGTTTTATACTCACACCACTGTTATTTTGAGCATTCTATCAGCAGAGAATAACACAGAAATACAAGGAGATACAATGAGAAAATATACCAAATATAAATTAATGGAAATAAAAAAATTAAAAAAAAACCCTTATTCACTACCTCCTTAATCACAGACTTATCTTGATTTTTAGGAAAATAAACATTCTAAAATAATTATGTCGTAAAATTATAAACTTGAATAATTACTTGTCTCTTGTGTCTGTTACTGTTCCACTTCAAAGGAAATCAGTGGCATATGGTCACTTTCTTAGCATGGCAGGAGACCAAAACTTGTCTGCTAGCAGACTTAATTTTGGCTGTTTATCATTACTGTCACTGGCTTTGTCACAATTGCTTTACAAGTCATTAACCCTTTTACTACTGTATTTATTTTGAGATGCTCTGTGTTTCTTTCAATTACTTTAAATATAACAAAGAATTTATTAAAACAACTTGGTTATCATTAAGCTAGTATTAGGAACATAAATTGTGACTAAGGTTTGGTGGAAGATTTTAATTCAAAACTTATGAAAACAAGACATTTGTAATCAGAGCCAGTTTCAGCCAGGTTGGTAATGAAGGGGTTAAGAGATTATTAAACCAAGAAGATTTACTTCCATGCACCCTTATGAATACATACATACATACATTTATTTAACACTATATGCAACATTCAGCAATTACCACCTGATAATAAGGCACTGAAACAATTGCATCCTTTTCATTCCATTGTATTAAAATTCTTTTGTATATACATTATGGATACTTGTAGATTTCCACACGTATATCCAGAAAAAGAAGTCATACAGTATAATATCTGGTAGCAGATACCCAAAGAGGAACTTTGGAAAGATGATTATTAAATCATATATATATTTGTGTGTGCTTGTGTGTATGTGACTGTCCATGTCTAACTAGGTTTACTGAGCTTTTAAATTTAAAACAAACATTTTTTAAACTGTAGTCTTGAAAAGTAACTTAGCGATTTGATAAAAAGAAATCAATAAAATAAGTACCAGACTTTAATAAGTACTTGATTGAAGGAAACCTTTGAAAGCAGTGTCACGATATGGTCGCAATTTACTGCTGTACAACAATAAAAAGAATACAAGATGAAAGCAAAGCAAAGCAAAGTGGTAATGTTTCCAGCCTTAGATGTCTTGCAGATCATACCTGTTTGACCCTCTTGGGATACCTGGGTCAATTGATCAACCCAAAGTAGACAAGTTGAAAGGACTTTGAGCCTGATCCATTGGCCTGATGAAACAAATGTTGTGAATGGTTGGTTTCAAAGTGTAAAAAGCCAGTCAGGGATCGTCTTTCAGTACATATTTTTGTCTTTTCACAGAAACATTTATGCTTGTTATTTTATTTATTTACATATTTATTGTTGTCTTAGGTTTTCTTATTGTGATAAATGTATTATACTGTTTGTAAGCTTTCATAATATATATATATATAGTTTTACATACTAAGTCATATGCAAATGCGAAAAGGTTGGAACACTGAAACATATTCTTTCCAACTGTTCATTAGCATTGAACAGGTATAGATGGAGACACAACTTGGTCCTTAAGGTTATCTTCAATGCTATAAAGATTCATCTCAACAACACTGAGAAAAAAACGTTGAAAGTGCCAACTAGAGATTTCGTTACCTTTATGTGCTCAGGTCAGTGGATCCGTTTCAAGAACAAGAAACTTCCTGTGAGAGATGAAAAGTGGAACGGCTATTGGGAAGTGACAGCAGATTCACCTGGGTGCCATGGATTCTTTCCCATCCCAGTTACATAAAAACTGGACATTTTGATGTGGTGTGAAAGAAGGAAAGTTGTAAATCTAGTTGAGTTAATGGTTCCTCATGAAGATGACATGGACGCCACTCAGGCTCGAAAGATTGACCGTTATGTAAACCTCCTTGAGGAATGTGAAGATGCAGGCTGGAAAGCAGAGCATTTTCCAATCGAAATCGGATGTAGAGGGTTTGTTGGACATAGTGTGAGATGACTGTTGTTATTATTAGGCCTAAAGTTATTACCACCATGACCGATATCCAAACTGCAGTGGAGAAAGCTACCCACTGGATTTGGTTAAAAAGAGACGATGAGCAATGGCTAGAGAAATAGTGAGCTTTATTTAATAACCAGTTGATCTAGCAAGCAGAGCCTCATATCAGTGACTGGGGGGAGGTGCACATTGATGCCATTGAAAGGGAGGCCCCAAAACGGTGTGCATTCTCTCCTGATGACCCCATACACTTGCTAGCTTCCGGTATGTGGAGTTCTTGACTGGTAGCACTTGCATGTGCAAGTTGTTTGCAAGACATCTAAGACACTTCATCCTTTGTCTTTTACAAGTCCCATCACTTTCAATCTCAGCAGGAAAAAAATTTTGGTCTTTTTGCCACACATACCAAAACACCATGTGTCATAAAAAGGTTTAAAAAAGAAAAGTAAATAACTGGATTGACTATAAGAGAGTGATGCATTATAACAATGATAGTCAAACTACAGCTTGTGAGTTGTATGTAGCTCTCAAAAAACTGTGTGTGGCTCTTGAGGTATTGGGTTTCAGAGCTTTTTATTCCTTGAACAGCTTCAACATTCTATGAGCTGGATTTTAAAATATTAACTGCAAAAATGGACACTAAATAAAAGTCTTCAACAAGTAAGTGAAGCTCTGTAATGATATATTTTCATATTCATAATTATAATTTTAAAAATGTCTTGAATGTAAAAACAATGTATTACAAATTGACCATCATTGAATCAATTTTTTTCTAATTTCTTTTGCAGACATTATTATCCGAAGAGAATCCTTAAACGTGTTGGAGGAAAACGTTTGATTTACCAATTCTTGGAACCATATTTCACATATCTAAAAAGGAAAGTCAATTTTAGCAGCCATTAAAATAAACAATAAAAAATAGATTTCAGTTGCTGGAAGTGGTGGAAAATTTTGTATATTTTATAATTTAGAAATTTGGTCATAAAACTTAAAATTTCGAAGAAATAACTATTTTCGTTACAAAACCACAAAATGATCAAATAAATGCATGAATAAAATTGTTTAGAATTTTAGATCAATAAATGTTAAAAATGAGTGAAAATATATCAATAAATTATTACAAATAGAAGATATGAAACTATTTCTTTCGAAAATTTTAAAAGAAAGTATGATTTTTAGCTTTTAAAGGTTATTACTGCTTTTTCAAATATATTTTAAATGTATAAATGTGTCAGAATTTATATTTATATATTGTAATTTCTTTTAATTCATTAATTTTAACATAGAGTTATTTATTAGACATACAATAAAGTTTTTAATTTATTTTTGCCTAAAGAATTTTTTTGTCATTTGTTATTTTAACTTTTGTTTTTTTTTAAATGAATATTTTTGTTTAGTATTAGCAGACATTTTCAATATACTTCCATAAAAGTTTGGGACTATTATGGTTGAGTGGTTAAAGTTTCTTTGCAATTATATGGTTCTAGTTCAATCCTATATTACCTTGAGCAAGATTTGGGTTGACCAAAATCTTGAGTGGGATTTGGTAAATGGAAACTGAGCAGCAGACTCTTTTTAAATACATAGATATATCCCACTCCCAATTCTGCCCTTTTGGCCCTGTATCATTGCTATCTGCTAGCCCCTGATCTGTGTTCCGTCTTCATGTAACAAGAAAACTTTTCACATACCCTATCCCAACAAACCAATCTACATCACTTACTTACATTTTCTCCTTCATGCACTATGCTTACCTCTCTTCAATCCTGTCCTCACAGACCCATTTCTCTGTATCATTGCTATCCAGAAGTCCCCCCCACCTCTATACACCTAAGTTTTTACCACTCATTTCTCACCAACTCTCTAATCATGCTTCTGTGGCAATATCCTGCCACTTACATTATGACCTTCGAACCTCAAGGGCACTTACCACCATCTATCTCTCTCTGCCTTTACTCAACCATCCCATTTATATTCTGATCCCTGTCCCTTGTAAGTATGCCTGGCACTTTGCCACCATCTCTATCCTGCTGTCTCCCACTCTTTCTCTCTCCTCTTGCATTTCCCTCAGATTGGGTAACCATGTATCTCCCTTTGGTAACCATGTACTTCCTTTGCAACAGTACACCTATTTTGTCCTCATTCCTGATCTCTCCAGCTGAGTAACCTTGTACCTCCTCTACAACAATATACCTGTTTTTGTCTTTCTGTTTCACTATAATCTTTCATCATCTTACACAAGATCACCTCCTCCAACAGTCCCTTCCCTCTCAAAAGATTTGTCAGTCCAGGTGTCACTTAAAAAGCATCCAGTCCACACTGTAAAGTGGTTGGTGTTTGGAAGGACATCCAACTGTAAAAACCTTGCCAAAACTGATCTCACCTATGCTTGTGCCATGTAGAAAGCACTAAGTTCACTCTGCTGAGTGATTGGTGTTAGGAAGGGTAACCAACTGTAAAAATCCTGCCAGTCATAGAAGTCTGGTGCAGGCTTCTGTCTTGGCTGGCTCCACACCAGCATGGAAGGTGGACATTAAATGATGATGATGATGACAATATATTAGGTAACTCTTGAATTGTGTTTCTCACTAACTTTGTCCCTTTCACACACAGATACATGTGTGCACATGTATCTAAAGATATAGACTGTTGCTTGCATACAAGCAGTCAGTTTGATTTCATTCATTTGTGGTTTTCACAATATCAGTTTAGGAGCAGTTCAAAATATATATCATTTGATAACTCTTATTTGAATACAGCAAAGAAATGGTAAACTCATGTAACAATTCTTGTAGCTATTTTCAACCAATCAGGTCATTCACTATTAGCCCATTTCATTTTTTATGAAAAACCTTCTGGAGCCCATTTTCCCAATATAAAGAACCATTTTTGTTCAAGAAATTAGATCCAGTCATTTACTAGAAGACCCTACAGAGTGTGGACATCTGTATACATACATGCTTTGAAGTGATTAATTTTTGTATCTTACACATGCACACATAGTTTAATCACAAAGATGTAACTTATTCTGCTATGTACAGATTTTTACTAACTGTTGTTAGTAGGTAATAAATTAATTAACCTGTCAAGAAAGAACATACTGAAATTATGTTGAAAACTTTGTTTAATTTTCAGAGTTATGTGAATACTCTTTATACTGCAACACTTGAACAATATAGATGTGGGCAAAAGTTGGCATACTGTTATTTATGGCTCAAACATTCACTCAAAGTCCTATGAATCTCTTTGGTAAGAAAGAGATAAAGAAAAGAAAATAATATTCTGTTTCACCTCATCTTCAAATTATACAACCTCAGCTTCAAGTAAACCAATTAGTCATTTCTATGAAACAAACAAAGCAAATAGGTTTCACTTCCAACTTATCCAAGATTGCTGAATGAGTGGGATCAACAATATCCTTCGTAGGTCTCTCTCCATATCTCTCACTCAACCAATTCCCTACAACACCAAAATTGCCAAGTGATTCAATCACAGGATTATCTCATATAGCCAATTTACAATACTTGAAAAAAAGTCACCCACCTTTAAGTAGATATTTATTTATTCACCACTTGTAAGGCTTTTAAAATGAATATCAAACAAATGAAAGGATTCCTTTGTGTATGTCAAAAAAAAAAAGCACTCTCACACTTTTTGCTTTGCTATTAGATCCTCTAGTGTTTTATTAAAAGTGTCTTTACCAATTTTACAGAATCCTCCAATCCATCACTCTTCAGCCACCTACAAATAGACACTGTATGCTACTCCATTTTTCCCTTACAAAATGCAAAACAGAACTTCTCTAAAACTCTTTCTCTATACTAATTTTCTCACCACCATGTAGAGATACTAAAGGAAAACTCTTATTTGATCACTTTCCATCCAATAAGTTAATTCATTGTTCACCTCCCATTAATCTCAATAAACATACACAGAACTACTCCACTATCCTTATCAAACTTCTAAACTTTGGTCGTCTTGTTGTAGTCGAGGGCTCTTCGTTGGCGCCCGATACCACTGGGAGGTGGCCCTCAAAGTTGCTGGAAATGGAGATCTCCGGGTCCAAATTCTTGAACGGCAAAGCAGGGTATTGTAATTGCTTGTCTTTGGTCTGTTTGCTTCCAAAATTACTGGAAAACAGATGTTCACCACATTTGGCAGAAATACTCAGTGGGTGAATGGCTTGAAATGAACATTTGGTGATACTTAATGGAGAAGAAAAAATCAAGCGAACAAATATCCTAATAAGAAAGTGATCATAGTGTTTTGTTCACTTTCTTCATATGAATCGACCACCATGTGCATAAGCCATAGTGCACTTATGTGCATAGACACATGTGAGTACATACATAGATATGTGTGTGTGTGTGTGTGTAGTGATGGATTCAAAGGTTTCGTTTATTTACAACTTGATTTCTTAATTTCACTGGGTTATATATACCTATAATGGTGATACTTAAGAAAACAAAATTTTTAAAAATCAAACTTAAATTTCCCAATAAGCAAGGTCATTATTTTGATCACTCTTTTTCATATGAATCGACCCTCGCCTGTATGTGTATAGATCATGGTGTACCTATGCATGTAGACATGTGAGTACATACATACATTTTTTTTTTATTAGCTACGCAAGGTCAAACACAGTGGGGACAATACAATGTAGAATGCATAAATAGATATGCGACTGTGTGTGCGCACATGTACAGTGGTGGTTTCATTTATTTACGATTTGATTTCTTAATTTCACCAAAATATAAATACCTATAATGGTGATACTTAAAAAAAAAAATTCAGTTCGATTTAAAAGCATGGGCAAGCAACACATTGTAAGCCACACAATAATTTGTGAAAAAAAAAAATTATCTGCACACAAGGTATGTATCACCCCTCTGATGCTTTTTTTTTTCTTTTAGTAATACCAATGTGAAACCATCACCAGGATCTAGGTGTAAAGTACAAAATTCTCAGATTGTCTCACTTCACCTTACACAACTAATCATGGCATATCAGAGTGAATAGTATTGTTCCCAACCAAGTAAATACTAGCGTAACTAGGACACTATACCTATGGGTTGTACTGTGTCACTAACTCAACTTCCATTATGCCATAGAGCTGACACAACAGCAGTCTTGTTCAATACATGCTATCATTTTCAAAACAAATACTATTTATTTCAAAAAGTTTGGTCTTACAGATGGGATGATATACTAAGACTAGCAACACTTCATTATATTAGGGAGATATAACCATCTTGGATGTGTGAGCATATGAAATAATAATGATGTGAAATATAGTGATTAATAAGACACACAATGTCTAATTGATTAGGATAGTAGACTATTTACCAAATGAACATTTGTTCATATACAACAATCACTGAGTTATAGTATTATATAGAGGACATAACTGCATGCTTTGATGTGTTTGAGTACAGGTTCAAGTTTTAGTACTTGGGTTTGTTGAATGATAAGGACAGTCAGTTTAATAATAATATAGCATCCAGATTAGTTTAAAAAAAAGGATTGAGTCTAAAAAAAAAATAACTAAGTAAAATGGTTAAAAATCAAAACAAGACAGAATAGTTCAAAATGTATTTATTTACATAACAAATATTGTTAACAGACAAAATAAAATGAAAAGCTTCTGTAAGAAAGAAGAAATAACACTTCAGTTTACATATCTTTAATGTCTGTTCAGCTGCAACTGTACAACAAATGAGATCCCTTTTAATTCAGGAGGTTTTAGGTAAAAAAAAAAAAAAAATGACCCAAGTGGAATGTATATTACAGGTTCGAGGTTAATAATTCTGAGCTCTAGAGAATATAACTCAGATATAGAGGAAAGTAAACTAAGTTTTTCTCAATTTTATCCTAATTCTAGTATGGACTAAGATATAAGTTCCTTTAGAATAATAATAACAATAGTAAATGTGTGAGACTTTTTACATACATGAACTAACTATAGAAAATGTTTACAATGGATTGTAAGTCAGCCATCATGCAAGAAGAAAAATAAAATATTGAAAATGATTAAATTTGATTTACTGATAAAATACTATTTCTAATATTTAAACAAGAGATGACTTAATATCATAATTAAAATTCAACGAACATCATATCAAATAAGTAAGAGAATCTCTGAGGGAAAATAGCTGAAGACACTAATCCCATATTAATTATTGAAGTCAAGAGAATCAAATAATTGATAAAGTAAAACTCTGAGGAAGATGTAAGTAAACTTGGAAATGACTTAAATGGCCATTGCATAAAATCAATTTACAAATTTTGTTTCGAAAATTTTATATATATATACATATATATATATATACATACACATGACACAAATATATACATATATACACACATAAATACAAATATATACATACACACAAATACATACATTATTATGTCATGTATGCCTTGGACGGAATAATAATACAAAAGAGGTATGGAGACATCATATACACGTTGCCTTCATATTCTAGATTATAATTGTATGGAAGAACAACAAGGCACTTTTTTTTTTTTTAATTTCAAGTATTATGAAATCCAAGTCAAAGAAATACTGTCTAATAATTACAACTGACAAAAGACGGGAGATAATTTCAAAACATTTCCCTCGTAATGATTCAAGAAATAAATTATTTTAATAGGGTCAAACAATCCTACATATATTTCCATAGTTGTTTAGTTATTGGTTAAATTTAAGGATCTAAATCTTTGCAAGAAATAATTAAGAATACATGGGATAAAAGTGAAACCTAGCTTTTTGTGCTTTTTCAAATGCATTCCATTTCTAAAGAGTTAAGGAATATAATTAAATATTTGGCTGAAATTGAATATTAAAGAAATGAATGAATAAACCAATAAAAAACAGCAACAATTTACAAATAATTCTATAATTATTAAATAAAATCTAATATTGTATGTGTAGAAGGCTATAAATAAATCTAAAAATCAAAATAATTCTCAGAAAGGAGCCAAAGAGAAGCTTTGACATAAATTACTTAATTGGATAAAATTTTTAATTTTACATCGAAATAATGATAAAAATAAACAGATCTGAGAGAAAGTTACAAAACAACACACAATAATGTGAAAAGTATGACATAAAAAGGAGAAAAGTTTTAGAACTAGTCAGCATATTTCATCTTAGAACCCGTTTTGTTGAGCAAAACAAAAATTATTGGTTACCAGAGTATTTTTTTTCTATAGTAGAAGATAATAAAAATAAAGGTAGAAAATAATAAAAATAATGGTTTTAATTTAGGCACAAGGCCAGCAATTTTGAGTGGAGGGGTGTTTATCAATACGATCAACTTCTGTAATTGACTGGCATTTTACTGACCCCAGAGGAATGAAAGGCAAAGTTGACCTCAGCAGGATTTGAACTCAGAACATAAAGAGCCAGAACAAATATTACAAAGCATTTTGCTTGATGCTCTAATGATTCTGCCAATCCATCCCCTTACAATAATGGTTTCAAATTTTGACACAAGGCCAGCAATTTTAGAGGAGGGGTATAGTTGATTACATCAGCCCAAGTGCTGAACTGGTACTTATTTTATTAACCTCCTCCCCATAAAAAAGATGAAAGGCAAAGTCAACCCCAGTGTAACTTAAACGCAGAATAAAAACCAAAAGAAATGCCACTAAGCATTTTGTTTGGTATGTTAATGATTCTGCCAGCTTGCCACCTTAGATAACATTTAATATGCAAATTGATAATCAGAAATAGTTCACTGTGATTATCAATGACAAGGAAATACCATTACTATTTCTCTCCTTTCAAACCATTTTCATTCATACGAGATAAGAAAGAAGAGGTACGTTAAAGACAGAAAGATGAAGAGTGAGATAAATAGAGATAGTGATCACAGTAAACAGATCTTCTGATCATAGATATATGGCAAGGATATAACCCATTGGAAGCACACAAATTTAAAACCATCCTGAAATCAGCAGATAATTTTTTTTGGAAAATAATGAAAATCATAGCAATCATAAAAAAACAAAAATAGAAAATACAATACACACAAAAAAAAAAAATTAAAGAAAATATTACAATGCTTCATGTATGAAAATACTTTTTCTTTCTTCTGTTGTTTTGATGATATTTACTAGTTAGCTTGTTAAATAACCCAATTAGAAGGTTAGTAATATTTGTGAGATTACAAACTACATAGAGACAAGGAGATTAACTTATCTGATATTTATAAATCAAATGACATTCATGATTTTTCAGAGAATTTTTAAAAAATCAAAGAAGAAACAGTAGTTTATATATATATATACATATATATATACACATACATACATACATACATACACACAGAAATCTCTTATTTTAAATTACAGCCTGAACAACATTACCAATACATTTTATTTATTATAAGATTTCGAAAGAAATTTAAGATTTATTTGCAAAATCTTTGTAGAAAATGTCATTGCATTTAGATTTAAAACAAAAAAAAAAAGCAAAAAAAAAATTAAAAAAAAGATACATAAATACCCCCAAATTTCCCAGTAATCGTTTTGATAAAGGAAATAAATAAATCCACTGGAAATATATTTGTAGGGGGAAACCCTTCAAAGATGAAAATAAACAAAACTATTTGGTCCCATTTCAGACAAATTTGTCAAATCTAAACCTCTGATATTGAAGTTAACATTAACAGTTTACAACCAACAGAATGTCATCGCCTGCTTTTTTCTGAAGTTACAAGAGTGGTCTCTGCTCCTTGGAGTTGGCTGATCCAGTGCCATCTCCAGTCAGGTCCCTTAGATTGACTTGTACCCATAGGATATCCTGTACAGACCACTTTTTCAGTTCTTCACTGCCTGAAGAACTAAAATTCTTTGGAATTCCTTCCCTGCCTCTACGTTTTTTTTTTTTTTTCTGTAACTTAACTAACAACATGCTGATATCACCGGTCTCAGAGGTCTGTGAAGACAATGGACACAACCCTTTCCACTAGACCAAACTACTAAAAAACAAAAAAACAAAACAAAAAAACCCAGTTATGACTACTAACGATAATTACATGTAAACAAACAGTTTACTTTAAGTAACCAGCCATTTTAGTTTAGGGAAACAAATTATGAAATGAATAATATTTACCAAATAAGGTATGAATTAACCACCTTCAATGAAACATTTTATATCTGGAGCCATTTGACATGTTCTGTCCAGTGTGAGATGATGTGTAAATATGTGTTTTGAATATTTAACTGAATATTTCATTTAATTTAATACACAAAGTGTGGTTGAGTTGTAAGAAGTCTGCTTTTCAACCACATGGCGAGTGGATTTAGATGGAAACCATGTGGAAACCCATCATACACAAACAAGCGTGCATGTGTGTGTGTGTGTCTCCCCTCTACCACTACCTGAAAACCAGTGTTGGTTTGTTTATGTCCCTGTAACTTGGCAGTTAGGCGACAGAGACTGCTAGAATAAGTACTAAACTTAAGAAAAAAATAAAAATAAAAAAGTGCTAGGGCTGATTTATTCAACTAAAACCCTTCAAGGTAGTGCTCCAGCAGAACTGTAATCCAATAACTGAAACAAGTAACATTTCTTTTACATTGTTGTCAGATTCACAGAGGAATTACTTAAAATTCCATAATTTCAGCAAATTTCATATGAAATGAAGACAAAATTAGCACTGGCATATTGAATTAATATTGCAATTTGTGAACAATAGCATCATTGGTTAAAAGGTCTCCAATGGACCAATCACAATTTCATTTATATTCAATGGTGAAAGCGACCAAATAATGTTTACAACAAGGGCAGAACTTAGTCAAGTTGTAGCTGTAGTAGAAGACCTATGCCTAAAATACTGCATAATGAGATTGAACCTAAAACCACATTGTCATATATGTAATATTTACCACAGAACTTTCAAGTTAAGCTTTAAACTGATTACAGTTTTAAGATTACACAATAATAAACTTCACAAATATGATGTGAACAGTTATAAAAGACATCATTAACCTAACTTTCTACTAAGACGTCATCAATACCTAAATGTATAAAAAGAAGAAAGTTCAAAAACTGAAGACCAGATATACATTAGCGGCACTTACATAATAAATTTTGAAAATAGACTATATAATAATGATTTAAAAAAATTATTTAGGAAATATTCAATACAAAATAAGCTACTGAAATCTTTATAATAATGTTTATGACCCAAAGTTATGACAAATGCTGTCAGTTTAACTATTTTATGACAGATCCCAGTTTTTAATTTGGAATTACCTGATAAAACCCTTTATTGAAGGAAAAAAATTTAAAAGTAAATCAACTATTTGCCCTAATTTAATAATCAAGAATACCAAGTTAAGAGACAAAAATAATCAAGTGTAAAGTTTCAGAAATTAAGTACTATATTCACTTCCAGCTACATTACCCCCACCCCACTAAGGGTAAATATTTAATTAAAATCAGTTACTACTTTGAGTAAGTTTGCATCAACTTTAACATATTCTTAACTTGACAATTAAAATATATATAAAAAAACAGAAATGACTGAGAATCCACTAGAGTTTTAGTACTTGGTAGATATGGAGTTTTTACATCTTTTACCATAAGAGAGAATTTTTTCTCCACAGTAACTGCAGTGAATTTTACTTTAGAAGTTAAAATATATCACAAACATGATGTTATATTTATCCTGATTAGGTGGTTAAATGGTCCAACTCAGTCACATGTTGAGTTAAAGCTACTATGACTTTGAATCTGCCCAGGGCTGTCTCTCTTTGGTATTTCCCATTGGTGAAAGCTAAAGAGCAAGAAACAGCTGTTTGGGAATGTGATAAGGGGGAAACATTGGGCAGATATAGTGTTTTTACCACATCTACCAAAAGAGAGAATTGTTTCTCCACAGTAACTACAGTGAATTTGATTTATAATTTGAAATCTGCCATAAACATATTTTAACTAATCGAAAGTTAATACATCTGTTTCATTAAAATTGGCCTTCTTTTAAAAATTAAAAAAAAAAAACCCAAATTATTATTCATTCAATTATTTCCTCTTATTTTGTTTTGTACAGAATGAAAAAAAACAACTTTTTGGTCCAGAAAGAATGGAATTTTAAAGATATTCAGGTATTTTTAAGTATCTCAGATACACACGTTCACAATGAAATATTCACAATGGTAGCTTCCACACTTAAAAACGTTGGGGAATACAAGATAAAAAAAATTATGACTTTATTTTATAACTAGACTCTAAAAACAAAAAATTAACAATGGAATAAAAAAAATAAAATTAAAATAAAACAGAACATTTTTTTTTAATTGAAAACAATGTTTCCAAAATGTTTTAAGATTGGACATAAGCAACAAGTCAGAACAGTTTTAAAATAATTTGCAATAGCAAGCTATTAGCAAACCTAAATGAATTTCTCTCATGTTACTGGATTAGAGTTAAACACAAGAACTTCTATGAGCTTCCAAATAATTCCGTTTTTTCCAGATACCCACAGTACAGTCACTAGAAGATGAAAGAGAAAGAATAACACTCATAATAATGACAGCAGCAACAACAACAATATCACTCTACAAAAGAAATATTCTCATAATTGGATAGTTACTTATTCTACATTTTTTTCAATGTGTCCAGATACTAAACAAATTTGTAATTAACAAATAACCACTTTTCAAAAAGAAAAATAAATTTTTTTTTCCTGAAATATACTGTGTGTGTGAGTGTGTGTGTGAATGTCAAAATGTACTTAAATGGTTTTAAAATATCTAGTGTTACAATACAACTTTAATTTTACATATTAACTCATCTTTTATCTTACCTTGAACTATATTAAGATATTATAAAATTTAGGTGTCAAAAGCTAAATATACGAAAATATATCATTTGATATGAATGCACTTCAGCCAATAAATACATTTAAATTTTGTCTAACACCCATGCATTCAAGACTTGAAAGCACACGTCATAAAAAATTTGGTAGCCAAGCTCACTACAAAGACAAGAAAATTATGGCCAGAAAAGTTACCATGTTACAGCCTCATATTCAACAATCCCAAGAAAAATCATACCAGATAAACAAGTGGCAAGCAGGTTAAATAGCCTTAAATGATGGACTTGGGTATAGACAACAATGATACAGCTTTATCATTCCTCAGAGGTAATTTATTTGGATACCAATGGAAGTTATAATTAATAGCATCAAGTGTTTAGCAGTTTTCTAATCTATGTATTGCTATATGTAATCAATTGTGTAGTGCAATGTGTAAATGCCATGATCTCAAAAGCATAAAATGTCAGTTATAAATTAGAGTAGGTTAGGTGTTATTTAAAGTTGAGTAGGTGGTGTTAAAATTGAATAAGCCAGTGTTGGTGGTGTGAAAATTTAGAAGTTATTGTGGTCACACAGAAAAGCAAAAGATTGGAAGATTCCATGCTAAGGATAAAGCATTTAACCATGAGAAGGCTTGGAAAAAAGTTCTTTTTGTATTTTATATAGAAATGGGAAAACAGTTATAAAAAAAATATAAAAAACTCTTAATCTAATAAGTTAATTTCTTTCAGTTAAGAAAACAAAAATGTCTGGAACAATTTTAAAACTATATTATTTTATTTCAGCTGATAGTTTATAGGGGTCTAAATAGTTTTAAAATAGAAATCTAACCACAGTTAAAATATAGAAAGATAATTTAATGAAAATATTTTAATTCATTTTAGTTTAGTTAACTATAAGAATATTTTTCCAAGTCCTGAAGCAACTTTTGTTTGCAGTATTCCTGTTTAATCAGAGGAAAACTGCCCACTGATGGAAAAGAATTAAAACTGAAGGTGAATATTAATAGATCCAGTAATAAATAGCATGCTGAACTGTAAATAAAAACATACAAAACATAATGAAACTTAAGTGCTGTCTTGTAGTTTCCAGATATGGCATTTGTTGGATTCAGGATCACTGGAAGCAAAATAAGGTTCAGGAAGAGATTAAAGGTTGGGTGGAACAGATGGGACAAAAGGTTCCAAGAGGATTAAGTAGTTGGTATATTACCAATATGTACAAGCAACAATACAGGGAAGAGAAGACAGTCAATTCAACAACAGTTGACATGCACAATACATTTGTATAAATCAGTGAGATGAAAATTCTGAAGACATCTGTAAACATTAATGTACTCGAGTTGATTTTTGAGAAAACACAAATTACTGGTTAAGATTTATCAGTAATAAATAAAAATTGACACAGTTTGATAAAACACACACACACACACAGGAATTAATGAGATCTGATTGTGTTTACAATATCAATTAAAAATTCAAGAACATCATATGTAAAATAAGGTTAAAACCTTATTTTACATATGATGTTCTTGTAATGAATTTTTAAAAACATGTATATCATTTTGCTACAGTCTACATATATAATGCTTTAATTATGGAACAGAAATGCAACACAAATTTACTATATACTTCTATTATCCAGAAAACAATTGACTAATAAACTATGGAAGAAAACTGAAGACAATCTATTATAGATACATTTGTATTATGTTATTCATGAAACTGACAAAAACATTTTAAATTATGATTTTATACACACACACTTACAAGAGTCTTTTTTTTACCCATGGCTCAGTGGGATAGTGGATTCAAGTCCAGCCACAAGCAATTTCTTTGATACAAAAATGAGATAGCCCAGTATGTTAAAGTTTATTTAAGCTTTTTTAATAAAGCTGTACCATAGTAGATTAATAATGTAGATAAATTATCTTTAATTCAGGTTCTAACTGGTAACAACACTCAATGAGGATGGGAGAAGGGACAAAAAGAATATTTTTAGATTCTTTTTCCTAAAACTGCACCTTTAGTACTGCTTATTTGGACTTCCCCCCACCCATCTCAAGCATCAAGCTTCATAACAAAAATATTGGATCATCCCATAAATAATGCAGTTTTTTTATAGTTCTTTTATTTTTCAAAATTAAGATAAACTTTTCTTTTTTAATCTAAAATATACTACTTCATTTTCTACAATGATCTTCCATCTCTCTGGTAGACTTGCAAGGCCCCTCTTCCAAAATTCACTTGTCCATAACAAAAAATACTGCTCCAGTACTGTTCTGACCTTGTCCACAGAATTCATATTTTTTCCGTCCAAATGATTTTGAAGACTGCGGGATAAATGATAATCAGATGAGGCAATGTCTGGCAAATATGGTGGGTGGGGTATAGTTTCCCATTCAAGCTGCTCCAGCCTTTGGAATGTCATCCTTGCTGTATGTAGCCAAGCATTATCCTGATGGAAGAGCACCTTTCGTCTTGAAACCAAAGATGGTCGTTTTTTGCTTCTAGCACAGGTGTTGATGAATGGTTGACTGACCAAACCTAAGCTTCTCTGCTAGTTCAACAGCTGCAATGGGGTTTTGTTTCACCAGGGTTTGCAAGACGTCCTTATTGAGCTCTAAGAATTTTCCAGGATGAGGCTCATCTTCTAGGCTGTAGTTTCTGGCTCAAAATTTCTAGACCCACTGTCGACACTGGTTTACGCTTATTGTCTGATCCTCATATACTGCATTAATATCCCTCGCATTTTCTATTGTGTTGTTGCCTTTATTAAACTCATAATACCATGTATGCTCTTTTGTCACATCCATTATAACTTAAAATCGAACTGCACTCTTCAAAACTTGCACTAAGAATAAGCACAAGGTAAAATCACTACCTCCTTTTATAAGAAGTTGATGCAGGTAGTTTATCCTGTTCCCCTCTGACTTTTAGTTCATGCAACTGAAAAAACTGCATTATTTATGCAATAACCCAATACAATCATTTTAGGAAAATACGATTCTGTTTCTTTTTTTTTATAAACTTCGATCTTGTGGTTTTCAAAATAATCATGGAATTCCCATGGCTACTGCTAGTAATGTAGATTGTCACAGAATGATTTACTAAAAAAGAAAACAAAAGATCTTTGAGTGATAATGTAGGAAATATGTAAGTAAACTTTAAATATTCTGTTTCACACAATCACGAGTCCTCTACTTCAATTATTCATTTTCCTGAGTCTGAACCCCTATCATACTTCCTCTCAATCCAATCACCAGAAAATTAAGTGCCTGCCTCTTTTTTTACCTTCAGTTTGCGTCACTGATTAGTTGAGAATGTCTACTCTGAAAACTCAAACCCAGGTGAAAATCCATGTATTTTTCAGTCAAATATTACAAAATAAATTTTTTTTCTTTTATTACTTTCTAAATATTGCTTTTTAGCAAGTTATTTAATTATGAAGCATGAGCAGTATAGCTCTAGTCAACGTTTGCTATATATTCTACACACACTCACAATATACAACATCATTTGTATGTCTGCTTTTTTCATGCTTGCATGGGTTGGGCAGCTCCCTTTAACACAACATTTGGTGTGCTCCTTTGTCAGGTTCAATATCCTCAAATTAGCTTTCCACAACTTCTGTCCACATGGACCTCCTGCCATTTCTTCAGCCAACTACCATCATCCCTAACCATTACATACTCAAACCAAAGCTGTTTTCTCTTTTGTAAACCCCATTTTTATAACCAGTTTTTCTTTCGGCTTCTCTAAATCTGCATCACATATGCATGCTAACTTTACACATCCAGTGTTGGGTTATTTCTTTCCAGTGTTTTTACTTCATCTGTATTTAGTATCCATACATCATTCTTTTGATTTTATCTTCTAGACAGGATGGAAGGCAAAGCTCGTGAATTGTTTCAGGGCCTTCAATACAAGGTAGGAAAGAGACAGAAAGGTATCCAGAAACCACTAAAGGCATCAAAGGTACCAGGTAGTGGTGTTAAACCAAGCAATAGATTAAGTCTACTCACATGCTATATAGTAGCATGTACACAATTATGATACACTCTACCCTTTGATCTAAGTGAGAATCCCTATGCTGCCAGCTAAGCTAACAGCTTCTTGAAAACTTAGCAACTTGGCCATTTTTTAAAATGTATTTATTATTTTTTTTTATTACACCTATGCTTCCAAGGTACCCCTAGCTGATTAGAAATTAGAACACTATTGTTCTTTCTATTCTAGTAATATAGTAAAGTGGATTCCCACACACTTCGTGTAATGAGTCAAAGAATGTTATGTAAAAAGAAGTTATCACTTTAAAATCAAGAAAGGCAGGGGGAGACAATCCCAGAATTTAAGTTAATAAAATGCAGTGGTGAGTTAGAGGAATCAGTGTATACTGGCCGAGATATGGGTTATACTGGAAATAAAACAAAAATCAAAATGCTACAGAAACACATTCACACATCCAGGTACATAACAATACAATTCCTGTCAAATATTGGTAACCTTCTTAGTTAGTAGTGCAGAATACATTCAAATTTGTGAAGAAAAATAGGACTTTCATTTAGTTGTTAACTGGGTCAGAATGCGACAGAGGAGCTTTACAGGTTTAATAAAGATAAAAGATGATGTACTAATATGGAGTGACAACTATCAGCTGTATCATATTTCAGGTCACATAGCTTGTTAAAATTAGTTTTGAGAGCAATGTATTTATAGCAAAATAGACAATTTTTCCCCCCTTAAATTCTAAGCAATAATTTGTAAACAGGTATTGCTGATCAAACAATTACAACACACACATTTGTATCATCTAATTTATAGTTTTTTAAAAATTCTTTTTGATATTTCTAAAATCCATGTATGAGTTTTATACAGCTATTAAAATCAAGATGTGTACAAAGTGTTAAGAGAGAATGTGTATGTGTGCTTATGAGAATATTCATGAATTTTAGCTGGCAAAGAGAAAATGTACTCAATACAAAAATACAATGAAAACATTTTTTGTTGTTTTTTTTTAGTCAAAATGATTGTTATTACTCAGCATGTCAACACTATAATATATTAGTTGAGAAATTCTTTGTAACTTACGACTGAGTTTATAATTGGAAATAGTTTTCTATTGGTTTCATATTAGTACTCTAATTTTACAAGCCAGACACACACACATACATACAGAAATGGTCTCATTGATATTCCAAAAATTTCATTTCTTCTAGAGTTGTTTCCATGATATATATATATATATATATATATATATAAATGGAGTTAAACACAGGTGTTATTCAAATTCTTTTACTTTCAACAATATGTTTCGAAGACAACATTTGGTATTATTCCTGAAGGAATATTGTCTTACACCATTTTATTCCTTCTGGAATAATACCAATGTGGTCTTCGAAACATAAGTTGGAAGTAAAAAATAATTTGAATAACACCTGCGTTTAACTCCGTTTATTTATCTATATTATACAAAACATTTCACCTTAATCTGGAGTTTCTATCTTTATAAATAGGTTGTTACATCCTTGTTACTTGTGTGAATTTTTGCTACCCTGGTAACTGTTTATTTTTTGTGTTATTTGTAAACACCGGAAAAAAAAAAAAACACACACACACACATATATATATATACATACCCATTACATAGATATACACACAGCCACACATGTATGTACATATAATGGTACATACACACACACAGGTAGATATATATATATATATACACACACACACACACACACACACACACATAGATACACACACACACACACACACACACATACATACATACATAGATACACACACACACACACACACACACACACACACAGATATATACTCATATACATATATATGAGGTGCATTCAAAAAGTATCTGACCAATTTTTCCTGCCAAAACTAATGGTATGTGGGGAAGAAGCTTTTGAGTAGCTTTTGTGCACATGCAAAAGTTTCTGTGCCAGTGGGCCACATCAGTTCCCTGCTGCTATGCCTAGAACACAGGCATGTAGTGTGTGCTAGTTGGATTTTCATTTTCATGCAAGATGGGCAAACACATTGAACAGAGAACATAAGCCCATGTGTCATCACCAATGATGATGGTTTTCATCTAGTCAGGGGCATGGCTTGCACCTTGGAGACAAATTTCACTGACACTTTCTGCATGCACTGATCCTGTGCTTATTCTCACTTCATGAGCAATTTCCTGAATTGTTACATGATGGTCTTTCATGACTATTTGCCAAACCTTAATCAGCTCTTTGTTTTGGCTTGTGAATGGTCTGCCTGAGCATGCCACACTCTCCACTGAGGTGCAGTCAGGTTTGAAGCAGTTGTACTACTCTTTGATTTGAGTTTTGCAAATGGCATCATCACCAAAAGCTTACTGAATATTCTGGATGCTTTGAGTATCCCAAGCTTTTGGCAAAATTTGATGCAATATCTCTGCTCGATGCATTTTGTGAAAACAAAAATCTGACCAGTGCACATGTCTGTACTCGAGGCATAACAGCTGGTAAATAATATGGCCTACCAGAACAAAGATTTTCCTGCATGTGCGGGATGGGTGGTGTCACTTTACACCCAAAGGATTTTGGCGCCAGAGTTAGTTTTGGCAGGAAAAAATAAAGTTGGATAGTTTTTGAAATCACCTCACACACATATACATACATGTATGTTTATGTTTATATATATATATGTATAATCATCATATGTACATGGGTCATGGAAATGTGTGTGCATACATATGTATACACATATGTACATGCAAATATGTACTCGTACACCTACACACACATTTATATATATGTATATATGGAAAGAAAAAGAGGGAGAAAGCATGTGAAAGAGCTTGGAGAAAATTGCACTGTTTTGAATAGAAACACCTTCACCACAAGGAATGTCCAATGCTAGATTGAGATAAGCTTAGAGGTGCCTTAAGTAATCAAGAACAAAGCAAAAGTTAAAAGATAAATTACATGTAACAACTGACTCCAACTCCAACAGCAGAATGATTTTCAGAAGGAGTTGTCAGTCTGAGAGAACTACAGAATGTAAGCTGTGAAGGTCTTTCAAAGGATTGTTGGCCTCTCTGAAGATATGCCTTTAATTTTGTTGTAGGTAAAAGACATTTAACAATCTCAAGTTCAAATATAGTAAAAGATTTTTGTTAGTTGGGATAGATACTCAAAGAGGAAATCTAAAGAACTAAAGGGAATAATGACATGAAGCAGGACTTGGTACTTAAGTGTGGATTATCAAAGTTTTATTGAAAGACATAGAACTTGAGTTTCACTTTTGAGACAGAGATTGTTGTGAGTCAGATATGGTGTTCATAAACATGATTTTTGTAAAAATGCTGGTTAAATGCAATTTAAAGAGTTGCCCCTGGACAATTCTCATTTTTGTTGCTTCGTTAAGTAACATTTTAAATGTGCCAACTCCATCCAACTTGTAAATTTGTTTTCATTGTAAGCATTAGCTTATATCATAATTTGGAAAACTGAATGAATCTAGGAAAAACATTGAAAACATTTTTTTTTTTCAAATCTCAAAATAGTTTGAGAATAATAATTCTTTCAGCTGAAAAATGTAACCCTTTAGCATTCAAATTATTCTGCCAAATGCAATGCTTATTTAATTACATTATTTTGAATTAATCATACTTTATCTCATGGCTTTGAAATTTTGATGGTGTGATTGTACATTTTTAGTATGTCATTGTCGAGTAAGTGTGAGAAGCCAAATCTAGCCAGTTTGAAAAGAAAACAAGTAAAATATTTGAGCCGAATATAACTGGTTTAAATGCTAAAGGGTTAAACACCTCTGAAATTTAAAGGCTGATTATTTACAAGTATGTCTTTTTGTGCCAGAAGATACTTACTTTGAAGCTGTGAATATTGCTGATTTATTTGTGGTAAGGGCAGTAATTGGAAAGTTGTGGGCTTTGATTTCACCAATTGCAGAGCAATTTCCTTCAGTTTGCCATAGTTTTAGGTAACCACTTCGACAACCACTAAGCAAGATCTGATGCTCAGGCATAACTGCTAAGCCATTGATCCAGTCTTTATGAGCGCAATAGAGGGACTGAAAGAAAAATAAAATATTAAATATTTCAAATCACTGTTTCTTCTTTCTAAATTAATCTTCCCTGACAATCACTGGTTTGTTGCATTTTAGATTACAAAAATGACAAAAGAGTACTTGTAACTCAGTGTGAAGGACTTCATTTGAAGAGTACCAGTTTTTTAACATTCTTCATCAAAAGATATTGACAACTGCCATATGCAGGCAGTTCAAGAATTCACTGTGAGTTATACTGTAGCCAAGATACATAACTGAAATGGCTCAGTCAAACTAGCAGTTAATAGTTACCACAGAATAAATACAATTCACAATTGAAAAAAAAATAGTAGCAATGTTAAATTGACAAGAGGTACATACTCTTGCAATTGTGAGTTCAACTTTAGCTGTAGGTATGCTTTGGCAAAGAGGTTTTTTTTTCTGGCATATACTTCATTCAGGAGATGCATCCATTGTTGTCCCTCTCACAAATGACTTACAAGACACAGGATCACCAACTTTATTAATACAATAATTCAGTCTGCTCAACATATCTTATTTCAAACCACATATATTGAAAGAGTTTAAAATAAAAATTAAATTGATTCTGAAACAGATATTTATATAGATTTATATTTATTTCACCATGCCTAAAATAGTGGAATGATATATTTATTGGAATATTCAACCACAAACTACTCAAACAGAAAGCAGGAGTGGTTTTAAGTTTTGCTTTATCAAAAATAAACCGAAACAGAGTTAGGTGCCTTGTTTCAGATCTGAACCTATTATCTACATATGCTTATTTTACTGTTGCCTTTTGTTGTTGGTATGGAGTAGGGGTACATGGATATCCTGCCACCTTGATTTCACTGAAGACATTTTGTCCAACAAAGCAGCAAATTAGCATAATTGTCAGAGCACTGGATAAAATATCTTGCAGAACCTGTACCACCCTTTGCATTAAGATAAATGGTTGACTGGATGTTCTCAAAACTCACAGACAAAATATATAGGGATCTCCATTGGTTCGAGTTGACCATTTATCTTCATCAGCATGCACAGTCCTAGGCAAGATGGAAAGCTAACACTTGTCCTCACATGGAAGTCTCCCTTCTTCACAACACTGACGTTGTTCAAAGAAAAGACCATTATTTGGATTCGTTGTTGCCGAAGTTGCTGTTAAAATGCAAAGAGCCAATAACACTAATTCCATAATCCACAGCTCTGGATTAGTAATTTCTCAATGATCCTGAAAAGATGAAAAGTTAGTCCTGATGAGATTTCAACAGAGTGTGCAGAGAGATGGAAGAAATACAGCAAGATGCGTTCATCAAATTGTTCTAGCAATTATGCTAGTTTGTTGCCTTGCCAAACAAAATGTCTTCAGTAAAATCAAAGTGTGGAATACCCAACTCTATATCAACTGTAACAAGCATCAGTAAAATAGGTTCAGTCAATTATTGTGGAACGGTGAGAATATTTGATTGAATCTACTCACTACTAATTATTAGCTTATCAATTGTAGTATACTGCAAGCACTTATTTTAATGGACCTATGATCAAGCTGCTCTTAGCAAGATTTAAACTCAAATCTCTGAATTATATAATTAAATACTGCAGTACTGCAACATTTCTGCCAAATCCACTAGAAATTGTCATCAAAACAGAAGACATTACACAGATATGTATATATTATATAATATACCTGGATGGTCCTTTTGTCTTTAAGGTTCCATTTCTTAATGCAACGGTCTCTTGACCCACTAAACAGTATTTGATCTTGTATCACTAATGACTGGACACCATCAAAATGTGGTGGTTCAAGATTGTATGTTGGACTGGCAACATTTGAAGTCATGGAGTTCACTTCAAATATCTGTAATTATAAAAAAAAAGATAATTAAAAATATTACAATATTTTATAAAAATAAACATCTTTTGTTAATATTTCAATAAGCAATTTTTTAAAGTACAAAAGAGAAAGAATGAGATAAATGTATCTAGAAAATGAATTGCTAAATAATTTAGATGCAAAATAATTTACCTTGATGTAGTGGTCTTTTGAACCACTGACCACAAGTTGACTCTCAGCATTACTTGTTGAGGCAAGAACCATCACCTGAGCTTGATGACCGGTCAGCTTGTTAATGCAGCTAAAGCTTTAAAATGAATGAAAAACAACCTTTTGTGAGGATACATGAAACACTGCTACATTAAAAATAAATCTGTCTTAAAAATAAAATATCTCACATGAGATACACATTAAGTACAACAAAAATCCAGTACTATTAGCTTCATTTTATGTCTCTTTTTCCAAGTTTGCAAGGATTGGATGAGTGAGTGCCAAAAGAGTACCTCACCATCTATCACTCTACTTTGTCATTTCCTTCAGCACGATCAGTCCTGTGAGATCTACTAGGCTCCTTGCACCAATATCTCTTGGCACTTTTGTATCCAACTGTTATCCTCTATGTGTACCACATGCCAATACTTGCTCAGTCTTTTCTTTTGCACTCTACATCTGATTCCTCTCATACCCAGTTTTTATTTCTATCGACCACATGTACTAACATTACACATACATGTTCGTCTTAATTTCTCCCACCCTTTTCACATCCTCAATGCCCATGTTTTGCTACCATGCAACATCACACTTTATACAGACGCATCATAAAATTTACCCTTTACTCAAAGAGAGAATCTCTTTCAGTGCTGGCAGATGAGATAGCTCCCTGAACTTTTTCATTCTGATCTTTCTCTGGCTACTACCTTTTTCAGAACACACCTACGCTGCTAAATAGGTAACTTAGGTAACAAAAGCTACCAACTACTTTTAGGGAACACTGAGTATTTGAATGAATTTATTTTAGGGGTGATTTTATGGCTAACTATAAAATCCATCTTTCGTCAGTTTGCCTATAATCCACTCTTGTGGACCCAGTTTACACTGGGTAAATCATATGGCATTCCTACCTTCATATCCATGTATCAAGTATAGCCACTTTCCCCGATAGCTGTAGTGTCCTTATTAAAGATCTCTTGATTTTATGCTTTGCTTCTAAGCCAAACAAAAGATGGCACTCCATCTTTGACTTAGCAATCTTGACATATGCGCAAGATTGCTATTTATTTTAAGCAAATATTTTAAATAATCATGATTCATGTTAACACAATAAGCTATAACAGACATTCCAATTGCATGAAGAGCATTAATTAGGTATATATTTAAGGTAAGGCATTAACCAACTTACTTTCGAAGATCCCACATGCGAACTAGGTTTCCAACAGCTGTAAACAGTGTCTGGCCATCATCACTCAGTGAAATGGCATTTATTAAATTTTCATGACGACTGACTTCACTCTGGCGTGTTTGATATGATATTGGTGCAGATGCAAAACCTGAGGAACTGAAAATGAGAAATACAAACATTTAAAATAGAAACTTACATTGCTAATAACACCTTTGATAAAATTAAAGTAATTGTAAATTTGGCGTTTACAAAATGAACATACATTTCAAATAATCCTCTAACATATAGAAGCAATATTTCTAACTGCTTTTATTTTACTGAATAACTATAGAAACTGCTTATAATTATTAGATACTTTTTCTCTCTTGTCCTCCAGTCATAGGAGCCCTCTACTCCCACAAAACATTATAGCTGCTACCCTTCTGCAAACCAAGTCATAAAATAAATGGAAATAAATTTAATCCTTGATTCATATTCATTAATATATATATATATATATATATGATCCTGGTAGGGTATAAAGGTAGAATACTTCCACAAAAGTACTCAACCCAAGTTCTCAATTATCAACACTGTCAAATTCCAGACTAATAGCAAAATTCTTCAGGTGTAGAAAATCCTGGTTTCATGATGGTGAAACCATTGTATAGGTGTAGCAAAGAGTAGTGTTTCTTTGTCTAATTATTTAGATTATATGTATGTATGTATAGGTGTATGTGTGTACACACACACACAGAGTTTCAGATGAAATACAAGTTTTATTGCATTGCCCAAGCATAAATACAGCAAACTGAATACAGATTTGGTTACACATATTAAACCACAAGGAATTAAAGAAAGCAAAACAAATCACACGCAACTTACTTAAAGGCTATAACACAGTTAGGTTTTGAGACATCTCGAATATCCCAGACTTTCACTTCTGAAAGTGAGACTGTGTAGAGCCTATGGGATGGTTCATCGTACTTTAGTGCCACTACATTGTTAGGATGGTCAGGAAAGACTTGTAGCTCATGGCCAGTGTTGAGATCCCAGACTTTGGCAGTACGATCTAGACATGTGGAAATAAATACAGCTATTACTGAAAACACATAGCTTAAGCATTAAAAAAATAAAATGGTCACAAGATAGGAAAATCAGATTAAGTACATGCCAACAGGAATGAAATGAATAACAAATCTATAAAAAGCTTTTTGACCAAACTTCGCTTTAGCTAGGTGATGGAACTAATTGTAATGACAGAATAATCCTGTTAGTAGTAATTTCCTACAGCATTCCATATTTAATTAAAATTTGTTGATTCACTACATCAAGTATGACAGCTTTACCGCTTTACTAATAGTCTTTTCAAAAGTGAGAGACAAGTAAAAATGTTATATCACTGCATTCTCCCAAACATTGGTAATTATTCTAGTTTGTAAAAAAACTGAAACAAAAACTAGGCTTTCGAAATATTCAATATCTGATCAATTCTATGCAGTGGTTTGTCTATAATATTTAACAGTTTGTGCGCACAAATTTATGCTAGTGATGAAATACATCCATATTTGGGAGTTCATATGTTTACATACTATATATTTTCTTAAAAAATAGATTGCATTTAATACATCATAATTTCACAATACCCATAAGAGTTTTTACACAACTTACAAAAACATATTGTTTTCACATTTCACATCTTTATTTTGTCAACTTTAATGTACCACAAAACTTTTCATATCCCTTGAATAATCTAAAACTCAGTTATTTTATCAATTTGAAAAGATTTATATAATCTACTTAATAGTCTCAGAAAATGGTTAACTTCATAATATTTTCTTAAATATTTTCAAAATACTTGAACTTTTAATTCAAGGGGTTTGTTTATTAATGCATTTCACAATGTAAGCAGTACTGGTTTCTGAGGCAGAAGGCTACATATTTTTAGAGGAAGAAATAGTCAGTCATAGTATTTAACTGTTAATTATTTCAAAGACTCCAGAAGGACGAAAGGCAAAGTTGACCTTGACAAGGTTTAAACTCACAAAAGTATAGTGTACATTGCTCTACCAATTCTACAAATCTTCAAGCTGTTTATGGTGCATTAGTATAAAATAACTTACAATTGACTAATAAAAAGATTACATGATCTAATGACTGCATTGGACAACAAACTTATTTAAAATACATCTTAAGTAATTGAATGTGAAATGATATTTACTAACAATATAGATATTCCTTTATAAAATGATTCCATCATAAATCTTAAAAAAGGTGATAAATATTTTTTATGGGATATTGAAAGTAATTAGTGGAAAGTAAGTCTTCAATTGGAAATAAAATAAAAGGAACTGAAGAACATTTTGACTGAAATTGTTACAATCATGTAACAAGACAAACTAGAGATTAAAAATGAGAAAAATAAGAAACACTAAATCTTTTTATACCTTTACTGCCTGTGAATAATAAATCTTCTGTAGCATATACAGACAGAACTGGTTTGGCATGACCTTCCACAATATGGGAACAAAATATCGGTGAAGATCTACCTCCAGAATTAATCCGGCTCAACTGTGTAATAGTACCCCTGAGTTTTGGAAAGAAAAATACACTTTTTAAAACTAGAAAAATAAACAACTGACAAATTATGAATAGACAATGTGATTATAAATATTTTAATTAATTGAAAATAAACATTTTTCTTTTGACTGCCTAAGGCAATATTTTATGGAGGAGGGTCAAAAGAATTATACACTATATAAAGCTGGTAGTTATTTTGTAAACTACCCGAAGGATAATACTCGTGACATTTGACTTTAGAATGTTTCACACAGCATAAATTTTAAATGTATATCATTTATCACTTTGCCATTTCGGCTAGATGTCTTAATATTTAGTTAAATCAATGGAGTTGAAAATTAAAGCATATTATTATAGTTCAATCACTTACCTGTTTGACTCAGGTGATGAGATCACACTTTTGGAAGTTAACCGTTTAAAGACATCATTAGATCTTTTCCGAGGAGCTTGAGGTGATCTGAGGGGACTTACAGGTTCACTATACAATTGAAGAAAAAATGATTTGATGAGGATACTAATGAATATTTCTTTCAAGATTATGGCTTAATTCTTTTTTAAATGCTAATGGAAAAGTCAGCTTCTAGTCAGTTTCCACTTCCAGTTGCAACAGTCCAATTTATACTACAAAGGTTTTTCAGAAAGACAATATAAATATCAGCCCTTACATAAACCCAAAGTATCATTTTTATGTAATATATATCTAAGTACTAAATATTACAAATTTTCCAGAAGTTGGCTAGAAAATGTAACATTTAAAATTCCTTGCATTTTGTGTGATCTTGTGAGGCTCATGCAAAGGAAATGTGGCCACAGCTCAAGTAGATGCAGTATAGCCAGGTGGATAGAAAGAGAACAGACGGTGCAACAGATCATCTAATCATCTCTAGCAAGTGGAAAAAAAGGCAATGCTTGAATTTGAACAATGTACAGCAACTAACCCTGATGGCAAAATGTTCTGTAAATATGTACGATCGAAGTAGAGACCTTGCTCTCCTGTTGACTCTCTTTGCAATCCCCACACAGGCTGGGTTACTGATGATCCTAAAGAATGCGCAGAACTTATTGCTGAATGCTATGCTAGCATTTTTACTGTTGAAAAATTCAAATGTACCATCTTCACCACCTCAGACATCAAATTCTATAGCATCTGTGAAATAGACGCTTGCAATACTGCAATGCCACCCCAAGAATAAGCACAATTATGCCTTTCCTGGTTTTGATGGTATTACTGATCTGCTTCTCAAATGTGACACTCTTTCTTTTGCACTAGCTTTCATTTTTCTTTCAATTCTGCCTTTATAACTGTGTCATTCCAGAGCAGTGGAAAATTGCCTGTGTCATTCCCCTGTTCAAAAAGAGTGATCACCCATCACCAGTCAACTACCATCCTGTCCGTCTTCCTAGTTACATCACTAAACTGATGGAGTCCCATGCCAGAGAAACACTTTGGAACTTCTGGAGCTCTTTCAGCCTTATTTGATTCTTACAATTTGGAGTTATTGCCAACTCCAGCTGCTGTAGCAAACTCATAGAGTTTCTTGATGACAGATGCAGCTTATAGGTGTAGGAGTGGCTGTGTGGTTTATAGGCGTAGGAGTGGCTGCATGGTAAGTAGCTTGCTTACCAACCACATGGTTCCGGGTTCAGTCCCACTGCATGGAACCTTGGGCAAATGTCTTCTACTTACAGCCTCGGGCCAACCAAAGCCTTGTGAGTGGATTTGGTAGACGGGAATGAAAGAAGCCTGTCGTATATATGTGTGTGTGTGTGTGTGTGTGTGTGTTTGTCCCCCCAACATCGCTTGACAAGCAATGCTGGTGTGTTTACATCCTCGTGACTTAGCAGTTCGGCAAAAGAGACCGATAGAATAAGTACTAGGCTTACAAAGAATGAGTCCTGGGGTCGATTAGCCTGTATTTGTTGGGTCCAGCATGGCAACAGTCACATGACTGAAACAAGTAAAAGAGTAGCTCAATCAAAAACTAGAGGGCTGAATATTTTCTAAAATTATGTTTTGTTCCATAACACAAAATTGAAGTTTCTCCTTTTTTTTTTTTGAACAGTATTTAAGATATTTTGGAAAAATTCTTTTACTAAAATACTAAACAGTAAAAATGTTACTTGCCTGTATTTGTTGGGTCTAGTTGCATCAGAAGCACTATTAACTCTGCGAAGTGGAATCGGAGAAAGTTGAAGTTCCGTCTCATTTGACAACCTAGAAAGTTTTGGAGAAAGAAAAGTTTTCCATCAGTACTATTGTCCAGACAGTGGGGAAAATAATGTTCAAAGTGGAATTTATTTCTTACAAGAAGAGAAATTTAATAAAATGTACAATTTAATTAAGAAATCCTCATCATCTAACAGTCACTTTTCCATGCTTGCAGGGGTCAAATGAGTCTTATTTGAGGCAGAATTTCTACAGATGGATGCCCTGCCTGTCACCAACCTGATTCCAAGCAAAGAAATATTTCCCCCGTGGTTAGACATTTTCATGCTGAATATTGCAAATGAATGGTAATACATGTATGACAGTGATACTCATTTACAACTTTCATGCAATGTCAAGACAAGGAGACACAAACCATCACACACACGATGGGTTTTTTTCAGTTTTCACCCATCCACTCACAAAGCTTGGGTCAGCTGAGGACTATAGCAGAAGACATTCGCCCAAGGTTCCACACAATGGGACTGAACCCAGAATTATTTGGTTTGAAAGCAAACTTCTTACCATAGCCACATCTGTGCATGATGATGATATATATAGGAGTGGCTGTGTGGTAAGTAGCTTGCTTACCAACCACATGGTTCGGGGTTCAGTCCCACTGCGTGGCACCTTGGGCAAGTGTCTTCTACTATAGCCTCGGGCTGACCAAAGCCTTGTGAGTGGATTTGGTAGACGGGAACTGAAAGAAGCCCGTCGTATATATGTGTGTCGTATATATATATATATATATATATATCTTTTATTAAACTTTTAATACTTTTGATATATATTTAAAATAATATAAATTAAATTAATTTTATGTATTGGCTTATGTTTTTCACTGTTTGATTTGCCTAATAGTGGTTTTATCTCTAATTTAATATAATATAATATATTTATACTATAAAATTGGATTTAATCCTAAATCTGATTTTTCCCTGTAAGTTTGGATTTATTCCCTAATATTTTATTATATATATATATGTGTGTGTGTGTATGTTTGTGTTTGTCCCCCAGCATTGCTTGACAACCGATGCTGGTGTGTTTATGTCCCCGTCACTTAGCGGTTCGGCAAAAGAGACTGATAGAATAAGTACTGGGCTTACAAAGAATAAGTCTCGGGGTCGAGTTGCTCGACTAAAGGCGGTGCTCCAGCATGGCCACAGTCAACTGACTGAAACCAGTAAAAGAGTAAAGAATATATATATATATATACCATTTAGCACTGAAAATGACAAAACAAAGCCTTCATGAAGAGTAATATCTATTTAAACTGTCTATATCAGGTTGATATGTAACAGGAAAAGCTTTGTCAAATCATACAAAAAGTCAGATCTTTATAAATTTCATCATTTTTAAATAAGAAGATTAATACAGTTAACCAAATTGTTGTTTCAGATGTTAACAATTAAGAGTTATACAAGGACTTCTTAGAAATAATTCATTTAAACTGTCTATATCAGGTTACTTCTGTTGATAAAGTACTTCTCCTCCACTACAAAAGGTAGACTGTGTGAAGGAAACATTTGTATAGAGTGTGATATTGTATAGAGTGTGATATTGCATGGTAGTGAGACATGAAGAGTGAATATGAGAAGTAATGTGGAGGTTGGAAAGAAAACAAATAAGGTACAATGTACTGGATGTAAAATGCAGGCTCTGTATGAAAAGTAAAAATAGGTGGCTAGCAAGAGTAACAGGATGTTGAAGGATTTAATTGTATAATTATAGAAAGTTATATTACCCCTTTTATCTCTTTTACTTGTTTCAGTCATTAGACAGTGGACATGCTGGGGAACCACCCTGAATTTTTTATTTTTAGATGAATGAAATGACTCCAGTACTTATTTTTTTGCTTGATTCTTTATTCTAGTGGCCTCTTTGCCAAACCACCAGTTGCCAAACACAGACACACACACACACATTACAAGGGGTACCCAAAAGAAACTGGAATTTTGCAATATTTTATTCACTTAGTTTCACATGTTTACACTTTTATTGCTTTCAAAGTATTCTCCATTTGACGCATTTCCAACTATTTGAAATGGTGCTGGAACTCTTGTGAAGTGATGCCTTTTAACAACTCTGTTGTTTTTCCTTTACCTCTTCTATATCTGCAAATTCTGTAGCACTTGCTTTCGTCCCCAGTGATGACCTTCAAAAAAGGTCTGGATCAATTTATAACTGTTCTTTCAGTTCACAGCATGCATTCAGTCATGACTACTTTTGATGTTCCATGAACAAGCAAGGCACAAATTTTGCTGCAACTCCTTTCATTTGCAATTCCTCACTCAAAATTCATTGGTAGGAGCCCCAGAAAGCGCCAATCATATCAACAACTTCAGTTGTTCAGTGATGGTCCTCCAAGATCAGTTCATTGAATTTTCACGATGTTTTCATTCGTTCAGGAGTTCAATGGTTGCTCTGAATGAGGTTAGTCTTCAAGGAACAAGTGACCATTCCTAAAGTGTGAAAACCACTCATAAACTTTGTCTTTTGCTCAAGGCAGTGTCCTTGTAAGACATCTGAAGCATGACAACTGTTTTAGCCACTGTTTTCCCCAGCAGAAAACAGAATTTCACGAAAGTACACTGTTCCTTTGTTTCAACCATCACAAAAATTGATGAAGAGAGAAGCACTGCAAAATAATGATGCACCACATGACATTACAGCCTCACCCATTGCCACCAGTTGCCAGACTGATGCCTGAGGATTGCATAAAGTGACTTCTAGCAGCAGAAACCCAGACTACAGTGGGCTTGTCCCACAGAACATTTCCGGTTACTTTCAGGTACTCCACCCACATGGTTGACCTGAGGCTATAGGAAAAGACACTGAACCTGTGGTCAGGAAGCAAGTTTCTTACCATACATCTACACTTGTGCCTATATGGTCAACTATTTTACATAAGATGTATGGTGTAGAGAAAAAAAAACTCAAATGCCACAATACCTAAACAATACTACTACTACTACAGTAATATCAACATGATAGCCTAACAAGTGATATTTTAACACTTAGTAATTAATATAAAGGCAATCATTAGGAAAAAATATAATCAAAATTTTCTAACAGATGAAGCATCAACAGACTATATCCTTACCCGATCTTTTCTAATGTATCAACACTCTTTACTAAAGATTTGGGACTTGAGCTGGAACTTTTGTCAGGTGAAGTTGTCTCCTCTTGAGATGTTTCTTGAAGTGGTGTCAATGTAGTATCCAAACATGAGGATTCAACTGAATACAGCAATTCTTTGGGTGTAGCAGTACGCCTTCGAGCCTGTTAATATTAACCACTTCGAAATTTAAATCTTAATTCTTAAATTGAATTTAAGTGAAATATGCAACATTTTTTAAAGGTAAAATTACAATTTAAAAACTTAATCTGAATTACCAGGCTAATAATCAAACTATCAATCAAATTGATTCTATTTCCTATAATATCTAAACTATAAGAAAAACAAGAATGTATATTTAGCTTCTAAAATTATTTTTACTAATTCTTAAATTGAATTGAAGTGAAACATGACATTTTTAAAAAGTAAAATTACAACTGAAAGCTATAGATGTTGTCAATTTTTTTAAAAAAAACTTTAAAATTTGAATTACCAGGTTAATTAACAAACAAACTATAAATCAAACTAATTCTATTTGCAATAATATCTAATATAAGAAAGACAAGAATGTATATTCAACTTCAAAAATTATTTTTTTACTAATTTCTTAAGTATATATAAAATCTACAAATGTTGCAATGACATCGAATAGTGTTTTATTTATTCTATCAGAAAACAAAAAAAAATATTTCTTAAGACTAAACAAAGAAATTAAATAATTATAAAACAGAAAAAAATCAAAAACATTTAGATATATATACATATACACAAAGAAAAAAGAAAATTTTAATTCATAAAAAAATTATTTAGATTTCATATGAAAAAAATGTGGAGGAAGTAGATAAATACAAACTTGATTGACAGACATTATTTAGAGAATATTAAGTAAATATTCATTTACTTAATATCAAATTTAACTGGATGATACAAAGGGTGTTCATTAAATATTTTCCATACCTACTTCCCAAGGACAAGGGGATAAACAAAACTTGGCATAATTATTAGTCCTTCTCTATACATACCCACCACCAATGGTGACACTCTTCTCCCATTGCTTTATGCAGCTGTGAAGACCTTGTCTGTAGAAGTCAATAGGTTGCATCTGGAGCCAAGACTTTACCTTTCATCATCTGAAAAGTGCTTCTCCTTCTAAAAAGACTTCATAGTTGGAAAGAGGTGGAAGTCAGATGGTGCAAGGTCAGGAGAGTAAGGGGAATGAGGAAAGAGCTCATAGCAACAGGAGTGTGCCTTCAACTGGGCAACACTCACACAGTGAACTGGAGCATTGTCTTGGAGGAAGCAGACTCTTTTGGTTAGTATGTCATGCTTCTCTGATGCTTTGATGGCATCCCACAGTTTCTGCAGTGGAGAAGCATAATATGCTCCATTAATTGTGGTGCCCTTTGCCAGAAAATTCATCATTACTACTCCGTGCTGGTCCCAAAAGACTGAACATCACTTTGCCTGCCGAGGGCTGCACATGAGCCTTCTTTGGAGGTGGTGAGTTATGCTTCCATTGCATCAACTGGACTTTAGTCTCAGGATCATAATGATGACCCTATGTTTCATACTGTGTGATAAGTCTGCTGAAAAAGTCCTCATTTTTTTTTTTGCACAATGGATTCCCTGGATGTTCACACTTTTCCAGAAGCAGGAATGAGTGAACTGCTCCCAGGCTCTTTTGGCAGTGTGCCAACAACTTCTGCACGTGCAAATGGTTGTGAATGATTTTTTTTCCATGGACCCTACACTTATCTTCACTTCTTGGACTAGTTGCTGAATAATTTTGTGGCAATCATCGAAAATGGTGTCTTCCACTTAATGGATGGTGTTATCAATGGTGGAACATGGGCGTCCAGGAATAGGAGCAGTTTCCACCGATGTCCGACCACATTTGAACTGGTGATACCAGTGCTTGACTATGCTGTATGATAGTGCATTATCACCATAAACGTCTTTCATCATATTGAAAGTCTCTTTTGGTGTAAGACCTTTCAAGTATAAGAACCAGATCACTTATCTGCATTCAACTGCCTCTATTATAACACCTTAGTCCACTTCAGCAGCCATAAAAGACAAATAAATACTAATGGAAAGCTACAATTTACAATGTGACATGTAGAGACATGTATGATTATACCTGTACAAGTTCCATTTCTTGCAATAACTGGAAGTGGGTCAAGGGAAATCTTTAATGAACACCCCTTGTTATTAGGAAAAATTTCTTTTTAAATCCAGTTTACCATTCTCACATAGTTGCATGTGTTTGACCAGAGCTGTCCTGAGGAGGTTAAACAACAACTTCAGTAGGGTTTCAACACATGAAATTCAATATCATAGAGTAACCAGTTTGATAAAAGAATGAATTATTCATCAATCAAATGCAAAATAGAAAATTTTCTCAAATGCTTATTAGTTTTTAGTTTATCAAAATGGTTTAGCTGGTTACTAAAAGGCTTTAAAGTCGAAAGGGTTAAAATTACTCATTAACAGGTCCAAAATTAGACATCTTACAAAAGCCTGTTTTGTTATGTGAGTATATTTTCATACTTAGGTTATTATGAAATCAAAAGTCTTTAAACAAGAAATCCATAGACAAAAGATAGAATCTGGTTACTGAGAAACATTTAAAATGGATTTACTATTCTGAATGCGTTATCTCAATATTAAAAAAGAACTTGGAGGTAAATAAGGTCTTCATACTTAATTACAACCTAAATCTACTTCAAATGACATATAATGGTTTGATTGTTTATCAAATTCATTATCATAACCATCAAATGAAATAGAAAAAATGTCAAGTACATAAAAAAAAAGACAAAAAATTACTAGATTGTCATTGAAAGGAGGCAAAACTATCAGTAGATAGCAATTAACAATGATGGCAATGAATAAGACAACAGCGCAAAAGCTTTGAACATTTATAATGGAACACCAAAAACTGCTTAGCCAAATTTGCTGAGCTGCATTAAGGCAACTATTTCATAACACACACACACTGTTTACAAATGAAAGAGTACTCAGTATATGATGTTCAGCTTAGTTTATATTTATTAAGAATCAACTGATTACAACAAAACTGAGTAGTAACAGCATGAATCATTGGAATGAAATGAAATTAGGGAGACATTCATTCCTTTTAAAATGGTATCAGAAATTATTGTAGAGTGTGAAATAGCTGAGTGGATAGTAGAGTAATAGACAACGTATGAGGAGTCAAAAGTGTTTTGGTGAATTGCTGGAGTTAGAATCAGTTACATTCAATTGAATAGAATAGGTACCAGGGAACATTACTATCAGACTGACATTCTGATATAACCACAGGCCTGTGTGTGAGTGTACACACACACACACACACACACACACACACACACACAATCATTATCATTGGATCTGCTCACAAGGCTTTGGTCAGCTCAAAGCTATAGAAAAAAACACTTGCCCATAAGGACACTTACTGGAAATGAACCCCAAACCACAGTCAGGAAGTGAACTTCTTAACCACACAGTCATGCCTGTGTCCATATATATATACACACACACACTGATCGTAGTTGTTACAATATCATTAATTATCCATGATGGAGAAAATTTCACTAATTTATCTTTAAGCACTTCAGTTTAAGCAAAGACTGAACAGTTTTTTTAACAATCAATAATAACCAATCTCCCTTTGTTCTACAAAGAGCAGGATATATCATTTAATTAATCAAAACTTATTTAAAGACAAAATTTGCTTGGTTTAAAAACCATCTTAATCATGAAAATAATTCTCAACAGTAGAACAGATATAAGGAGACATGTTCAAGAAACCTTTATAAGATTTCATCCTGATGTTTGAATATGAACAAAGAAAATGATAGAAATTGAGAACTGAAGAGGGAGAATTTGAAGAACATTTTAAACAATTTCCAGGCAAGTTTATATTTCATGTTGGCATGCTCCATGCACTGGCAACAAAATTTAAGAGACAATTATTATTCTGATATGTCTAATCAAATTTAAAACAGAATTACATGAATTCTAATCAATTTTATGAAATATCATCACAAAGAATGTAAAAAAAAAAAAATCACAAAAATATTGTAAAAAATGTAATTTTATACTTTTTAAATATGTTATGATGTGTAATTGCTAAGTGATGACTTCTCACTGTTGGTTGTTCCATGTGAAATCAACACAGGAGCCGAAGGTGACTGAAACTGATTTCTTTCAAATTTTGCATGCAAAATAGTCTTTATATTTAAATATGAAATTTTTTTTTTTTTTACCCGACTCAAATATTTGCTGAGTTATGACCATTTAAAATTTTTAAAACAGTGACATTTTTTCGGCTACTCAATAACTTTGAGAAGTCATATTCCAGCTACTAATTGAGCTAGAAAGCTTATTTCTTTTTTCTTTTTTGAAGCATTTAAACAGATCTACAACTTTTGTTTTGTGTACTTTTACCTCAAAATGAAAATAAAAAAGTTGACCTTTGACAGGTCAAAAGACGTGGTCATCAATTTAAAAAAAAAATTTTGTCCAAATATTACCCTACTTAGTCAAAACTCACAAAAATACATACTGGAATCTCAGTGGGAACTGTAGTTATAAGGTCTTCTATTAACTATGGTTCCCATTATATAGCCTTATCAAATTAATTCGTATTCTTTTTTTAGCAGATTAGATATATATGACCATTTTAGTTAATTCCTGGTTACCGATGGATGTAAAAGACAGGTTTTTAGCTAAGCAAGAAAAGTGGCATGACCCATCGAAAAGCATAAAGGGTTTAAAAATAACAACAGATTTTGTAACAAAATATCCCAAAGCGAGCCTAATTCCTGGACAAGAAATGTGACTCTTGCAGAAAAACTTTGCTCACATTTCAAATTGAAAAATCACCAGGAGATACGAGAGATGATACATCAACTATCACTGAAGTGACTTCATCATCGATAGATGTCTTCGTAGAAGAAAATGCAAAAATATATGTCTGTTGTGGCAGTTTAGACTCAGGTTAATCCTGATTAAGAAGAACTTAGGATCTATCTCAAATTGTTATTTAACCCCAGATCAGCTCAATGATTAAAGTCATCAAGTCATATCCATTCATACCTTTTTATTTGAATAATTGAGTGTCTAGATTAAGTTAACGGATTAAGATAAGTTAAGTTAAATCCTAATTAAACACAATCTGTTAACATAATCAAGTAATAGAAAGTGGATCAAAGAGGAAGTGGAGCCCATACTACTCAAGCAGTATCATGATCTTCACATTTGCTACTTTTGTTCATACATTGGCTTCAGTCATTTATAAAAGCTGTAATAATGACATAATAAAAATATCAGTATACAAAGATATTTTAGTGGATCGTTCTAAAACCTTGATCATATTGGCTATTAAATGAAATATATTGGCAGTCTCTTCGTAAGAGATAAAGCTGTAGGTGCAATGAATACATGGGGCCAGTGGGCCACTTTTTGTTAGCGAAACTGGCGGTGAGGCAAGCAACAGCATATTGAAATAACAGGTTTGTACACAGAGAAAATACTAATAAATGATTTAATATAACATATCAAGATAGACTCAAAGACATAAAATCAAATAATACTACTGAGCAAAGACAGACAAGATTAAGAAACAGTTAGAAATGATGAAATATATATTTATAATATATTTTATCAGGATGTATTCTATATGTTAAAGATAACTAAGAAAAATGTATTAGTTCACTTTTGATCATAAATAAATGAAGTTTGAAAAGATAAACATTTCCAATTCTAAATGACTTCATTGCAATTTAATAATACTGTGTAACAAAATATTTTTTCAATTTTTTGGTCTTTGGTTAGCAAGTGTTATTTCCTATTTGATTCTATCTAAAAGTATGCTCTGGCAACATCTGCTAAAATGTGGGAACCTACAAAGCTTAAATTGTAACAAAAGTAAAGTTTGAAGGAAATAATAGCTATTTTTCATACTTTCTAGGGGTAAAGCAAAGAGGATATAACAATAGCTAACCAAAGACAAAAATTGTGTTACACAGTGTAATTACTTCAAAGCATGATCATGAAAAAAAAAATCTGTTAGATATATTTCTAATCAGTTATTGGACATATCTAAGACTAGGATATCTAAATGACTAACAATGCAAAAATATTCTCATTTAGTGGACCCTGAGTAGCGACAATAGCAGAAAAGAGGACTCACTGGGATAGGCTTTTGTAGCCCCTGGCAACACTGTCGCACCTAAATGGAAGTTAGAAACATTTAAATTAGTTATGGACACCTACAAAGGATAATGGCTTCACCTTGTTGTTACTGCTTAAGTTCAAGTCAGTTCTTAGTTGATTTATGATCAAAAGACATTCTAGACACCAACATGTTTTCTTTTTTTTTTTTTTTAAGATAGAGAGGGTCTTTGATAATATTATCCAATGTGTCCTCCTCCTCATTAAAAGTGGGAGGATGATTTAGCTATGACAAGATGGTTTCAACAAAGTTTACAGATGCCAGCCATTTTTTCTCTGAGGGTTAAACAACTAAAAATCAACGAAACTATATATATTTTTTTATCTTTTAGTCAAGAGAGAAGGCAAGGCCCATGATTCTTTACGGGGTCTCCAACTCAGGCAGGAGGGAGAAGAGTGGCTATCCTGAAACTGGACACCAAGCCTAAATGCTTGCAGTAAAGGCAACTCCACTAACAACCTCTAGATGGTGATGTTAAACTTGGAAATGGACTAAGTATAACATACATGTCAGCCAAGGTGGGAATTTGAAATCAATGCAAAGCACCAGAATAGCCAATGCTATTAGTGTATCCCGTGAGAAAATTGAAAGTATTCCTACACAATGAACTTGGCATGATGAACATTTCTGCTCAGTGATTGCCCCATCTTCTGACTTGTGATCAAAAGAACATCAGGCAGATCACATCACAAAAAAATTTGACATTGTTTCAGGCAGATTTAGCTGGTTTCCTTGAACATTTCCAAACCCAAGATAAATGTTGGCTTCATCACTTTGAGCCAGGCATTAAGAGTCAATCCATGCAGCGGTAACACCTCTCGTCACCTGCTCCAAAGAAGGCCAAGCTCATTTCATCTGCAGAGAAAGCGATGGCTTCAGTTTCTTGGTATGCAGTCAGTGTTTACTGACTGTCTTCAGAACAGTCACACCATCAATGGAGAGTACTATACCTCTCTATTATACCTAAAGGCTTCTTTCTGCAAGAAATATGAAATAGATCCATATTAATCCAGATGTTTATTTTGCTTGCCTTATATCTTTTATTTCTTTCAGTCATTAGAGTGCAGCAAGGCCAGGACACCACATTAAAGAAATTTTAGTTGAATGAATTGACCCTAGTATTTATTCTATTGGTCTTTATTACTGAACCACTAAGTTACAGGGTCATAAATATATCAATGCTGGTTGTCAAGTAGTGGTGATTGGGACAAACACAGACACCCACGCACATCTATACACACACAGGCTTCTCTCAGTTTCTACCTGCCAAATCCACCAACAAGGCTTTGCTTTGGCCTGTGGTTATAGTAGAAGACACTTGCCCAAGGTGCCATGCAGCGGGATTGAACTTGGAACCAAATAGTTGGGAAGCAAACTTCTTACCACACAGTCACAAGCACTTTCCAAATTAGTTCACATTAAAACAATCATCAGAGCTTATTTGCTGTCAAACAACATCACACTTTTAACGTTTCCTACAATCTGCCTAAAAATTCTACTCACTACGTTACCTCTATCAATTTTCCCCTAACTTAAGGTCCATAAGAATAATTAGATTACCAAATTAGGAAAACATTTACTTTCAGTAAGCGTTCGAGCAATCCTTAATTGATCACATATACATTAGTGAATGAGAGATTTAGGAAGAAAATAATCATAATCATACAAATTTAACTATTAAAAGAAAATATAACTACTTATAAGTTATTGGCTTGTACACAAAAACAAGATATTGATTACAACAGAAATAGCAAATATTTTTATCTTAAAATTATTCTTATTAGAACAAGTCAGTGCTAATTCTTAAAGACACATTTACATTAGTATTGAGCAATATGACACATTAAAGATGTCAACTAAATATCTAGTGAAGACTGTAATTTGTGTTTCTAGTGGCTTTCCAATGAGCATGACAATACTCAAGAAAAACCATTTACCATTTAAAACCAGCCATATCAGACCCAAATATTCTAACTGGATTATGTTCGAACTAACCAGATCTGGCTTCTTATACCTACTCTATAATGTCATTCTAAAAATAAACAATCACACCATCAAAATTTTGAAACAAGATAACGCATGATTAATTAAAAAATGTGAATAAATATGATCACTTTCAAGTAATCTGAATGCCAAAGGGTTTAAGTCAGCACCAAACTACTTCCAAATAAACAATAAATATAAATAAAAGACCCCAGTTGAACTGTCCAACCCATGCTAGCATGGAAAGCAGACGCTAAATGATGATGATGGGGATGAAAAGAATATCACAGTGTGTATTGTTCTGGATAATTTATACAAGACTAAATATGTTCATTTTATTTTTATACAATGAGGGTATTATTTTAGCATAATCAGTTGTAATTTTCAAGTTAACATTTTAAATTTTAAGCAGAACTAAATTTGGCAGAGGGTGTATCCTGGTATATCTAGGACACTGGTGACAGAACATTTTGAATAGCTACTGTATTTTTAAGATTTTAGTTGGTTTACTAGATATTTCTTTAGCTGTAAATAGCTTTTTGTAGTTTTAAAAAAGAAATTAGGTCTGAGAAAAGTTTTCCACAGTGAAGAAAGCATACAAAAGTTTCAACTTTAAAACAATCTCTCGACTTATATAATTTGTAGACTAAGTTCACAACATTTTTAAGGCATCATAAATGGTTAGTTAGATGAGAGACATCAACAACTAGTTTCTTAAAGTTTTTTTCAAAAATTACATTCCAACAAACTTTTTCTACGATTCTTACTGGTGAATTTACTAAATTCCTCAAAGAGAAGCAACCTGAATTATTCCAATGCTGACAAGTACTCTTTCCAAATGGATATAACTACACCAATAGCTTATCACAAAAATGAAAGTTTTATTCTTGTAGCAAGAAAATTTGAGAAGAACCCATTTGAAATATCTTGTGCAATTGATTTCTAGCTCATAGGCCATAAAATCACACCTGTGCTGGTGTTCCAACTGTTTCTAGGAAAGATTATTAATGAGTATATGACCTCAGTTCACCTAACTGCAGAATCAGTAAAGTCATCTATCTAATCTCATCATAATGCTATTTTAAAGACCAGAGTTAAGTACCAACTCAGTAATTATTTTGGTTTGTAAAGGAATTATCTTTTGATCAATTTTATTCTATATGCATGTAACTACTAGAAAGCCATGTTGAAATAAGTCATACACATATTTACAGATGCAAGTTCATTTATAATTATTGAAAATAAATGCATCAGTCATCTTTGAGAAGTGAAGGAGTATGGCTTAGTGGTTAAGGTATTCAATTCACAATCGCAAGGTCATGAATTCAATTTCCGGTGACACGTGTTCTTCAGCAAGACACTTTATTTCACATTGCTCCAGTCCACTCAACTAGCAAAAATGAGTAGTACCTGTATATCAAAAGGCCAGCCTTATCACATTCCATGTCACTGAATCTCCCTAAAAACTATGTTAAGGGCACACGTTTGTGGAGTGCTTAGCCACTTGCACATTAATTTCACGACCAGGCTGTTCTGTTGATTGGATCAACTGGAACCCTTGATGTCATAACAGCTGGAGTGCCAGTAGACATCTTTGAAAAGATTTAAGAAACTGGACAGAAGTATATCAAAGTAAGAATTCTTTGAAGAATGTTATTTTCTGTAATACATAAAATGATATAAAATTTGGCGGTGGGGGACTTTACATCAATAAATACTATATAATGATAATACCAAATAATTTCTCTAGATAATGTAGCATATTGGTTTCAAATTTTGGCACAAAACCAGCAAGTTCAGGGGAGGAGCTAGTCAATTACATTGACCCTAGTCCTCAACAGGTACTTATTTTAGTGACCCTGAAAGGATGAAAAACAAAGTTGACAATGGCGGAAAGTAAAGATGGACGAAATGCTAAACATTTTGCCTTGGCATGCTAATGATTCTGCTGGTTCACTGTCTCAGTGTATTATATTGACAGATGTTTAAGTCCTGTCACTTAAATAATTAAAGGAAAAAAAAAAAAAAAAATGAAAATCAGTAAAATACATGAAAACCAGATAAAATCTCAAATGGAATTTCTTGTGTCAAAGCTGCAAAGAAAAGTAACTGAATTAAGTTCCTATAGTACTTAACAGAAGAAAAGAAAAAAAAAAAAAAGAAAAATGGAAAGAAAGAAGGAAAAGATAAGTCATGTAATCCAATAAAACATACAATCTTGAGAAATAAATATTTGAAATTTAGCAGACTAAGATTTCAGAAATTTAAAAATAAAAAAAAAATTCTACAAAACAGTGAAAGGACTAAGGTATCATTCATCGACCATCATGTTTGGTTACAACTGTGTGTGTATGCAATGAGGTGGAGCATAATATGATAGCTGTATGTAGCATAGAGTGGTGTCATGTGGACTATAGAACAAGAATCAAGTCCATCACAAGCATAGATCACTTGGCTATGTAGGTGGATTCAATTAATGTAGAGAGCTTACAAATGATAAAAATGGACTTCAAAGCAAACATTCAGTATCTCAAGTACTCCCTACAAGCTGAGCATATCCATGAATGCACAGTCAAAAGATAAAACAGGGAGTGTTTACATATATATATAGGGTCATGCCATAAATAATGCATTTTTTCCTCAAATTGTGTGAAATAAAGTCGAAGGGGTTGGGATAAACTACATGCATCAACTTGCTATAGAAGCAGATAGTAATTTTACCTTGTGCTTATTCTTGGTGAACGTTTTGAAGAGTACAGTTTGATTTTAACAGTTATTTTTTCAAAGCTATAATGGAAGTGATGAACGAGTATATTTGGCATATTTTGCTATATGGGTTCAATAAAGGCAACAACGTTATGAAAAGTGCAAGGAATATTAAAGTAGTATATGGCTATCAGACAATAAGCATAAACCAGTGTCAACAGTGGTTCCAGAAATTCCGAGCCAGAAACAATAGTCTAGAAGACTGGAAAACCTGGAGAGCTTGATGATGATGTCCGCAATCCTGGTGGAACAAAATATCACCATAACTGTTGAGGAACTAGCAGAGAAGCTTGGAATTGGTCATTTAGCCATTCATCAACACCAGTGTGTCATTGGAAAAGTCAGCACATTGGGTCAATGGGTTCCTCACAAACTTTCTGAGTCCAGCTGCATGCAAAGAGTGAATGTGTGCTCTTCTTTGCTGTCATGTCTCACAAATGAACCTTTTTTGGACTGAACAGTGACAAGAAATGGATTCTCTATAAAAATGTCAAGTGTTGAAGACAGTGGTAGAGAAAGGAGAAACACTGGCACCCCAGGCTAAAGAAGGTCTTCACCTACATAAAGTGTTATCTGTTTGTTGGGATATGAAAGGTTTAGTCCACTTTGAACTTTTAAACCCAAATGATAACAAAGGAGATCTACTGCAAGCAGCGTAAGTCAGCACAAGAAGAAAAATGACCATCTTTGGTTTCAAGATGAAAGGTGTTCTTCCATCAGGATAATGCTTGACCGCATACAGCAAGGATGACATTTCAAAGGCTGGAGCAGTTTGAATGGGAAACAATGCCCCATCAACTATATTTGCCAAACATTACCCTATCTGATTATCATCTATTCCACAGTCTTCAAAATCATTTGGACAGAAAAAATATGAATTCTGTAGAAGAGGTCAGAACAGTCCTGGAGGAGTATTTTTCATCACAGATAAGTAAATTTTGGAAGAGGGGCCTTGCAAGTCTACCAGAGCACTGTAGATTGTAGAAAATGAAGAAGTGTATATTTAACATTGACAAATAAAAGTATTAAAAAAAATTGCATTATTTATGGGATGACCATATATATATATATATAATATATATATATATATATATTATATATATATATATATATATATTATATATATTTATATATTTATATTTATATATATTTATATTTATATATATTTATATTATATATATTTATATTTATATATATTTATATATAAAAATCATCGGAGTCTGTTTGCAATGCTGGCATGGGTCCAATGGTTTGACAGGAGCTGGTAAGTCAGAGAACAGCACCAGGCTCTACTGTCTGTTTTGACATGGTTTCTATAGCTGGATGCCCTAATGTCTGTTTGAATCAGCCAGAATCCATTGAGGCAGATTTTCTACCATCAGATGCACTTCTAGTTGCTAGCTCTCAGCTATTTCCAAACAAGATATTTCCCCATGACCAGAAGACTGGAAATGAACAACAGTAATGGTTACTTCCAACTATTATATTAGAGACACAAATGGATACATATACATACAATGGGGTTCTTCCAGTTTCCGATTGCCAAATCCATTCACAAGGCTTTAAGGTTTTTATTTATATATATATATATATATATATATATAAAACAACTATCATCCATTGTATACATACTCAGATATGCATATATCACGTTTACATACATATATATATATATATGTGTGTGTGCATACATGAGTGGGTGGGTGGGTGTGTATACATCTGTGATTGCTCATATGAAAGTTGTGGTGGGCAGTGCTGTTGTCATCAGTTCTCATCAACAAATCATCCATTTATTTCACACCTTCAAAGCCATGTAGAACAGATGCCTTACTTGTAAAATAGAAAGTTATGTGGCGGGGGGTGGGGGTAATTCATGACTTCACACAAACACACATAGGTATGGTGACACAAACACAAGTTTGATTAGACAACACACAAAACTCTCAGCCCCTGAAACACTGTTGCTTCTGCTAAATTATATATATATATATATACATACACACACACACACACGTCTGTCTGTGTATATATGTTGTCAAGAATAAAAGAAAAGGTAGGTCTAAATATACCGACTAATAATACTGATTATTGCCTTATCTACCAATAATATTAGTAAACGAGAAGTCCAATTTGTAAAACATCTTCCACACACAGAAAGTAATTACATGAAGGCCAAAACAAGATATAAGACACTATATACATGCAAAATGTTTTCAGATCTAGAAGATACAAAATAAATTTTTTTAAAAAGAAAAGAAAAAGAACATCCCAAAATGAGCAAGACCAGACCAATACTGACCTTTGCTTTCTTTAAGGACTCTCCAGTGGCCATATTGGGACTGAGTTGGTTTGTTCTCTGTCTGTCGAACATGCTGGTTAGTCCATGTGGATTTACAGGGCAGGCACAGAGGAGCGGAGAAGTAACAGCGAGGAGTAGTAGTAGTAGAGGTAGTAGGAGGAGCAACAACAAAAATACGAAAAATACACATGCAGTGATTTTGTTTATTACTTTCTTTTTTTTTAATGAATGTGTATCCTTTTCAAAAACAAAAGGTCCACAACATTGATGATGCTAAGTGATTACAATACATTGATGCAACAAAAATGAAGGAATTAAAAAAAATTAAATAAATAAGGCATGCAGTTTGGAATCCTTTTACAGTCCAAAAACATTGGGAGCCATCATAGTTTCAAGATGAAAATAAAGGAACTACAAGCAAGGATCAGCAGAGACAGACATGGATAGGGTACGGGGACAGGGAAATTTCACTTGGCTCAAAAATAATGCAGCAGCAGAGTCAAGTAACAGTAACAAGCTTATATGTAACACTTTGTGAAATATTTAAACTTTTGTTTTGCTTTAACATGTATGTATAAATGTATGGTACATGTACATATGAATGTATGTATGCATGATACTTGCACTTGTGCATGTGTGTACATCATCAGTAAATCACAAATCCAAAAGCACACTAAATATAGAGCAGTAGAGTAATTAGATACAGATAACTATGGCCGGGTGTATGGGGTTACCATGGGTTTCATGTTCATAAAGCACTAAGCTTTATAACATTTCTTCAGACCCTAATGGCCAGTGGCCTATGACCTCTCTTCAAAGTGGAGGGAGAAAAGACCTCATAGCTACTTGTTGACAATCGGACAACTATCTGTAGTTGACGTGGTTGGTTTGTGAGTTCCAGGACTTCAGTAAGAATCTCCTCAAGTGTAAGCAGGGTGAGAATGTTTCTGTCCTGGAATTTAAGATGTACCCTGGGTTGAGGAAGCCCTTTAATATTCTCACCTGTTTAGCTATGCACAGCTTGCAACGTTTACTCCTATTGATGTAGGGTCCCAGCTGTTCTACGACCTTCCATAAGATTACGTGTGGAGTCCCCATACACCGACCATAGCTATTTTTATCTAATCATATATATAGTGCACTTCTCACCAAAAGAAGAGCATGTCTTCCCATAAGTATGTTCAATTGTCTCCATGAGAAATTTATGTACACAAGCATATATGTACATAAGCAGGAGAGCTGAGTATGTGAAAGGGATGCATGTGTGTGGAGAATATGTGGTGGATGTGTGCTTTAGACATGTTAGAAAGAAATGTGATGGGTAATTGTTTAGCTCTCAGGTTAATTCTGACCTGATCACAAGTGCTCCAGCTGTGATCATCCCATCTTGTGTTTTTCACACAGCTCTAAGGCTTTACTATCCAATGTTAACTTTTTTTATATTTCTAAATTTAGCAGGTTGTGATTTGATTGCTATTTCTAGCAGGATGAATGACCATTAGGAGGCACCAGTGGCACAGAGTAATGTACTTGTATGTCAGAAAGTTTGTGTAGGGATGTGGGAGGTATGCAAATATGCAGGTATTGGAAAGATAAGCGTAAGGGGTACTGGAATGTCATGTTAGCTCTGTATGTATTACACATAAGCTTCAAGTTACACTATTCTTGCATGAAATTCAAGGATTTCCAAATATTTTGCAGTGTCGAGAACATTTTTCAGTAAAAAAATAACTGAAAACCCTAACAGATGTAATCCATGACAAATTTCTGGATTTAACTGAAATAAGCTGAAGATAAGCAGAAATGGTAAGCAGTCACATTCCAGGAACTCTGAGAGTCATTTTACAAATGACAACCGAGAAATAAAATAATCACATTCATAATTCCATTTTATATCACAGAAATGGTATAGGAACCTTCATATTGCATAATTACTGAACGATTCCATTTAAGTTTTATTCTGTATGTGTGTGTAAGTCATATATATATATATATATATATAATGTTTTTTTCTTTAAGCAGAAACAATGTAACTTATGAAACGATTAATAATTACAGGTTAGAACTATTATCCAGTATTTTGATATTTCAGGCTTAAGAATCCTTCTTCTAAGAAATCTATGGAGGAAAGGTGTTCATAGTTGACTCTTCTGCTCTGTCAATTTCTTGGGGAAAGAGTCTTAAACCAAAAATACTAAAATACAAGGTAGCAGTACTGCCCATCAACCTGTATTATTAATTCTAACAACTTGCATCATTTTGGCTCGAAAAAGAATATTTAATACATATATATATGTACACACACATACACACAATGTTCTATACTCAGCAGTTTTGTCTTTCCTCTTCCTCTCCATTTAATTTCTTGGCAGATTGTTGATGAAACCAAAATGTGCCCAAATATTAATTTAGTTAATGTTTGTTAAAAGGTTAACAAAATACATTTTAGATAAAAAAATAAAGATTGAAAAATGGAGTGGAGTTGTAAAATATGTCGATATTTGGGGGGTAAGCATTAAATAATATTAATTGGGCACTGGGGGTGGGGTATATATAGGGCGTAATATGTATATACATGGTTATTTGAGAACCTGTGACAACACACAATATTTGAACTGCAGAGGAACCCATACTTACACGTACGGGGGAGGTACATTTTTTGACATTCATGCTAGAAAGTTTAGAAAAATAATCATAAAGGCAACAATGATAATATACAATAAAAAGTAAAAAAAAAAATGTCAAATTATGATTATTGTGATGGGAATGGTAACAACAATAACAGTTTATGTAGAAAAATAAAAAACAAACATATAGAAAACTAGAAAAAAAAGGCAGCATTCTGTTGACAGGCACAGGAAGGTGATGTGAGAAATCCATTAATGTCACGAGAGTGGTAGCAGCAGTAATAGTAGTAGTAGTAGTAGTAGTAATAATAATAATAATAATAACAGAGACTAAACACAAGGAGTGATTTTTCAAGACCATAGCAATTCTAATGCAATGAAGCACACTAAGACAACAGCAGCAAAGCAACAAAAGTCACTGGAAATCAAACCAATATCACAACAATAGGGAAGGGTGGATATGGGACAGGCCACCGCAATGAAGAATAAAAGAGAAAGAAAGTAATTTGTTAATAACATAGCTTTAATAAAAAAAAAATACTATTTTAAAAAATAGAAAATATTTGAAAGAAACAAGACAATAAGTCCATACAAAATTAATCTGGGACCAACTTTGCTATTATTATTATTAACAAGATTAACAGCCAACAAGCCTATTAAAGTTCATAAGAGATTATATGAAAAATACATATTAAGGCTATAATACTGAATTAATAAAAGACTATAACATACATATTTCTTTAACAAGAATCATTCTGACAGTGGCTTTGAAGATTTGGCCAAGTAAGCCATCCTTGGACAGTCAAATAATTGTTTTGCTGGCCAAAGTTTCAAAGTCACTGTCAATACTATTCTCGCTGAAGAATAAGTTTATACTCATACATATATATTAATCTGATAAATTTAAAGCATTTAAAAAAAAAAAAAAAACATAGCCTGCTTTTTTTTTATATTGAAAAAAAAAAAAAAAGTAAATAAATCAAACAAAGTGACTTTTGTCAGCCTGCTTTTAGAAAATATTGACTATTAAAGAACTAACCATGAAGGAGTAATCTCTATGAAATCAGCCGACAAAATCTGATTTTATGAGAAAACTTTCTTATATTAATTATAATAATTTGAAAGGTAAAAAAAAAGAAAAAACTACTAATTTATATAAATGTAACATTTTTATGATTTAACTATAAGTAATCATACTTAAGAAATTTTTAATTTTTAATGAGCAAGCAGATTTTAAGTCAGGATATTGAAACAAATAGGTATATAATTGCTATTATTTATACTGATTACTCGAATTAGATGGAGATCAATAATACAGAAATATTTGTTATTTTTATGTTAAAATTATACAAGACTCAGGTAACAAGAACTATTTTAATTAGCCAACACACTAACCACATACAATTTATAAGACATAAATAAAAGACTTTCAACTAAAATAGTGCCAGTAAAGGCAACCATTGTTGAAATCAATTTTACATCAAAAGGTACTATGTGCATGTAGCTTGACTGATCAACAGTAGAGTTCTGGTTAATGGAAAGAAAATGTCATTTTATGAACTGATAATATTATTTGAAAAGAAGTGTGTTTCAGTATAGTGTGGGCTTTTCAGAGTTATAACAAATGATGCTAAGCATTTCTCTCTGGAATTAGTTGTTACACACACCTGCTATTATGCAGAGACCAGATGATTGGTGAACTCTGATCTGAGATAAAACATTCTCAGATAAACAGCTACCTATTTACAAAAGTTGGCTCTCAATACGGAAGCAGTCCAAACAATGAAATAATAGCAACAGATTAGAACTAGACTCATAAGCAGTTAATTCAATAACTTATCTATTTGGGCAGTTTATCATCATAGGATAGATATGTCTAAGAATCAGAGCTAAGTTATTGAGGTTGACTTGGTGCTGATATCAGATTGAAGTAATTTTCTGCCATCTCCTTTCCTAAGTGTCAGCTTATGTTAATAGTTACAAGAAAGACACTGTAATTTCAGTTAGCTTAGTTTCTTTATTTTAGACAAACTAAGCAGTTTTTAACAACACAGAATTATACGAATTTATATTTTCTTCAATTCATGATCAAATGATTGCCATCTAGATTGCACCATTCCAGAGGCTGGTTTGTTTAAATGTGTAGAGATGACACCATTATGGTTGTTCAACTACTAACAAATGAGATACAACTACAAAAGTCAGGAGGAAAGTATGTTTTGGAGAGTGATACTAAAATTATTCTAACAGTGGACAAACTACAAGTTAAAGCAAGAAACAATGAGGACTTGGAGAAATTAACAATTTCACATGTATTCAATAATTAAATTAACATTTCTTAATGAAAACATTACAAAATACAATAAATTGAATAAATATTCAATAAATACAAATCTGAAACTAATAAAATATGTAATATAGTTGAAACCCAATCAAGTTTAGACTACAATAAGGTATGTGTCAAAATTTGTTTTATAGAATCTAAACTATAAGGATTAAAACACTCAGGAGTACCCAGCACAAGATAGTCTCATCTTGTCATAGAATAAGTTTCTAATCCCTATGATACACATAACTGAGGTACATTTCAGGGGTGTGTTTATGGTGGTGAAATCACTGAATGATATTTAACTCTAAGTCATAAGTTTAAATCCAATGTGTTTCTGATCAGGGAACTTAATTCTACACAGCCTCACTTCACCTGTGGTAAATCAGCATGCTGTCTGAAGAGGAATGACAGTCTCAGTTGCTTAAACAGCCCAATACTAGAGTTAAGTACTCAGTCACGGATCCTTGATGATTACAAGAGAATAACTTAGCTGTCTCAGTCATTAAATTTTCTGAGTTGACAAAGAATTCATTTTGTATTAGTAGAATCTTTTAGCCAGCATATTTAAATGTTAGTCAAAGAACTGATACAAAGAACTATAAGTACAAACAGGCTTGTCACTGAATTTTCACTAAATGTCATTTGCATAAAGTTAGCCAGCAAACCAAGGGCCAAAATATTTTCTAAATGACAACTGAAACATTTCTCCAATTTGAGAATTCAATGATAAATTCTGTTTCAATATTTTCCAAAAGCTTCATGTTTACAATATGGATTTCTGTACAAAAGACAGTAATTTTAATAAGAGAAAGGATATAGCTGATTTAACTGGCCCCAGTCTTACTAGGATTCATTATACTGATCCTAGCCTAGGGGTTGACAAAGTAAACTCTAGTAACATCTGAACAAAGAATGTACTGGTTCAGAACTAAATTTATTCCTTGTCCCTCTCCAGCTGGGTAATAAGTAATCAATGACACTAAATGTTAGTCAATGTACTTGGAATTTTATAACATCTTACTTTATACATAAATTTAAGAAATTAGAATTTTTAAATTGTACAGCATATTCTGATTCTAAATGATTCCAACAAGATAATTCCCCATTTGTAGAGCAGTTTATCTGATTTTACATATAAATAAGAAGGAGGAAGAAAAACATGAAATACTGTGTTAGTGTTACTCACTTGTCGACAGGAGAGGTGGAACCTGAACTAATACTTTCAGTCTCTGAAAATAAAAAAAAGTGAATTCCCTTTTAATACAAAAAAATAGTTTCAGATTTGTACTTGTCAAGCAAATAACTTCTAAGATCATGTATTGAAATTCAAGTAATTACACTGTGAAGGAGTTATTTTAGTCATTTAATAATGCACAGACTTCGCCTTTATTTCATGAGGTGTCAAAAACTTCTGTTTGCAAATCCACAACCTGGTCATACCAGTGTGACAGAAATAATGACATCCTATGAAATAAAGGGGAATTTAACAGTATTGATAAATAGATAAAGTGGTTCTTCCTTGATGTAAACAAAACAGAAATGGAGTTTTCTTAACCTGCACAAAGGGTGAATCAGATGTGAAAAATAAGATGGATGTTAAAACAACATGAAGAAAGAGAGTGAGATTTCCAAGATAGACATGAATGACTGAAGTGTATTATATCCCCCATGTATTGAGTTGTCATTAGAAGCCACACACAGAAAAGGAACACCATGGAAACCTATTAAGGCAGCTATCTTAGTGAATGGCAACATAATGGATACATTACATTGCCAAAAGGGGTTTCAGTTGGTGAATGCTGCCATAACCCTTGCCTTCAGTTCATCTTTGGTATTACAAGGAATTTTGTTAGCGTCTCACTCAACTGCACCCCACACATAATAATCAAGGGGGTTTGCAGTCTGGAGAATTAGGCGGTCACAGAAATTGTCTAACAGCCATGACTGGGTTCTCCTGCTTGTGTGGCATGGTACAGAGTCCTGTTGCCAGACATAGGGTTTTCCAGCAGCCTCCCTCTTGACCCAGAGTAGCACTAACTCCTCCAAGCACTTGATGTAGGCCTCTGTATTGAGTTTGAGGTCATGTGGGAAGATGAATGGAGGCATAACATTGCCATCACTAGTGATCACTCCAAACACTAGGATGTTAACTGGATGTTAGATTTTTATCACTCTCGGTACATGTCCTCAGATTGATACCCAAAGACCCTGGGATGTTCATATTGGAGCTTCTGGTGTGAATGCCAAGCAGTACAGCATATTATATCCAAATTTCTGGCAAAGTGAACTGTGTTTTTCTCACAGACAGTGCCCAACTGACTCTACTATACTGTGTAGTCAACAAAATCAAAAACAAAATGTGCATGCCCAAATTAAAAATATAAGATGGTGACAATTTACCCATTGCAACCTGTGCATAATGTAACAGACACCAAGTCTTTACATCATTTCAGCACCCTTAATTACTCTTAAATTTACATGGTTAAAATGCAAATGTAGGACTAAAGTGCTTATTACAATATCCTAGTTAAAGAGAACAATTCAAACTCAGGAATAAAGTTTCAAATACCTTCATTTGTATAACTAAGTAAGACTGGACACTGGATGCACTTTTGGCAATGATCTCAACACATTTTGTTTCAAAAACTGAATGGAGGACAGGTGGGTGACAGAATAGTCTCTGTGCCTAGTCCAAATGAACCCCTAACTTCTGCAACATTTTCACATTTTATTATTTTTCACATTTCTCTTTTTGTATTAGGAAGATTACCTAATTCATTCTACTCTGAGCAAATGCTTAAGTTGCTGGTACCTTCAACCAGCCCTGGTCACGGATCAAGATGTAAATCAATGCACACAAAAAAAAAGAAGAATGACTGTCCAAAGGATTTAAGTTCAGTGACTATATTCTTTCTTAATACTGAACTTTAGAAGACAATATCAAAGACAATTACAGCTACGCAGTGCTACAATCCAATCCATTGTAAGAAAGATCAAGAACGTACCAGCATCATTTTGTACAAATTCTTCCATGTCAATGTCTATTCTATCAGCCATCATATGCTTCAATATATCTTGCTGTAAGTTATTATTCACCATGCATTGGTGAAGTTTAGCTTGAAGTTCTTTTAATTCAGTCTCTTTATTGGCACATAATGTTCCCTGAAACAGTAATAGAAAATAAGTAAAGATTCATATGAAACAACAATATACTGTCTATTTGTTAAAAGCAGGAAACACCGTCATAAAGATGAATACTTCTGCCATAAGACCAAAACTAACTTGTACGTATATATGTATATACATACATACATATCAAAATAACCACAATATTAATCTTTGCTAAAACAAACTTCTGTTTAATCAGAATAATTAAATTTACATGATATTCTGAAGTTCCTGAATTAGTAATTATGAATAGTAGCTAATACATATTAAAGTTCCAATGGAGGTTAATATCCCACTTGCTTTGTATTAGCCAGGGTGGCAATCTTAATCTTGACGAACGTTTTTCAGTCTCTTTAAATGTCTGAACACTTAGTGAAACATTTTCTGCATAATTTTCAAATGGCAAAATTTTGTCAAATGATTTCTTTAGGTCAAACAAAAATAGTTTATTTTTTACCAAAATATCTGCAGCATTTTCACAAAAGATACAGCCATTGAAGTTCAATTTATTGATTAAAAAAATAATCTTGCTAAACTGATCGATCTTGACTGCTACTAGTTTTCTGCTTTCATAACAATGCTTTAATTTGAAATTCAATATAGGAAGATACAAGTTCAATTAACATTTTTTAACCAGAAAGCAAACAATTTAGAATTTCATCAACACCAAGTGATGAATTCTCTCTATACAGATTACTAAGTTTAAACTAAGAACAAAATGAGAACAAATTGTTTGTTCTTAGTTTAAACTTAGTAGTCAGTATAGATGGAATTCATCACCTGGAGTTGACCAAGTTCTAAATTATGTTAGCTTTCTAGTTAGGAAATGGTGATCAGATTTTTATCGCCCTATATTGAATTTCAAATTAAGGATTCTAATCCTTTTGATACCAACTCAACTGAAACCACTTTGAGTTTTATGATACCAGCTTAATAATGGCAAAGTTGTTTTACTAAAGTTTTCATTATTTTCAAAATTAATCAATACAAAGGCGGTGTATTTTAACAGAAATATGGCAACAAAAGGACCATTCCAATCACCATTCCTAGTTCTAAACTTCCATAGCCACTAACATGACTAACCAACACAAAGTTTTATGCTGTATTGATGATATCCTGGCCAATCACACTTACCTTCCTTTAGTAAAAGTCACAAGAAAGTCACATTACAAGAACATTTAAGAAACAAGGATTATAGAAGGCTTATATTACCTTTGATAATACAGATTCCATTAGATGTCTAAACAAATATTGACTCTCCAAATGGTTGCTTTTACTGTATATAACTTGTAGTTTCTCCAATTCATCATTGTTCTAAAAATATAAGAAAACACTTGTTTTTGTTAATGTATTCAGTTTTCCTTTCATATAATTTCAAACAAACATTTATATACTTTAGTAAATATCACACCCAAGTTTTTCTGATTTTCAGGTATCTAAACTAATCCATATGTTCCTGAGTTCTTTGAAAAAAGAAAAAAAACTAAGTACTGAGTAATAGATTTTAGAAATTTGAAATTTCTCAGAAAATTAGAAAAATTCATGAGTAGTAGACTAGTGAAAAATTAGAATATTAAGTATATAAGTCAAAATGCACCAGAAAAATATTCTGGATTGCCGACCATATTTGCCAGGGGTTTAAATTTTACTAAAAGTGATTTAGTTTGTATAACTTTCGTTCTAGTTTTTCTTACTGACCAAACAGATTCCACTTTTTTCACAGCCAAATAGTTTGTATTCAGCTCATACAAGCCTCAAATTTGAATGGATGGTCTAACACACAATTGTCATTTTCATTTTACATCTATTTTTTCCACACTTGCATAGGTTGAGTGGACCAGTGTGGACTATGTCTTTATTTCAAGTTACTGCTTTCCTAGAAGGGTTGGAAGACTGTACCACACTCCTGCATTATATCTTTGGCATGGTTTCTATTCTTCTTAACACCAATTATTTACAGAATGTACTGGATGCATTTTATTCTACTACTAGAGAGGTTTGCCATGTTCAAGACAAGACAAAAAGGATTCCCTTAACTCTACAATGTGTGTGCACGCGCACGTACGCATACAGGCATGAACACATACACACATCTATCTGGCAAATGATTTAATTTGAGATAGCTTAGAAAATAAAACAGTTGTATTGCTGTAAAATCTCTGAAGCCACTAAACACATTTAGTTTTGTTCTAAATACATGTTGGGCACTAGTATCGTGCATCTACAAAATATAAAAACTGCTATTGGGTTCTCAGTGAATAAACAAAATTGAAAAACCCAAAAAAAAAAAAAAAAAATTAAAAGATACAATGAAAATTACTTTATTTTCTTCCAGATGCATGATTTGCTCCTGTATCTCAGTAATGTGCTCTTGGCATAGCTGAAGTTGTCCTTCTAAGCTCTCAATTACATCTACACATTCATCAATTGCTTCTTGGGACTAGAATAATAAAAAAAATTGAAAACAGTTTTTCCTTTTTCCAATTACAAATGTCAGATATAAATTACTGAAAATGAGATATAGTTTGAAATAATATTAAATAAAATAAACTCATATGAAATACTCTTCCAACATTCTTACCTGTTGAGTTTCTGTAAGAGTTTCTTTCTTTTTCGTGTATTTTTCTATATTCTGGCCCAATTTTCTCCGTTCCTTAAAAGTGTGAAAAAGAGAAAATAGGAAATTACTAGGAAATAAATTTTACAAAGCCTTTTTTTTTTGCTTTATAAAGTCAGACAAATACTTATTCTTAAACCATCTATGATGACTGATAAAGCTGGTATCTGACATAGATGGATAGCAAAATAGCTATCATCAAATTGTAGAAGGAAATAAAATACATCACTGAGGATTTGGCATTGACATATTAAAATATGGTCTCAGTAAAACAGTTGTATGATGCCATAAAGATGAATGCAGTTAACCTTCACTAGACAAGGTGTCCTCACAGATAAATAAACCTAGATGTAGGGATATCATGAGCCTTATGACTCATTAGGTTGGAATTTAAGCCAGATTTTTTCGGTATGTAACAGATCACAGCACCCACTCAAAATGGAATGCCAACTATTACTGGAACTAATTTACTGCACAGTGGAGTTTTAAACTTATCTTTAGACATTGAAAAATAATTTTTTTAAACAATATTTACATCTGCACTACACATGATGATGAATGGAGATCAAACCAATCAAAAGAGTGTAGGTGTAAATAAGAACTGTTTCGTCTCTAAAGTTGAAGTACGTAGTCTGAAGGATTAAAATCTTATCAGCAATGATCCATATCAGACATTTTAAACATTCAAACAAGTCGTGTGAGTGTGTGAGAAAGAGAGAGTGGGGGGTGGGGTAAGAGTGTTCTATTGTCATGACATGTGTATTGCTAAAGAAACAAAATGATTTTTCAAAGCATCACTTTAATTAGAAGATTAATTGTATGAAATGTAAGAGACAGCTAGAGAGATGAAGTAAGTTAAATGTTTATAATCAGCAACTAATACATTGGAGGTTCAAATATAAGAAAGGAACTTTTTAACCAACAACACAAACACAGCAAGTTCTAAGAGCTCAAGTTAATCTTACACTTGAAACTTCTCCACCTACAAAATATACCACACACACACACACACACACACACATACATATAAAACACACACATACATACACACACACATCATTCAAAAACAAATAAAATTAAACACACTTACTTTTAACCACGTTTCCATATCTTTTTCTATCAAACTTAGAGTCTGTCGTTTGTTGACAATATCCTCTACCTAAAAGTTACAAAGATTTTGAAACAAAAGTTATTGGCATATAGTGGATATTTCTTGCAAGGTATTCGTGAGTCAGAAACCTAGACTTCATTATCATGAAGAGACTCATTACAAACAGAGTCAAAACTTAATTGTTTTTCCATGTAATACTAAATTAGAGTTTGTTCCTGGCAATCGATTAAAAAAAAAAAAAAAAAAATTATAATCTCCAATTTTCCATAAATGAAATCTTAGTTCATTCGAGTGATACATACACTAGAAGCCTAATGGAATAATGAAACAGCATCTCGCAGCCCAAGTTCAGGTATATAGTCAGGAATAAGATGAATTGGGAGGTTAATATTGCATTTGATGTGTTAAAGGGAGTTACAGGTGACAAAAGACAATCAAAAGCAATATATACTGAATATATATGAAAAATCTAATAGAGAATGTTAAGATTAATAAATTTGGGTGCGATGAGGAATAAAAAAACAAAACAAAAGTCAATGTTTTGGAGGCATAGATCTATCCACAGAGAACAACTCAAGCCCAAAATGCCAGACTTTCCCACTCTTGAGAGCAATGAAATTTACTTAGATTTTATTTTTCAGAAAATTTCATCCTTAATCATCATCGTTTAACATCTGCTTTCCATGCTAGCATGGGTTGGACGATTTGACTGAGGTCTGGCGAACCAGACTCCAATCTGATCTGGCAGAGTTTCTACAGCTGGATGCCCTTCCTAATGCCAACCACTCAGAGTGTTGTAGGTGCTTTTACGTGCCACCGGTACGAGGGCCAGTTAGGTTGTACAGGCGACAGTCATGCTCAAATGGTGCTTTTTATGTGCCACCTGCACAGGAGCAAGTCCACCGGCACTGGCAAGATATTTGTCAAATGTAATGTTTCTTTATTCACATAGTTTTGAATTTATCATACATTATCTTGAAACTATGATATTTCAATGAAGTAGTTGTTTGTTTTAAGAATGACATTGTAGTCTAGGTGTAATAGGTCAGATCTGGCTTGTGAGAACATAAAACAGGTTGAATATTTTGGCTGAATACAGCCAGTTCAAGTAGTAAGGGACTAAACAAATAATACTCACTTTCTTTTGAATTGCATCCCACTTCTTTTTAGCAAGTCTATCGGATCTGCTACTTATCTGACTTTGACGTTCATGAGGTGACATAGGAATGTAATGTGCTGGAAATAAAAGAATTGTATATATATATATATAGAGATATATATATATATATATATATATATATATAGATATATATATATATAGAGATATATAAATAAATATATATATATAGAGATATATAATAAATATATATATATAGAGATATATAAATAAATATATATATATAGAGATATATAATAAATATATATATATAGAGATATATATAAATAAATATATATATAGAGATATATAAATAAATATATATATAGAGATATATAAATAAATATATATAGAGATATATAAATATATATATAGAGATATATAGATAAATATATATATAGAGATATATAAATATATATATAGAGATATATAAATAAATATATATAGAGATATATAAATATATAGATAAATATATATATATAGATATATATATATATAATATATATATATATATAGATATATATAGATATATAGAGATATATAGATAAATATATATAAATATATATATATAGAGATATATAGATAAATATATATATAGAGATATATAAATAAATATATATATAGAGATAATAGATAAATATATATATAGAGATATATAAATAAAGATATATATAGGGAGATATATAAATAAATATATATATAGAGATATAAATAAATATATATATAGAGAGATATATAAATAAATATATATATAGAGAGATATATAAATAAATATATATATAGAGAGATATATAAATAAATATATATAGAGAGAGATATATAAATAAATATATATATAGAGAGATATATAAATATATAGATATATAAATAAATATATATATATAGATATATAAATATATAGATATATAAATAAATATATATATGTGTGTGTGTGTGTATATGTATATACATATATAAATATTATTTTTGATGTCCACTTTTCCATGGATCACAGTATTTATTGAGGTAGATTTTCTACAGAAGGATACCCCTTCTGTTATCAACCCTCACTTGTTCCCAAGCAAGGTAATATTTCCCCCATGCCTGGACACATTTTCACGAAAGATGAGAAACAAGGGACACTGATTGTATGACAGTTATATTCATTTACAACTGTCATGCAGTGTCAAGACGAGGACAGACACACACACAGGGTTTCTTTCAGTTTCTGTCTGCAAAATCCACTGCTTAGGGTTTAGTCAGCTCAGGGCCATAATAGAAGACAGTTCCGTAAGATGCCATGAAGTAAGATGGAACCCAGAATCACATGGTTGGGAAGCAAACTCCTTAACCACAATGTCATATCAGCACACACACACACGTATCACAACTATACATTAATAACAAACAAAAAACCAAATGTATGTATGTTTCAACAATGAGATAAAATTTAAACGGGTTTTATGAAGGAGTCTAGTTAGATGTAAGGTAGTTTAGTGATAGATGCACAAATCTTTTGAATTGAATCCTCAATAATTCATTGCCAGGAATTAAATTAGATAATAATGGAATAAAATCAAACAAGAATATTACATGTGAACCCATTAGGGACAATAACTATTTACTAGCTACCATCCCTATCTTATGTAAATTTGGTAACTAACTTATGTAGGTTGGAATATTTTCTGTAAGCTAATAGGGGAGATGACATTTTTTGATGGAAGATGAACAATATTAGTTTCCATCAATATAATTCAATATGAGTAGTCATTAACTTAAATTGGTTACAAGAAAAAAACTCTGAAATAAAATTGTCCTAAATACTATATATGAATATGTATTTCCATTTTAACTCCATTTACTTTCACTAGCTGCCTGCAATTGAATATTAAATATTTTCAAGATTAACATGTGATTTTATTATTATTTAGATGAAGACATTCAAAATATGAAGAAATAAAACTTACAAGATTGTGCTGGATATGTGTTGTATCGACCAACTCTACCAGCTGCACGGTCAGACATCGGCCTTTGTCTTTTTCGCAAAGCCTCCACCTGTTAACAGGTAAAATAGCTCATAGGTCAGTTTACAAGTCTAAATAGAATTAGTCTATTCTCTTCATAATATAATCCACAGTTAATAAATTGAAACTTTATTATCATGTAGCACATCACATAAGTAGAAAGTTAAGTTAGTTTATAATAATAGTCTTGAAATAATTTGAGTGCAAACCTTAAAAAGTATGATATAATTTTGTTCCCTTTATTAAACTATGAATGCATTGTAATGCACTATGGACCAATGTACTACAAAATATGCTTTCAGAAAGAAAAAAAAAAACTCTCCACACGTACCTCTTCTTGTTTCCTCTTCAGAACAATTTCTTTTTGGTGTTTTTCAGTCTCCAAATTTTTTATTCTTTGTTCTTTCTTTAAATGAGCCTTTCGCAGTTGAGTTATTTCTTTGTGCTTCTTGGCATCATTTACTTTATTCTTTTCAGCTTCCTCTTTTATTTGTTTCATTAATCTCACCTGTTCACCAAGAAAAAATTATTTACAATGGTATTGATAAGAAGCATTTTGTTTTATTAACTTAGTATAAATTCAGAATTGCTTCAAATTTTCTGGCGCATGCAAGTTTGAATTTCAAATAAATACACATACTGATGAACCTAACATGACACCTGAACAATTTTTCCACAAACATAAATTACAGAACATCAATGTTTATGACAGAACAAGAGTTTGATGAATGTTGAGAGATAGACAGCAACATATTAACCCTTTCGTTACCAAACCGCCCAAAGCTGCCCGAAAAAAATTTTGGTTAATGTGACCAAACCGCCCAAACCCGCCCGTATTTACCTATTCATATTTAAATGAGAATATCAGAGCAAATCTCTTTAGTACATTCGTGAAAACACGTATTATACTTCGTAAACAGTTCAACTAGAGTTTTGTACAACAATCGAAGTGTAATTTTAATTCCGTGAATTTTGAGAGATTTTTTTCCGAAATTTGTTCCTATTGTGTTTTCAAAATTTGTAATTCTGACAAAAAAGGGATACGAATTTCATTATATCAAGCAGCGAGTCAGAATTCGAAGGATTTTCTACTGAAGACCTTCATAAATCTAACTCTATGACTGATAAAAAAAAAGCACGTGGTATTTGATAATGAATCTGATGTTTCATTTTCCGAAAGTGAAAACAGTGAATCCGAGAGCTCCGACAGTGATAAAGAAAATGAATTGGCACCTGAATGGAGTGAAAATTTAAAAACTGTTTCTTTCGGTGATTTTTCTGAAGAAACTGGACCAAGCCACAGACTTTCCCAGGAGAGTAAAGCCTTAGACTATTTCTTTTTACTTTTTCGAATGAGCCTATTTGAAATCATTACGGCGGAAACGAACCGTTACGCTAAATGTAAACAAAGCGAAAGAAAGGATAGTTAAATGAAATTAAGACTATTTTGCCATAAATATTATTATGGGTATCAGAAAGTTACCCAGAATAACAAATTCTATCATAAAATTTTGTTGTATACCCAATTGAATATTAGCTAATAACCCATTTTCTATAGCGATGTTTGAACAAAATTTTAATAATTTTATATTTTGTTGAATTTACCTGTATCTACCTGCAATTAGAGTAATTTTGTGACAAAAATTATAGTATAGAATTGGTTGAGAATATTTCATTAAATTATCTTCGAAAAATCAGATTAATATATTGATAAATAAAAAAGTTATAGTTGTTTAATGAAACCAGACTAAATTTATGATTATGTTAGAAATTAATTGAAACACATAAGGGGTGTATTTTGGTCAGAAATGTAGTAATGAAAGGGTTAAATAATAGCAGTCTCTCAAATCCCAGACCATTCTGCAATTTCTAGTTGAACAACCTGGACAGATGAATTGATTACGGTGATCAAATGTTAATGTTGCACACAAGCTCACTCTCTCCAGAAAATTGACATTGCATGTACAGGTTCATGGTGTACTACACGTCAGAGTGATTGCAAAGTAATGTGAGATGAAGTGTTTTGTTCAAGAATACAAGTCACCACTCAATTCGGGAATCAAATCCATGGTCTCGCAATCATAACGCCATATACCTTCATTATATGTGAATAAACAGTAATACATATATTACAACAATAAAAAATATATAAAAGAATCTAGTCCAATATAGAAATTAGCATCTTCAATTAACTGAAAAAGTTAATAATAGCAATATAGAAGAATTAAATATAATAAATTAGATTTTAATAACTTCTTTTATTCTTTTCCTCTTTTACTAGTTTCAGTCATTTGACTGCAGCCATGCAGGAGCACCACCTTTAATTGAACACATCGACCCCAGGACTTACTCTTGGTAAGCCTAAAAATTATGCTATTGGTCTCTTTTGCCAAACCATTAAGTTATGAGGACGTAAACACACCAATATCAGTTGTCAACAATGGTGGTAGGACACACACACACACACATTACGAGCTTCTTTCAGTTTCCATCTACCAAATCTACTCTCAAGGCTATAGTAGAAGACACTTGCCCAAGGTGCCACACCGAGGGACTGAACCCGAAACCATGTGGTTGGGAAGTAAGCTTCTTACCACACAGCCACGCTGCTCCTATGAAGATAGTTATAGCACCTAGATTACCCAAGTGGTCACCCATCTAGGTAGTCACTAGGCTTGATGTTGCTTAACGTCGGTGATCGGACAAGAACCAGTGTATTCAATGTAATATGACCGTAAGTATATATTCTTTTTAAATCCATCTCATCAACAGTCAAATTAGAATGAATTACAAACTTTACCTTGATACGTTTCATCTCTTGAAGCTCAAGCTGGTACGTTTTGAGCTGCTTCTCATGAACAGCTTGATTCCGGATTAGTTTTGCATGCTCCTTTTTAGCTTCTTGTAATTTCTTCAGTTCCTGCTGAAGATTATTTAGTTTTTGTTGGTACTTTTCATTCACATTCTTCACTTTATCCTTCTTATCTGATTCAACTTTTTCTGGTGGGATAAAAAAAAAAAATATGTAAAAATGACAAGGTTTTCATGATATGAAGGAGGAATTCACATGTCAACACAAGATTCTCTCAAGAACAATATTTTACATGTTTTTATTTTTTTAATCAAATCCAAAAGGACCAGAGTTAGTAAGGAGTTGCTATTATAAAAGCAAGTAAATACCAAATATAGACAGAATAATTCACTATAGTAAAGAACAGGAGTAGCACTGAATAATTTATGAGTGTTATAATCTTGTTAGGTACAAATCCTGCATTGGGCCTGGAATAAGCAATAGGAAACTATTCCAGTGTTTTTTTGTTTTGTTTTCCAACTGAAAACTATCTTGAAAATGTGGGTGATTATATGGAGTCATTTGACCAGCTAGAAAAGGTAGAAACCAAATTCCCCTCAAATCACATCCCACTACTTTAACCCTTTGCAGACGGATTTAGTACTGACAGTCTGTGCTGTGTACTGGTATTAGGCCGTTCAGTAACTACATAATTTTCCATACAAGGAATTTTACAGTGTATTTACAGATTCTTCTCAGTGTGGTATATTTGAAAACACAATGCTGCACAGAGCGAGACACTGCACTGCTCACTCAGTGTTTCGATGTCATCAGTACTGCTTCCTGTCTGCAAGGGGGTTAAATAAGAAAAGAAGACATAGGAAAATGTGGCACTGAATTTACACCCCCCCCCCCACCTAAAAAAAAAAAACAGGAAAATCATAGCAGAAATACATTTGATAAGTCTACTCAATCTACAACAATTGTTTAATTTTCCCCAGCAACTTTAACCTCTTTTGACACCAACCTACCTGAAACTGTCCCTAGTTCTAAGATACAAAATTCCTGTTTTAAAGTGATCTCAATTAAATCTTTCATCAACATTTCGTGTTAATTTACATTCCAAACATCAGCTTAATAACAATTATTTACTAAAGTCTTCGTTATTTTCAAAATTAACCATAACAAAGAAATATATTTCAATAGAAATTTAGTAACAAAAGGGTATATAGCAAAAGGAAACCATCCCAAAGAGACAAAAGCTAAACCATCAGCCCTAGAAGGATTTCAATTTAGAATCACAAAGAACAGATGTGGACTGCATGACCTGACATTTCTACCACTGATACCATCTCTCCATCTGCCCTGTAAGAAATACAAAGCTAAACAAAATGACATTAAATGTTCATAAAAGAACTGAAACATTGATGTAAACATTTACCAATATTAGAGATTATTTTATCTCTTTCTACTTCTGTTTCTCGGATCTTTAGTTGAAGCTGCTGCACCTTCTGTTCATAATGAGTTTTCATTGCATTCAGTTTATTTTGATTTTTCTCCAGTGCTTCAATCAAACGTTCCTTCAGTGTCATTTCACAAGTCAGCTCAGCCAGATTCTCATGGACATTATCAGATCCCATACCTTAAATTGAAACATACACTACAATTAGATACAGAAATATTAGAGTGTATGTGTGTGCGCATTATATCTTTGAACAAAACATCTAGAGTGCATTGTAGTTTCTGTGAGTGGTGAATTTATCAAAGAGCAAATTATTTTTATTCATTCAATTCCTAATAGAATTAAAAATCTAAAATGAAATCAAGTAGTTATAATGTTACAGTTAATTACTGCTAATAGCCAGCTGCTCAAAAAAAAAAAATAAACAAAAATAAATAAAAAAAAAGTCACTGCAACAATATAACATCACTTATAAATGAAAGTCAAAGGGTGACCTCTTTGCAAAGAAGTTCAGTGGGAACAATGTAGGCAACTGACAAATAGAAAAGTACTTGACTGCATTTCTAATTCACAATTTTGTAAAACTAATCTTTTACTGTTAATGTGAACCATTTTCAAGTTTGTTAATAAAAAGCTAGTGAAAGCAAACATCATTTTAACTAAGTATTTTGTTCTGATCATTTAGAGAGGAGAAAAGTTAACTTTATATCTGAGATCAGAACCAAAGCAAACCTCTCCTAATAGTACAAGTTCCAGATTTTTACAACACGAAGCTGTTCACCCTCTAGGGAATAACATCAAGATTACAATGTTGAATAAATAAATAAAATACTACCCCACTGCCAAACATAGAATACAATTCAAATGTTTCACTGTAAATTGATGTGAGGAATGGCATCTGAAATATTCAAACTATTCAATCTAAAAAATGGAATTGACACCTAAATTTTGAAGAACTTCCATTAAGTTATAGTAATGCTGACATTAAATTATGATTCTTGATAGACAGAAGACTTAACATTTGCAAGAGACCAGCATACTCAGTGGAACAATGGTATTTTTTTCCCCCCAAGTATTATATAAAATTCTTAATCCTTTTAACACCAACCCACATGAGACCACTTCCTTTTTAAAAATGATTTAAATTAAAACTTTTACATCAAAATTTCATACTAATTTATGTTCCCAACACCAGCCTAATAATGACCAAGTTATTTTACTAAATTCTTCATTATTTTCAAAAACAATTTAAACAGTGGTTATGTATTTCAACAGAAATATGGTAACAGAATTGTTTAACATTGGTAGTTTGTATTTTTTTAACCATTCTGCAACTCACTCACCAGAGACTGCTTCTGATTTTCCGAAGCAAAGCCTAAATGGTTCAGATTTAACTAAAACTCTTAATCACAATTTTATTTAAATCTCTTTGGGTAAGTTTATATACCAAACACCAAAGAAAATTATTTTAATTCATCTGAATAACTGATTAATTTCAAAAGTAATTAAAACATAACAGCTACATTTTATAATAAAAATGACAGAAAAGGGTTACAAAGTCAGCAATTTGTACTGTTTCACTAGCACATTTTTTTTGTACTAATCAGAACAGTTCTCAATGGTTCACTGCATAATGTTGAATGAAATAAGTCTTTTTATAAGTGAATGTAATAGATATGCTAACACCATAGCTTGATTTCAAGCAATTATATCAACACTACTACTAATGAAGGAAGCTCTATCAGCTTGTACAGACTACAAGAAACAGCGGTCAAATCTCATACAAAAACCACATCCTACTATCTTAAAAAGAGGAGGACACAATGGATAATGTAGTCTTAGATGCAGTGATGCTGAAGTCAAAGTAAAACAAGATTGACACAAGAGGAGCATCTTTGGTAAAAGGCCTAGTCCACGAGAGATGGTGCATGGTTAAAAAACAAAAAACATAAATAAGTAAATAGTGTATAAAAAGTGGAATGTCTATCTATTAGAAGTTTCAGATCACCAATTATTCAATCAATATTATACACACAGAAATAAGTGCCAAAAATTGGGAAACATTCACATTAAGATAAACTGTACACACACTCACACACACATGTATACACAATATAACAATGGCAAAATGTTTAACATTCAGAACATTATAAAGCAGGAGTAAATATATAAAAAAAAACATTTTTGAAAAAATGCAAAATAAATTAATAAAAATAAAGCCAACCACAATAATCAAACCAGATTTTGATATTTGATATTTTTAGGGAAAGCCCATGCAAAGTTAGAGTATTTTGATATAACATGGCTTCGTTGTTTCTCTAAAAAAGTATGTGATAAGCTGGGTTTTCAATATAAGTATTAAAAAAAAAAAAACGGAACTGTATTACATCAATTCTGTACATTTGTTCGGTTACTATATTTTAGTGTAATACTATCTCATAATGCTGTCTTCAGCAATTTAGGTTCTTTTGCCAAAAAGACATCTAACATTTGTTGATGTGGAGATGGTTTTTAACACCATGCTCCATGGTTTGGTAGTTGCAGAGAAATCTGGGAGCTTGTGATACCTGTGCAAGCCATGTAAATACTTTGTCAGCAAAATGATACTAACAATTTCAGTGAGGAATTCAGTATATTTGCTGGCATCCATCTGGACTGTTCTCATCTCCATTCTGTTTATTTTACTTCTCCAGACCAATGCAGGTGATTTCAAGAGTGGCTGTACATGAGAACTCCTGTTGGCTATTTATTTCTTTCAGCCAAATCAGCTCTTAACACTGAACTATTGGGCCAGAATTGAGAGGCTTACAAATTTAGTAAAAATCAAGGTTCAGTTATCAGAAAAGAACTACTGACAGTTAAGTGGTCAAGTCTGATATGTAGTATAGAGTTCCTATCTGCTCTTTAACTATCCAAAGCAAACAATGAATACTCTGAAGATGTATCCAGTAGGTTTATGGACAAGCTGACAAAGTATGACTTCATACAATAGATACATAAAAGTAGTTGCCAATAAAAAAATCCCAAGAATTACACTTAATTGCTCAGAAACCTCTTTTAGAAGTAGTCAATAGTTTCTGATACATATGTGATTTAACTGACAGTGGAGGAAGATATTTTAAAAACAGTAATCAGAACAAGAGCAGGGTGGAAAAGTTCAGGGAGCCACAGTCTTTGTTGACAACAAAGGGCCTCTCTGTGTGTGAAAGGCACATTGTATGATATTTGCATATAAAATGTGATATTGCATGCTGGTGAGGAAATGGATGCTGAAAGTGGAGGATATGTGAAGGCTGGAAAGAAATGAAACGAGCATTCCTGCTACAAGTGTAATGTTTGTGTGCATCAATAATAATGTAGTAAGAGAAAAACTGGGCATCTGAGATATTCCCTAGAATGTAAAGGAGTGGAGACTGTAATGGTTTGGAGATGTGATGCATATTATGATGAGTCATAGAATGGTGAGAAAGTAGAGACCAACAAAAAGAAAGTCTGAAGATATGAGTAAGAATGGAAGGGGCTAGTCTCAGGATGCTACAGCACAAAAGATAAAGGATGGCAACAAGTAGAAAATCAAAATGTTGAATAAGTGTAGTAAAGATTGTTTGCCAACATAATACGGCAGTCCTGGTTTAGGACTAATGTTGCTGTAATTTAGCCCCAGGAGACATTGTCTCCAACTGGCTATACAACATGATCTGTGTCGTTACATTTTTGAACAAGGGAATCTAGCATCCCCACTCAGCTCAAAACAATATCTGTGTATCACGATTTCTGGGTTATTTCTCTTCATCAGCACAGAATAACTGTTTAGCTAGAGGTGGCGCTGCCAAATTCCCATTCGAAATATATAGTTTTCAAAGTGACAACTAGTCTTTGATTTATAAATTTAAAAAATTACTATTTTCTAATCTCACAACGTGAGAGATTCAGCAACAGTACTTTGGAGTAAAGATTGTTTGCCAACATAATATGGTAGTCCTAAACCAGGACTGCCATATTATGTTGGCAAACAATCTTTACTACAAAGTACTGTTGCTGAATATCTCATGTTGTGAGATTAGAAAACAGTAATTTTCTAATTGAAAAAGTGGTAAAACCAATTCAGTGAAACAGACATTAAATTGATTGTAATGTATTTTAGCGTGTGGCGTTTGGAATAGTTACATATTCATGTTTCAGATCCCAAAAGATTTTAGTTTCTACCTCAGGGTCACAACACATTCTAATAGTTCTATAAATTATTCTTTTTGCTTACATCTAGCACCTCATAAAGGCAGAGACTTTCTATCACTCTATATCATATTAAAAATCTGTGATTACAAAGGAAACACAGATGGATTGACACTAATATGAGTTTTAATATTCTGGATATTAGTTCTTGTAATTAGGTAGGTAGGAAGTTTGGTATGATTAAAAATATCTAAACAAAAGTCCAGTATCATTTACATTAATTCACCTTTTACATATTGTCTTTATCTTTTCATTCATTAGACTGTGGCCATACTGGGGCACTGCCTTAAAGAATCTTTAGCCGAATGTATCAACCCCAGTACTTATTCTATCAATCTAATTTGCCGAACTGCTGATCATTTTTCTCAAGCTTTAATGAAATTTCGTAGAAAAGTGAAGTCATGACTTCCAAGGTTTTCTGAATCATTAGTAATGTCAATGTTTTCTTGCTACTAGAACTGCCTCATTACACAATGATATGCAAATTAATTTAATTTTTTAATTTTTATTTTACTTATTGATAAGACAAGACCATTGTGTGTGGAAGGAAGAAGGCATAAATAAATGCAATGATCACAATACATGGTTTGTATCAACCCCTGGGAGATGAAAGAAAAGCAGATTCATCTTCCTTCAGAGCAGAGAAGAGAATCAGGAAGTTGACATAGGATTATGGAGATGGCAGAGCATTGGACAGAAACAAAAACTAACAATGGAACCAAAGTATTTGAACTTGAATACACAAACAGTCTAAACTGTACAAACTAATAAGTGAGCATATACCCAATAGACATATGAGTCAAATCATTTCCCATCATCTTAAGGGAATGACACAAGAATAATAGAGTTCTAGATATACCAGAAATAATAAGCTGGGCTGAACAAGCCAACAAGGAACATGTTAGTTGCTTGACACAATACATTTTAAAAAAGAAGTCAATATTGAGTCATGTAATCCTAGACACTTGCTTTTATGTCATTTTGATTTAATTAGTAGATCAAGATGGTCATGACGAACATTTTTACCAAAGGTGTGAATCAGACCTCACCATGGCTCTAACAATTACGAGTCAGATCAGATGCTGCAACACTTCTGTCAATTCACAGCATTAACCAATTCCATCATCATCATCATTTAACGTCCGTTTTCCATGCTGGCATGGGTTGGACGGTTTCACTGAGGTCTGGACAGCCAGCAGCTGCACCAGGCTCGAATGTGATCTGGCAATGCTTCTACAGCTGGATGCCCTTCCTAATGCCAACCACTCTGAGAGCGTTGTGGGTGCAGTCCAACAGTAGTTCTTTAATAACAACCGTAAAAGGATGTCTTTGAAATTCATCCTTATTTTAAATGTGTTCTACATCCATTAAACATTAAAAACTTGAAGTTATTTACAATATAATAGGCTTGAAAAGAACACATGACTGAAACAGCTGGTAAGCATATTCTAATCAGCATTTTTTCTTCACCATCCAGTGGACTCAATAGCAAAAAGGACATATTCTGGGTGTTAATTATTCTTCCATTCTATACCTTTAAGCTACTGTTCATGTCTACTCCTTAAGGAAGGAAGAAGGAAGGAATAGACAGAACAAATATGAAAAGAGAAGACTTAATGAGAATTCAATAAAACATACAAACACATGTGCACAAAGTATGCACATTTATGTCTGTAAAGATGTTTCTTTCTCCCCATCCCTTCTCTCATGCACACAAACAGATGGGTATGTTTTATAAAGTCGATTAAATTAGCAAGCGAACAATATCCCTTCTATAAAATTTTGAGTCATGTTTTTAAAATGTTTAAAGGTTAGCATTACATATGCAGGTATCATTTAAAAACATTTTGTGATAGCTTAAATACAAAACCTGCTAGAACCATTTGGATCCAGAAAGAGTTACAGAGAGTGGAATTGTGAAGGGTATTTATATGCTCGGGGGCTTAACTGAAATTTTGAAAAGCCTTCTTAAAGCTCATTTTACAAAAACAATAGTTTGAAGTTCAAGTGCCTCATTGGCAAACTGAGTTTTTGGATGGTATTAGAAAGCCAGACTGACCGAACAAATCTTTTAGTAATAAATACAACCATAAATTAAAAATTTATAATCTGAGATTAAGCACTGAATTTTGTACTATTGAGCGTCTTTCAAGGAATGCATTCATAAATGTTGATAATGTAGCACAAAATATGGACTTCAAATCAACAATCAAATTATTTGCTGCTGCTCTCCACTGGAGGAATTTTACATTGATGTAAATAAAGCGCAACAAAACTCAAAGATAAACACCACTAAGGCTGGATATTGTTTAAATCAAATATGCAGACATAAAAGCTGATGATGATGATGTGTGGGGAGAAAAATTATAAACCACTCCATATCAAACTTCAAAATATATTTTTTTTTAGATGTCCAGACAAATGCACACAAGTTTAATGGCTGTAACAGATAAAGCTAAAATAAGATAGGAGTACGTAAATGGGAGCAAAACTGAAAAGAAATCATGCTGTGGAAGAAAAATAAATCCGAATGTTTAGTAATTTTAATTAAAACTGCTCTACATTGAACAATTTTAAGCAAGTAATACAAATAAATTGTAAAAAAAATATAAGCCATATCTTCAACAGAAAAAAATACACCTGCACATATCAGATGATGGACTGAAGTGCGGATATGTTTGGGTGAAACATATCAGCAAATAAATTATGAAAATAACATGAAGCATGCAGAAACTGTTGGTAAGAGACACACATCTCAAAACCAAGTTACCTGTGAAGCTCCATAAAGTGTACAGAGAAGCTGTGAGAGCTGGGGAGAAGAGAAACAATTGCAAGAGTATTTAAGAATATTCTTCTAATCATTTGAAAATGATGTATTCCATATCAAAATAATTTAAATACTTGGTATATATTGATTTTAAATTTTAGCACAAGGCCAGTAATTTCAGGGGAGGGGATTAGTCGATTATATTGACCCCAGTGCTCAACTGGTACTTATTTTATCAACCCCAAATGGATGAAAGGCAAAGTCAACCTTGGCAGGAAAATAATTGGTATATATTAAGACAACATTATAACATATTCCCTCAATGTAGAGAGATGATTATAATAATTTAGAATGACTGAACCACCATGTTATTATTATAAAGAACCTTTTTTTTAAAACAATGTCAATTGAAATTTATCATAATATATGGTTGTTCAAAAAATCATGCTTGCAAAAATTTTCAGATAAAAATATTAAAATAAAATTATATATATGAGAGAGAGAAGAAATCTTTATTGAGTCATCAAAATGCTTTCATTTATGTAAATTATCACCATAACACAATTGTCAAGAGCAATCAAAAGGTCCCACTGATAACCATAATCTCAACATAATTCTGAAATGCTATTTTAATCTGGGCAGTGTAAATTAACTTACTTTGCTACTATTACAAAAATAAATCTGAAAGAAAAATAACATGATATAGAACAGATTTCCAAAGCATTTGAATAAATGAATGTGTATGTATATGAGTATGAATATGTGTTGTGTGTGTAGTCAGACAGACATTACAAAGCTCAAGGAATACTTGATACTATAACGATTCAAAAGAAACAGAACCATTTTTAAATTTATAAGGAAAAACAAATTGAAATATTTGTTGACAAATAGTGAAAGTGATCAACAGAAACTTGAAAAAAAAAAGAAAAGAAAAATACAATCACACATGCAAAACACATTTCAAATATTTATATTTAAGCTCCACTATTGAAAGCAATAATACATAAGTAAAATTATATAAATTTGATAGAATACTTAATCTTTTAGCTGGATGTTGTTGCCATAGAGGTAGTATTTACCTATTCAAACTAATCATGGTCACATTAAAATATCTTTTGATTCCTTTAAACCATTGGTTCTTGACTGGGTTCATATGACCCCTGGGGGTTCATATAAAATTTTGTTCTTAAAATATTTTGTGTATAAGTAATTTAAATTAAAATTTTTTTATACAATTCCTAAAATAGATTATTTTTCATCATTATCATCGTTTAACGTCCACTTTCCATGCTAGCATGGGTTGGACAATTTGACTGAAGACTAGCGAACACCAAATGGCTGCACCAGACTCCACTCTGATCTAACAGAGTTTCTACAGCTGGATGCCCTTCATAACACCAACCACTCCGAGAGTGTAGTGGGTGCTTTTATGTGCCACTGGCACGAGGGCCAGTCAGGCAGTACTGGCAATGGCCACGCTGAAATGGTGTTTTTTTACGTGCCACCGGCACAGGAGCCAGTCCAGCAGCACTGGCAATAACCTCGCTCAAATGTTCTTTCACGTGCCACTGGCACGGAAGCCAGTCAGCTGCTCTGGCAATGATCATGCTTGGATGGTGCTCTTAGTGCTCCACTGGCACGGGTGCCTGTCATCGAATTTGATTCGATTTCGATTTCACTTGCCTCAACAGGTCTTCGCAAGCAGAGTTTAGTGTCCAATGAAGGAAAGATACGCATAAGTGGGCTGGTTATATACATCAAATGTATATAAACCTCAAATGGCTATGGGGACACAGTAGGCAAAAAATAGTTGAGAACCACTGCTTCAAACAATTTAAAATGCCATTTTCACTCATTTTTACAATTTTCTAATACACATATTTCAAACACCGTTACTGCTATAACTGGTAAAGGAAGTAATTTAAAAAAACATCTTATTTGCTTGTGTTATATTATGTGTGTGAGTAATAATTACTTATATTTAATGATTGTGTTGCTATTGACAAGGGAGAAAGCGGATTTGGTTGGTGTTACTTTAAGTCTGTTATTGTGGGGCCAAGTCATAGAATTTTGTTGTTGATGCTAATTTATCTATTGCTTTACTGTTAGTTTTAAAATTAATGCCACATACAAATATTTACCAGCTTACTGTTTTTCTATTTATTTATTTCTTTGTTTACAAGGTGGTATCAAAAAGTTCCTAGACTAGTTCTGTAGCATGCCAACAAATGGCAACACACGGTTGTGTGCACAGTGTAAGCTAGAAGTGACCTTCATGAGGCAGTGTGCCACGTAACATAGCTGTATTTACTTCACAAGTTATGAAATTTGTGTTTTAGTGATTACATGTATGCTGTCGTCTGCAATTTTTGTCATGGACAGAAAGTTGGAACAAAGAGCCAACGTGAAATTTTGCATTAAACTTGGGAAGTCTGCTACAGAGACATTGAGCAGCCTTTGGTAAGCTTATGGTGACAAGACAATGGGCTGTATGCAATGTTTCGAAGACGATGAATGATCTGGAAAACCTGCCATGTGTCACCCTCAGAAATGTGAAGAAAATTCATCAGCTTGTGCATGAGGGTTGTCAAAGGACATTGCTGATGTTGTCGGTCTGTTTTATGGGTCCGTGCAGGCAATCCTAACACCTGGTTTCTTCATGACAACAATGCACCTTGTCACAAAGCTCTCTTCACTCATGAGTTTCATGCCAAAAACAACATGGTATTGCTTCCACACCTGCCCTGTTCACCAGATTTAGCACCTGCAGACTTCCATCTCTTCCACAAGATGAAAATGCAGCTCAAAGGTTGCCATTTTAACACCATTGTTGAAATGAAGAACAAATTGCAGAAGGTCCATGCCTTGCTTACAGGAAACGACTTCCAGGCCGGATTCCAAAAATGGCAGGAATGCTGAGACCAGTGTATTAATGCCCAAGATGACTATTTCGAAGGAGATGATGTTAAAACTTGGTTATTTTTTATTAAACATAACTAGTCCAGGAACCTTTTGATACCAGTTTCTGGGTTGTATGATATTGGTTATTTCTGATATATAACTTCAATTATATTTTGTTATGGTGGGATGAGTTATAAATATTTGGTTGAATGTATTTACTGCAATGTCTATGTTAATGACTGTGGTACTATTGAATTCTGAAAAATCTGGATTCTGTTTCTCAGTGGAACTCGAACTTCATAAAAGCATTTTTGCTTCTTATATTAGCATATAAATGTATTTCAAAGGGAATTGGTAGACGAACCAAAGAAAGGTAAGGGTGATTGTAAAAGGGTTGTAGAGCATGTGGGGAGAAGGTGGAGTTATCTAGGAAAGTGTTGTAGAAGGTGGTGTGGACGTGGATTATTATGGATATAAAGGGAAATTAATTGTGATGATATTATGTTACTGTTTATTATCTGAACATTATTTGAAAGCTAAGTGTCAAGGGCACTGAAGTATCTAACAATGGTATTTGTGAAAGTATTAGTGCTACAATTGGGCTGTATAACCTAGTAAGACAGTTGCTAAAACTGTTGTTGTGTACATAAGCATGTGTGTGTGTATGTGTGTGTATGTGAGAGAGAGTATGTTTCATGAGACTGGTTCTATTTTGAAAGCCTGTATTTCACTAATGGTTTTGTGAAATCACTGTAGCAGGACATCAGTGCAATTTTAACTATTAAAAAGAAATTACCTTCATATTAGGTTTTGGTTTCTAAACTGTATTTATTTTTACTGCTGATCTATATAAACCATAAGCCATTTAGTGCACAGCAATATAATCCAGTGGAATTACTTATTGAGAATCAATGAATGAAAAAAAAAAAACAACAAAAAAAATTTCTGTTCACTTTCCATCACTTTTAATTTCCAATAACTAATATTGCTTCCAAATTTTGGTACAGGGTCAGCGTGTTCGGGGAAGCAGGAACTCTGCAGGAACTTATTTTATCAACCCCAAAAGGATGAAAAGCAAAGTTGGCCGTGGCAGAATTTGAACTGAGAATGATGTAAAGACAGACAAAATGCTGTGGCATGTTAACAATTCTGCCAGCTTGATGCTTAACTAATATTAAGAAATATCATTGACCTTACTTATCAAAATTCCTGAAGATCTTTCTAAATTAATTTAGCATTCAACTTATTTCACTTAGACTAAGATCTAAGTGAAATTTACTTTAATGTTTAATTTTAAGCTAGACTAAAAGAGTTGACTATAACTTGGAGTTTTTTGTTATACAGGAAAGCTATAATAACAATCCTTACTTATAAAATAAAAAACAAAAAGTTATCAACATGCATGACAGAGAAACACATGCAGAGCATGAGGAGTGAGAGTGAACAAGGAGAAAGTAAGAGAAAAATATATTTAAATATATTTTAATCTTAATCAATAGGTCACAGAATGTTATATAGTACATCTCTTAAGTGATACTGACATATAGCTAGTGGGTGGGCATGTGGATGAACGAAAGGAAAACAAGAACACTGAAAGCAAGCAGGAAAATTCAATTAAAAAAAAGTAGATCTAAAGTGCACACTTACAAATTCCCCTTCCCACTAGCAAATCAGTTTATGGGATGAGGAAGTATGTAAACGTTTTTTTTTTTCTTATTAAAAGATAGGAAGGGAAAAAGTTTGGGAACAGCTAGCCAGAATATTAAGAATTCTTAACTGATTTCAGAAAAGATAAAAGAATGAACACGTAAGCAAAAACAGATTAATTATCATAAATTGATCATTAACAGCAAGTCAAGGTGGAAGAATTCTATACATCCACTTAACACTTAATTAACTAAATGCTTGTTTTCTTATTGAGAACAGTTCAAATAGCTTTCAATATTCTTCAAGATTATTATATAACAGAGCTAGCAGTTGAAACTAATATCATTATGTAAGATATAAAGAATATTTTAACTTTTTTTTTAACATGTAACATCTGTTGTGCCAGTAACAGATACAAAACTGTATTAGGACACTGAAACAGGTCACAACTGACATATAGAGGTCACAGCACTTCAGAAATATCAACAGCATACATTATTTGAATTCCATAATTCAATTCAGCCATCTAAATAAAACAAAAACAAACAAAAAAAAAATCTATTCCAACCCAATTAGATTTAATTAAAATTAAATGAAACTTGAATTAAGGGATATTGTAGTTAGTGATGTGGCATGAAGTAAATCTAAAGGCCAGCAACATCACAATGTTAATAACTTAAAAAACTGTTCATCACTTACAAAGTGGACAATACTTATAAACTAAGAAATAACTACTCAACCTGGAAGTATTAAAAATATCAAAGGCAGTGAACTCACAGAATAATTAACACATCAGGCAAAATGCTTAGTGGCATTTGGTCAGTCCTTATGTTCTGAGTTCAAATTCCACAAAGTTGACTTGCCCTTTCAGGGGCTTGATAAAATATGTACCAGTTCAATATTGGGGGTGGGGGTGTCAATGTAATCAGCTTACCTCCTCCCCCCAAATTGCTGGCCTTCTGCCAAAATGCGAAACTGATATTAATAATCACTTCCAATTTAGACACAAGGCCAGCAATTCTAAGAGAAAGCAAATACTGGACAAATACTACAAAACATTTCTTCAATGCAATATTCTAATAAATCTGCCAGCTTGCCACCCTGAAAGAGAAATCTATAATTGTTTCTAACAAACACAAGTCCTGTCACTTTTAAGGGAGATGGTTAGTTGAAAACATTACAGGTACTTTATCAACACCCAAAGGGATGAAAAGCAACAACATGATTTGATCTCAGAATGTAAAGAGCTTAGACAAATTTCATGAGGCATTTTCTCTTCTGCTCTAACAATTCTGCCAATCCACTGCAGTAATAATAATAGTAGTGATAATAATAATCCTTTCTACTATTGGCACAAGGCTTGAAATTTGGGGAGATGGGGTCGTCAATTACATCAACCCCAGTGCTCAACTGGTATCAACCTTTTATTTCATCAACCTTGAAAGGATGAAAGGGAAAGTTGACCTTGGCAGAATAATAATTCTTTCTACTATAAGTACAAAGCATGACCACAATGACCCCAAATTTCAACAAGCATTTATTTTATTGATCCCCAAAAAATGAACAGCAATGTTGATCTCAATGTAATTTGAACTCAGGACATAAGGCCTTATAAAATGCTGAAGCAGTTTGTCTGGTATATTAACAATTCTGCCAGCTTATCACTTCCTTTAATAATAATAATCCTCAGAGGGGAATGACATTAAGAAAGTTTCACAATTGATTCAAGCATTTTAATATCATTTTATAACATGAGTGATATTAAAAATAACAAAACCATATGAAGTGCAGATTGAGACACAGATGTTATAAGATTTACTATTTTACATTCAAGTTTTGCATCAGGTACTGCTGGTTTCATCACTAAACTAGTTGTCCTATCACATTGCCTAGTTTAAAACCACCATCTCTAGCCAATCCGGGAGACTATGGAATCACCCAACCTACTGGAAATAGCAATTAAATCTCCTGCAAGCCAGACCAACTGTTTTAATTAGAAATTTTTACATTTTTAATTGAAATAACATGTTAAATTATTCTAAGATTATGAAATAATCCCGAAATATTGATCCAGATCATTAATTTAATTAAGCGTAGCGTAAGTTAGCCTAATACCCAATTAAACGGACTTGTTTTATAGACGTGCTTACAATAATCAAGTCTGGTTTAAAGTAATTCAAAAATTTCTAATTACATGTATTGATATTGGAGTATGAGAAGCTAATTATATATTTTTAATAACATATCACAATGTAAGGTGGAAGCCGAGCCAAACAACAAGCAACAAATTAAAAATCCAAATTGCAATTTTATTTTTCAAAAAATATTACAAGAGTTTCTATCTGGAATAGCCAAATGTTTCCTATACTATAACATTGCACCATTCCTAACAATGACTACCACTAGTGAACTGACTAGATTTGAACTCAACATTAAAGCAAGCAACATATGGCTTCAGCTCTGTGCATGTGTGTGGGTTCTAAATTAAAGTTATTTTAGAGCAACGTCAAGTATAGCAATGAAACATTTGACAGAATCAAATTCACTGCAAAATCTTTGTTGACTGAAATCAGTTTCATTTAATGGTTTATACAATCTGGATTTACAATATTACACTTGCATACAACTGCAGCAACCCAGGTTCTTTTTAGAAAATTTAATATTTATTTTAGAGGTATTCCTGCTAGGCAAGTGATTTGATCTGAGGCTATGTGTTGAACCTAAAATGATTTCAACATGGAAGACATAACCAATGAAAAGCACACAACAACAGTTAATTTTACACAAACATTTGTTATTTGGTGTCACAATTTTTATTGCATCAACTGTGACATAGCCACTGATGTGATTCCACTGCAGTCTATGTTTTTGAATGGCTAATATGCATCTTCAATGTTGTAATTGATTTGATATTTAGATATCTAAACATAAGATTATACTTCTTTCACCAAGGGAAAGTATCTGATAGTACACTAGTATAAGCATGATCTGAGTAGATGTCAGGTTATGCTGTATGTTCAAATCTTACCGTAGATGTTTAATAGTATATGAGTAAGTCACATCTACTTGTCACATTACATTGAAATGTAAGAATAAATATAAAGGTTTTCTGAAATAAATCAATATTCTATTCGGAGCAAAATAAAGGGAAATTATTAAATACTACAGGAACCAAAAGTAAGTATTGGTTATTTACATAGTTCTGTGATTGATGACAAGAATAATATACCAGATTCATTTCAAACTTTGGTGGAAATGTGTTTTAAATCAAACATTTATTGTACACTAATGAAAATTTGAAGAAAATATCCATGTATCTTTAAATTAAGCTAATGAAAGCTAAAATTGATCCAGAGGATCTAGAACCTAATGAGGAGATGCAGCTGCTCTGATTTAGTGCCATGTGTGTGTGGTTGGATCCACTTTAAAAAAATAAGCATATATTTCCGTTTTAAGACTAAATACAAATTCCGGCAGTGAAATATAATCAAAGCTCAATGCATAAATATCTGCAACTAACAATTTTATTGTTCTATTCTGCAAAGAAAAGGCCAGAGACAAGCAGACACAGATAGATTGCAGAATAAGAACACACATACAAATATAAGCATACAGTGTCACAAGCATACATAAATATTTGGGCTGAAATTAGCAGACACTGTCAAATCAGGAACAATATTTATACACACAGAGTTTTAGCTTATAAATTATGCAGAATGCAACTATAAAAAAGATGAAAACTCAACAGGGAGCCAATTATTAGGTAAATTAATGTAAGGTGTGAAAAAAAATACAATTTGTGATCAACAACCAAAATTCCTTAACTGAATTAATACAAAACATATTTAAATAATTAGAAAATATTTACTAGTTGCACTGGGAATTTGTGAAAAAACTTGAGTGGGCATATGGCAAATTTTAAATTTTTCATTTCTCAACAGAAATCATCACTGAGTCTGTCAGTCTCCCAACCCACACCCCACTATTATGATTTGGTGGGCGGTGCCAAATATATTAGGGACTTGTTCTCCTGTGTTGCTTACTAGCAGTAATTCATCTTTAAGAACTACAGTAACAGGAATTGACATCAGTAAAGATTTTTACCATGGCTGGTATAAAAACAGCATAGCTAAACTGGCTGGCCACAGATGTTAATCATTTACCATATTTGGGATCAAAAGACTTTTAAACCACAACACTGCAGAGGACATTAACAAAGCTCTCTCTCTAAAACCCATGTTTCATCAACTCTAATGACCTCAACATTGTTATGCTTCATGTTCTTAATATGGTTAATTCTAATCAATCACTCCCCACCTTTATTTCTTTTTCGCTTGCACACCATCATCGCCAACACACAACCAAGACAGCTTACAACAAATGTGCACGGTTCCATAAATTTGAAACCTGAAAAACATCCTCTAAAAGGGTCAACAATACAAAGATGTAATTACTGCTCCTACTCATCTCAGTAGGAACAATTAATAATTAGGATCCTTAAACTAGCTATAAATTCATTCCAAATGCTATATTTCCACTTTTGGACCACTGAGTACTTTAGATCTATCAATTTGCTGCTATTCTCCAATATTTTAAGTGTACTACTCATTGGAGTACTGCTTACATATCATAGGATATTATTGCTTTCATATACACAGACATTCAGCTAATTGACAAACCCCATCAACACAGTACAACTACTGACTAGCTCCCCATATTAAATAATTTAACTGGAAGTTCCAACCTATGGATGTTCAAACAGTAGCAACCACGTCAATGATACTAAGAGGTCTACAGAAAACCTAGACTATTACCAGTCATCAAATTTATGAGTAACGTATGTGTGTGTGTTAGATGACAAAACTGGCAACACATCACAAAGTATTTTGGGGGGTATTAACTCCTCTCAAGTTTTGAATTCAAAGCTGACCTAATCCAGAGTACGGAAGTAAAAGGTTTTCCTATATCAGACTTCACTCCCAGTGAAGAATGTTAACCTCAGATCGCAAAACATTGACATAGCTTTAATTCTCGGTGGACTTACAAGTATTTTTCAAACATTAGATGTAAGTATCAATAATTCATTCTTAAGGTTAGATTTATGGATACTACTTCTGAGGAGCTGAAATTCATTCTAGAATCTAATATATATCACGTAGGAGAAATCTATATGATCTCAAAATGAATATAAAAAAAAGCACAAGCATGAAATATAGTAATAATACTTATTTCATGCATCAAAACACAGATCTAAGTAACAACAAGCATAAATAAGGCCATGTAGCTCATAAATATTTACTGTTTCTCTTTCTCTCATATCTATTACACAAATCAGACAGCTTAGTGAAATCAATTTACATCTCATAATTATTGTATATTATCACTAACCTACTGCAATAAAGTGTAATATTCAATATGTACTTGGCAATCAGCATGTTTAACTGCTGATGTATTCACCTGTTTGATGCGTTTTGCATCACATCTCTCCGCTACAGGATATCAGTGTTGCATTTTTAATTCAATGTTGCTTTGGAGACTAAAATTTCTAAAGCATATAGAAATATAACTACTCTCCATGCAACTAACAGCCTCCTCTAAAAACATTTTTTTCATAGCTAGATTAGTGTCTCCCGCTTTCTCTGTTACATTAATTTTAAAATTCTTTCCATGGATCAATGATCCATTCACAGAAAAGGGCCCACATACTGCCTCATTTCACATACATTTTTTTTCTTCATCCTCACATCTTGTTATCATTTCACTAGTTTCCCATTATGTCCTTAAATGGTTTATCGATACTAATATCTAATGCTTGAAAAACACTTGCAAGTCCACTAAAAATTAGAACTATGTCAATGTTTTGCAATCTGAGGTTAACATTCTTCACTGGGTGTGCCCTAAATTAGTTCAATACAGGAAAAGATTTTTATTTTTCCATACTCTACTGGGTAGTAAACTCCAAACTTCCATGATTTTCTACATGCTACCCTTGTGGATGCACATGGATGATATTTCCTTTTTGAAATTTCTCTTTTGGCTGAGTTTTCTCTTAAAAAACAACCATTAGTTTTAACTTAATACCATCAAACATATCAAATTTGGGCTAACACCCACAGAAATTCCATTTCTACATTGTAACATTTACAGATGAGATAATTCCTCAATTTATAAATGTTGAACTCTAATCTATGAACAAACTGGGTCAATTTTGACATGATATATGGAAACTTAAATTTTTGCATTCAAGACGGAGGTCAACTTTTACGTAAGTAAGATACAGTGTGTGCACACAAGCACACACATGTAAATTATGTGAAGAGAGGTTCCTGTCATGCCAGGCAATTTAAAAAAGGTATACAAAGAAAACATTCATTTGTTGAGGCAATGAAAAATAAATATAAAGGTGTAAACTAACATTTAAACTGACACAAAACTAATGAGGTTACTAGTGCAAGTAGAAAGGTGTGAAAAAGTAACATTGATTCTAAGCAATGAAAGATTTCTGCACAACTAAAATATGAAACGACAACATGACCAACAATGAACAGAACTAAATCACACAGAAAGAATGACTTACCTATGTCAGAGGAACTTAAGTCTAAAAAAGATGTTTTAAGGATTTTTTTTTCAATCATTTAAAGACAACTTTAATAATGTTTTTAGACATATGGAAATTCTAAATGATTTCACCCAGTATTTTCATTACTATATTAAAATGTTTCTTATATTAGTAAAAACCACCAATACTTCAAATTATTTAACAAATATTAATAAATATTCCATAAATTTAATTAAGGCCAATAAATGTTGCATTGGTGAAGTTTTGCTTTAATTTTATGAGGAACTAAAAATTTTTTATTGAAGTATGTATAAAACTTCAAATTTGTAACTAAACAAAAAAATTTGTAACTAAACAAAAAAAAAAGAAAAGAAAAAAAAGGAATCCTTAATTTCACAAAGAGTATTTTTATGTTGTTTGTTTGGAATTCAAATATGAAACAGTTTGCCATTATTTTGATTTATGAATATCTCTCATCTTTTGAACCAAAATTTGTGATAAAACCTCAGCTGAAATTGTCATTCTTAGGAAAATACATTTAAAATTAAGCATTGTTTATTAATAGTTCAACATCATATAACTGAAAATTTTTATTTCAGCTTAAACCATAAACTTATAGAAACAACAACTATTAAAATTGTTATTAATATCAAAAAATATTAGAAAATATCAGAAGTTAGATGCATTATTTATGTCCAAGAACTTATGCATGTACACATGTTTGCACATCCAAGGTTTCATGCTGAATATTCCAAGAGAAGTATTCAAAAGACAGGAATTTATTAATAGTTGTATTTCTTTGTAAAATGTAGAAACAATATAACCAAATGGTTAAGTTAGATTTACAATCACAGAGTCTCAGGTTTCATCCCACAGTACGCCATCTTAGGTAAGCATTATTTTTTATAGCCACAAGTCAAGCCTTAGTTTATGAGTGAAATGGGATAAAAGGAAACTGTCCATAAGCCTGTCAGATGGACTGCATCTCTAATTCAACAGTTCAACTTTTTCACACTGTATCACACAGATTCCACCTGAGAACAACAATAAGGGTACTCGTGTCTGTGGAATACACAACCACTTACATGGTAATACAGCGATCATTCAGTTGAATAAACAATTGAAAACTAATTTTTGGAAATTCAAAGATCTATTTATATTGTGTCAAGTTACAGAGAAACTATTTATGAAGATACTCTGAATGAGTAAAGTGACATCTGGTGAAGCTAACAATGTTTATACCTTTGACATCTGATAATACATCATATGTGTATAACTGACACGAGACTAATCACTTCTGAACCAATTTCAATGTAATGACATGAAAACAGAACAGTCAGGGTGAGTGCACTTTTATACTTCTTACAACATCTGATAATATATTTTATATGTATAATTGATGAAAACAAGTAACTTTTGAATTAATTTTAATGTAATGCCATTAAAATATCAAGTAGTGGGACGAGTGTTTATATATTAAATGAGCTTCACTTTTGATTTGAAATTTTAATATTTTTGAAGTTTTTTCAAATAATAGAAAGTAATATTAATAAGTCTGGCTGAAATATTCCTTGACAAAAAGTGACAGTACAAAATGGTTAATATTAGATCTACATAAGAGATGAATACTAATAGAAGTTTTAGCAATCGTTAACAAACCTTCTTCTTCATCAGTGTCATCAGTGTTGAAATCAAAGCATTCAGAATCCTCTTCAACCATTTCCTGAATAGAGAAAGCATAAAACTTTATCAATATAAACAATAAAAAGTTCAGTGAACTTCCAGTGCCAAGTTCATCTAAAATCATCAATATTTAACTATTTTTTCCAAGTTGATATTAATTAAATCAGTTTCTTGGAATCATTTTCTATCATTCCAATTATGCAAAAACTCAGAACCTTCCTATGTTATTGCATTCTAAAGAATTTAGTATAATTTCTTTTCAAACACAGTGATGGTATCTTCCTTTTTCTACCAATGATGTAAGTTAAGAAGTTAGACTAATGACCTCAGAATAGAACGTGTATATCTCTGGAAAGGTAATTGCTTCAACAAATGATACAACCAATACTAGACTGGGTGTGAGGAGATATAAAACATGAAAAAACATAGAATAATTTTTTAAAAACTCTTGCTTATAGAGAGAAGAATTCATATTTGTTTAGTAGGTAGTGTGATCTAAGATTGTGCTGAAAATGAAATAGTTTGCATACACCTACACTATTATATTCATATTTATTTAGAATAATAACAATTATCCTCTCTACTATAGGACTAGCCAATAACATTAATTCCAGACAAAGTCAACCTCAGTGGAATTTAAACTCAGAACATAAAGACAGATGAACCACCAGTAAGGATTTTGTCTGGCAAGCAAACAATTCTGCCAGCCTGCTGCCATCTTGATGATGATCATCATCATCATCCTTTCAACTATAGGTACAAGGCCTAAATTGTGTGGGGAGGAGGGAAGTCCATCACATCAACCCCAGTACTCAACTGGTACTTTATTGACCCTGAAAGGATGAAAGGGAAAGTTGACCTTGGCAGAATTTGAACTCAGAATGTAAAGTGGGAAAAAATGCTAAACATTTTGCTCAGTGTACTAACAATTTTGTGGAGGCGCAATGGCCCAGTGGTTGGGGCAGAGGACTCGCGGTTTTGATTCCCAGACCTGGCGTCGTGTGTGTTTATTGAGCGAAAACACCTAAAGGTCCATGAGGCTCCGGCAGGGGGTGGTGACAACCCCTGTTGTACTCTTTCGCCCCAACTTTCTCTCACTCTTTCTTCCTGTTTCTTGAGTAACGCTGTGATGGATTGGTGTCCTGTCAGCTGGAAGGAAGACATATGCCATAGAAACCGGGTCCATGAGCCTGGCTAGGCTTGAAAAGGGCACATAAAAAATTTTTAAAAAAAAACTAACAATTCTGCCATCTCGTCACCATAATAATAATAAAAATAATGGTATTAATTATAAAAAATCCTTTTGTCACACATCTACAACACCACTTTACTGTATTACCAAAATTTAAATCTTACACTCTTAAATAATTATATTTCAAACTGACCTCTCCAGCATAAAATTCTTCACTCAAAGCTTCAAATACTTCACCAGTGATGTCTGACAATGAATCACAAGGAATACCCTCACAGTTGTTTTTCAGCTGGATATTTCCTTCACAGATATTTTCTTTGTCACTTCTAAAACAAAGCATACAAAAAACAATCTCATATTATAGACAACAATTAATATAAAAAAAAAAGATCAGTTTCTTTTTTTTGTCTTTTATATCATACTAAGTTTAATGAGTTACTTTGAGCTACCAGTCTAGATATTTTTTGGGTATTTCATGATTCTTTTCTCAAAATTTAGTTTTAACAATAACTTATATAAAATTTGGTGAATCCATGATATCAGGATCTCTATGGCTCTCACTACAACCAATTGCATGTGGTAGTGATTCAACTTTTCTCTAAAGCTCATTACAAATTTAAGCAAAATTCCTCAATCCTATAAAAAAAAAAAAAAAAACCATCATCACCATTTAACATCCATGTTCCATGCTGACATGGGTTGACTAGCTTGACAGGACCCAATTGGCCTAAGAACTGCATTGTGCTCTAGTGTTTAGTCAGTATAGTTTCTACAGATGGATGCCCTAACTAATGCCAACCACTATAGTGTGTACTGGATGTTATGTTATAGCATTCTTCTTTATACCAGAACCAAATACCTTACTGTGCGAGTTTGGTTCAGTCTTCAATCTTATGCCAGGTTTTCTTCAACAGTGGGTTTAGCAAAACTTTTTATCAGCTAACAACACTTCATCAAGCATACATCTTGCATTAACACTGCAATAATATATCTATGAAGATAAATTACAGAAAGAATGGTAGGACCTGTGATCTTTATATGGCAGCCAGATTTGGTGAAAAACAGAGAAACCAGGCGGCAGTTTATCGAAATAGGATGTAGTGTATCATCAGAATCGCACCCTGCTTAAGGCACTGAAGGGTCAGGTGATAGTGGTGGTATTAAACTGAGCAGACACAAAGCCCAACACCAAAAAGGCAAGTAGAGTCATTCTGATGGTCTTCTAGTTTCTGTTTAAGTTTTACTTACAGGACTTGAGCCACTTTGAGACTTCAGTAGAAGACGCTTGTCTCGGAAGGGTTTTAGAACGGGATCAGACCCTGAACTACATGATTATGCACCTCAGTTTGTATCTCAAACATACTGAACATTCATCACAACATTAATTTGTGGTTTCTCATTGCAGTAGGTACAAATACATAACATTATAATAGCAACAAAAAGGATGGGGGGGGGGGGCAGAATTAGAAGGTAGACAGAGAGAGAGAGAAGGACAGACAGAGATGAAGGTGAGGGGAGATACAGAGAACTAAGATGCGAAGGGTGAGAGATGTAACTTTAGAGTGGGAACAGAAAGCCAAGAAAAGAGAGAGAGAGAGAGAGAGAGAGAGAGACATCTAAGTGGTACAGGAGATTAATTAAAAATTTAGACTGAAAATGTTCCTAGTTAAAAACAATTTAAGCAACTCTTTTACTTACTCTTGACCATCTCCTCCTGTGCGGTATTTTATCTTTTCTTTGAGGCTTCGTAAATCTTCGTTAGCCTCTTTCAGCAGATCATAATTGTTTATCTCGGGACTGTTGGGTACTTCAATAAGAGAGGAAGACATTGGAACCCGTGGGCTAAGAGCCAGCCGAGACTGAGCTCGAGAAGCAGAAGTCTGTGCAACTTTACATCTTGACTCTGCTTCTGCTAATTTAGCACTGTGAAAAAGAGGGGAAACAAATATATAAAGTATTGTACTTCAAATAGAGAAGGAAAATAAGAACTAAACTGAAACACACATATAAAATACTATAGATACATATAATAGTCAAAATATAAATGGAAAATTTAAACAGAATTTTTCAATAACTGCTGAAAATTCAAAATCATATAAAAAGCTAAAGTCATCAGTATCATTATTATTATTATTATTATCACTAAGGTGGTAAGCTAAGAGAACATTAGTATGCTAGACAAATTGCTTAGCAGTATTTTGTCTGTCTAAGCGTTTTAAATTCAAATTCTGCCGAGGTCAATTTTGCCTTTCCTCCTTTCAGGGTCATTGAAATCTTATTTGATATTATTATTATTATTATTATTATTATTATAAGTGATGTGTCAACGAAGGCTGATTCAGGGACAAGTTTATACCATATCATTGTTTCAACATCCACTTTTTCATGATTAAATGGGTCAGAAAAGACTTTACTAAGGCAGATTTTTCTACAGCTGGATGCTCTTTATGTTGCCAACCTTTATTTGTTTCCAAACAAGGTATTATTTCCCCTGGTCTAATGAACAATAGATTGCCTGGACATACTTTCAATGGAAGATTACATAAAAATGACACTTTTTGTTCACAATCTATGTGTACATGTTAAGAGAAGGAGAATACATTCTCATTCACACACATGAACACACATAAACAGACATGCACAAACACGCACACAAACACAATGGGCTTCTAGTTTTGGTCTATTAAAGTTCACTCGTGATATAGTCAACTGGTGCCTTCTATAGCCACTGTTCATGCAAGCATGCAAGTGAGAGTGAACCCCAAGCTATGTGGTCCCAAAGCAAACTGCTTAACCACACAGTCATATCTACACACACACACACACACACACACACACACACACACACAATATATATATATATATATAGCAGCTGTAATTAATACATATTGATTCTCAACTAGCTTTCTTTTCATTTGATTCATTTTTAGTCTCTTAAAACAATGCAAAAGATTTACGTCAAGTTATTGGTTTCAAAGTTTGGTGCAAAGCCAGCAATTTTGTGGGGAAGCGTTAAGTTGAGCTGGCAGAAACGTTAGTGCGCCAGGCGAAATGCTTAGCGGTATTTCGTCTGTCGTTACGTTCTGAGTTCAAATTCTGCCGAGGTCGACTTTACCTTTCATCCTTTCGGGGTCGATAAATAAAGTACCAGTTTCGCACTGGGGTCGATGTAATCGACTTACTCCCTTTGTCTGTCCTTGTTTGTCCCCTCTATGTTTAGCCCCTTGTGGGCAGTAAAGAAATATATATTGACCCACGTTCAACTGGTACCTATTTTATTGACTCTGAAAGGGTGAAAGGCAAAGTCAACCTCAGTGGAATTTGAACTCAGAACATAAGGATAGATGCCCAGCATACTAATGATTCTGCCAGTTTGTAGCCAAACATCAATATTGCAAAGAACTGTCAATCTTGATTACAGAATAAATTCCTATTAAAAATAATTTACCTGTAAATATACAGTATATGTTGCTCAGGTTTTCTAATCGGTTACATCAATTGTAGCAGATACGATTATATAAAAAAAAAAACTTCTTTTGTTATACATACCGAAGTGACTCTGTTTCTTTACTATAATTTTGTATCACAGTTGTTAGTTGTTCATTGTTCAAAGGTTCTAAAAGAGAAGAAATGTACATGAGGAGTACTAATTGATATATATTAAAACAATGGGTTCTGGTATGATCACAGATACATTTATAGACAAGGTAGAACACACCAAGTTGTTAATAATCACTATCAGTATATTCTTCCCCTATCATTCATTCTTAAAAACTCCTTCATGACCATAGTTTAAAGTTTAGTGCTCTTGAAAATATTAAAAAAATTGGAGGGTTTTGGTAAAATGGTTAACTTTAATATTATTAAACTGCTGTTTATAACATAAAATGTTCTTCCATAAAATTATGGTGGAATATTTAAAATGAAATATGAACACTAAGATGAGGTGGTTTTGTATGATAAAATCTGGTATGGTTTTCAATGGGTTGGTATCAAAAGTGGCTGGTTTTTGTACGATAGGACCAGAAGTGTGATCTCAGATGTTAGCATAAAACTGGAAGTGTTGTTTGAGATGAGTTGGCTATCAAGAAGTTTGATACCTGATTACATCAATTCCAGTATTCTATTAGAAATTGTTTCAGTAATTCTAGAGATGAAAAGCAAAAATGGACCTCAACAATATTTGGATATGGAACATTGTTGAATGAAACTAAATGACGTTTAGTCAGGTGATCTATTTCAGCAACACTACTGATCTTTAAACATTTGTTAGCAATTTTTTAAAAATATGGCAGCCAGAGGAGAGAATACAATGCTTCATAATATTTTTTAGGGACAAGACTAGTGCGAAGAAGGGAAGGATGCTCAGTCTGGAGACAAGGCCCAAGTGTTTGTAACATGGACCAGCTGGTGGAGTTAAACATAGTGATGGTTTAAATCTACTCCACCAAATTAACAAACAACTTTGATATTTAACAGTGTGCATACATATGTTATGCTATGAATTAAAAGAAAGAGAGAGACAAACTCAGAGAGAGATAGAGAGACAGACAGTGAAAGAAGATGGTGTTTAGCAAAAGGTAATGCAGTAACAGTGAGAAGTAAGAAAATTTCATTATAGAGTTAAATACTTAGCTAAAGGGAGATGCAAAAAGCGAGAGTAAAGTGTTTATTGGAAGAAAGATGCTAGTGCTGAGAATATGAGAAAGGGAATTCTATAGACATATTGCACACATACAGGTGATATACTGAGAACCATAGTAGTTGTAAAAGTGTTAGTAGGGATATTGCAGGTGTAATATTGATAGGGATAGCTTTGTGCCAAATGCTGATAAGCTAAAGTATGATAGAGGGACAGGTGTCATAACCCAGCAGGAAAGGTAGAAAAGATGGAGAAGAGTCAGGGTGCATCCTCAAGGTACAAGGCGAATAAAGGGAGAATAGGGTCTGAGTATTGAGGATGGCCAGGTGGGTAAGTCGGCAAGAGTGTGAAAGGTGAATGATAAGACAGAGATGAGGATAAAAATGAATGTCAAGAACAGTAAATATGGATGGAGACATGGACAATGGTGAATCTCAATTTATGCATTCAAACTTACTGTAAATTAATGTCTGCCGAAAGTAAAACAAATAAATTCGTATTTGTAAAAAAATAAATGATTAAGTTGACAAAGTAAGATTTCTTACCTGAGTTACTTTGCTTGTATAAGTTATTTTCAGTTGCTAGCTGTATGTTCCGATCTCTGAGGCCTTCAACTGTCTTAGTCATTGCCTTCAACCGTTGCCGCAGTTTCTCATTCTCAGATTGCAACATCGTATTTTCAGCAAAGAAGTCATTCATTCCTTCCACGCCATCACTGTCAACTAAACGTTTTCCCTGTGTTGAAATAAATAACATACTTTAATATTTGAATTTACCTACATATTTAAATCTTTATAAGAAAATTTTCTATATACTTATATTTTGTGAGGGAACTGTTTAAATATTTATGATGATGAAGGAGACTAGAAATTGTTTTAAGCAGTTAACAGATGGACCAGCAAATTGAAAAAAAAATAAATAAACAACCACAGCCCCAATTCACTGCTCAAAGAGAGGTAACCCACAAATCAAAAAGACTGAAATGTGGGCTCAACAAGAACTCAGAGTTACATATTGCTGGTACTGCCACACACATACACATCTCTGGAGATCAAAATTTGGAATTACTTGTATCATTATATTGAACAACTTCACGGGCCAATCTTTAACTAAGTATAAACCAGGTTAAGTGAATAGGTAACACATAGCCAGTAAAAAGGTCAGAGCTCCATGTCCTGCAATATCTTGTACTAAATATCTCATTTTAGCATTACAGAGAACGAAGCTGGGTGCTAACCTTGTCTTTACTACAGCTTGACCATATTGTTTAGACACAATACCAAGGGATTACTAATGAGAAAATCCAACAATCTCAGCAAACTTATTACATATAATTAATAGGCCTAAATTAATGTTGATAAAAATCAATAGTAAAAAGAGAATTTAAAAATGCAGTGTCAAATGAACAAAAAGTGATATCCAAATATAATAGCCCTTTAGCATTTAAACTAGCCATGTCTGGCTGAAATATTCTACTGGGTTTATGTTCAAATTGGCCAGATCTGGCCTCTCACACTATACCTGTGTCATTCATAAAAATAATTGCCTATCGAAATCTTGAAGCTACAAATACCCATAGATGTATACACACATAACACTAACAACATTTTAAACACAATACATTCCCATTAAGCCTGGACAAGTACAAAGAATACACACAAACAGAAATAACTGCAACATCAGTAGCCTAACTGGCCTCTGACACGGTGCAAGGTTGCACACCACCAACAGTAAGTGAAGAACAGCAGCAACTGTTCCATTCTGTTCTGACTGTACCCATCTTGACCTCCTCTGCTTTGGCCACCACCAAAACCTGTGAGCATACAGGAACAGACTGACAAATCACAACCCTTGATTCAGTATTACATGTCTGAGTGTGGCCTTTGCAAAAAGGGAAGCATGGAATAACTGTGGTGAAGAAAGACTTGTGAGTTAGGTCTCACTATTTGGCTAACTACACTCATGCTATATGACTGTGATAAGGTTTGCCATGGGTTAACACAACATCATTAAAAAAAAAATTTAATGAAAAGCATATACTTACTGTTTTGTATTCTAATAATTCCTTCTGTAAAAGGCTGTTTTCAGTCCTTAATTGGGCTAACAATTTGCTGGCTTTATCCTGGTTTGCTACAACAACATTCCGGATGTTTTTGGCCCTATTAGCATATTTTAGTGTGTTTAATGTTTCCATAAAATCTCTATCAGATGGTGAAATGCAAGCAATCATGAGGGTTCGGCTGAAATGAAAATAGAGAAAATATAATCTAAGCTAAAAGTTTTTTTAAAGGCACTCATGCCAGTGACATGTTAGAGCCACCCAGTATACTCTGTGGAGAGGTTGGCATTAGGAAAGGCATCCAATCATAGAAACCAATCCAAAAGAGATGGGAGCCTGGTGCAGCTCTCTGATTTTTCATCTCCAGTCAAACTGTCTTGCCCATGCTATGGAAAACAGATACTAAATGACGACAACATGGATGACAAGGATGATGATGATGATTTTTATTTCAAATACAAAACTGAAATTTCATAAACAGTTGAGCCAAGAGGGTTACTGTTTCAGCCTGAGTTGAAAAGGTTACTGTTTCAACCTATGCCAACTTCAATACAGTAGACTTGTAAACAAAAGCATTCCTGCCATAATGATTTTTTTTGCAGGCAATGAACTACATTATCCAAGTGTCCTTTCTATTGCTAAGATTTTAATATGTAATATTTGGAAGGTTTGATTATTATTTCTAGCAGGTTTAAGCTACCAAATAGAAGGAACTTTGGTGGTTCAAAACTGGGTGCTGGACACGGAAGATAAATCACTAGCAGCAGCAAACAGCATGGTCTTAGACTCTGCTCATATTAATCTGCCAAGATATAAATAGGTATCACAAGTAAGCAATATGCATGGCTAAGCAGCAGAGGATTTAATTAACAAGTATTTGATTAGCTTTCATTGTTGAGCTAAAAGTCTATGTGTCACATCACTGCAGTCCTGCATTAACTATCAATATCACTAGAAATGAATAGTTTTAAAATGCAATTGTTGAAAGCTTCCACTAGAAACCTAATTATGGAAATAAGTATATTTTAAAATGCTGAGGATGTACAACAGTGACTTACCTGTTACCTCCCAAAGAGTCTTGTAATAGTCGCGTTAATTTAGAATCACGATAGGGAACGTGGCAACCTTTCTTTGTTTTGTCTCCAAGAGCAGATATCACATTTCCTAGAGCAAGCTGAATAATAATAATAATAATAATGATAATATATAATAATAATAACCCTTTCTACTGGAAGCACAAGGCCTCAAATTTGGGGGAAGGGATTAAGTTGATTACACTGACCCCAGTGTATAACTGGTACTTATTTAATTGACCCTGAAAGGATGAAAGCCAAAGTCAACCACAGAAGAATTTGAACTCAATGTAGCAGCAGACAAAATACCACTAAACATTTCACCAGGTGTGCTAACATTTCTACCATCTAGATGCCTTAGTAATAATAATGCTTCCTACTGTAGGTACAAGGCCTGAAATTTGGGTGAAGGGATTAAGTCAATCACACTGACCTCAGTGCATAACTGGTACTTATTTAATCGGCCTCTAAAGGATGAAAGGCAAAGTCGACCTCGGCAGAATTTGAACTCAGAACACAGCAACAGACATAATACCACTAAGCATTTCACCCAGCATGCTAACGATTCTGCTTGCTTGCCACCTTTAATAATAATAATAAGCACTAAGAAATTTGAGAGAAGTGATTTAGCTGATTACAGTAATCTTAATGCTTAACTGGTACTTTATTTTATTACCCTGGAAATATGAAAAAAACAAAGCTGAGTTTGTCAGGATTTGAACTCAGACCATTAAGAACCAAAACAAATACCAACTCTAATAATTCTGCCAACCCACTCCTCTCAGTTAAATAATAAATTTGGTTTCTTTCATTAAAATGAGTATACATAGAGGTGGCGTATAATTCAATAAATCAACCTGCAGTACTTCTTTTATTAACTTCTGGGAAGATGAAAAAGTCAATACAGGTGCACTCCACCATACAAATGATAACAAAACAGTCATTACTCAAAATGATTATACACAGGTTGTAAGTTGGAATCAATATTAATTTAAAACAAAGTAGCAAGCTGTCAGAATCATTAGCATGCAGGGCAAAATGCCTAGTGCCACTTCATCTGAGTTCAAATTCCACCAAGGTTCACTTTACCTTTTAGGGTTGATAAAATAAGTACCAGTTGAGCACTGGAATCGATGAACTTGACTTACCCACTCCCACAAAATTGCTGGCCTTGTGCCAAAATTTGAAACCAATATTAATTTTAAATAATCATGAAAATTAAAACTTTTTTTTTTTGATACTTCCACTGACCAATTTTGGTTAAAGGAAGACAATGTCAGATTTCAAACTACAAAACTATATATAAAAAAATAATTCCCAGTGTAGGCAGCAAAGTATAACATGAATGGTGGAAGATTAAATGCAAGGAGAACTGTTATGACATGCCTGTTGACAAACACTCTTTAGAGCCTTCTTTTCAGATGCTGAAAACTGCAGTTCCCTTCCCTCATGTTACCTCCTGCCTCTCCATGCATTTCCTCAGAGTTGGCAAGGCACATTGAAAGGTAGGTCTGTTGAGATTATTGAGATACTTGAATGGAGATGTGCAGATGTGTGCTGCATTCAAGAAGTTAGGTGGAGGAGATTTTTCAGCCAGGTTCCTCACAGCAAGAGGCGTAAGTATAAACTCTTCTGGAGAGCCCAACTAATTAGGAAGATAGTTAGATAAAAGAGATGCAGTTCGGTTTTGTGCCAGGGTGAAACACCACTAATGCTATATTCCTATTAAGGCAGCTACAAGAGAAGTACTTAGCTAGAAATAAACCTCTGTACTTGGCTTTTGTTGACATGGAGAAAGCCTTCGACAGTGCCCCCCACCCCCACCTGCTCCCTTACCTGGTGGTCATTGTGGAAACTAGGGATAGAAGAGTGGCTGATGAGAGCTATACATGCTATGTACAGGGATGCTATCAGTAAGGTGAGGGTTGGCAACAAGTATAGCAATGAATTCAGCGTACAAGTAGGAGTCCACCAAGGATCAGTTCTCAGCCCACAACTAGTTCATCATAGTCCTCCAAGAAATAAGAGGAATTTAAGTTGGGCTGCCCCTGGGAGCTTTTTTATGCTAATAACTGTTCTTATAGCTGAATCACTACCAGAATTGGAGAAAAAAATTTCAGGAGTGGAAGCAAGGTTTGGAATCAAAGGGTCTCAGAGTTAATTTAACAAAAACCAAAGTCTTAGTAAGTAGGAAAGCTGACAAATCACAAATCTCTTGAGGTCGGTGCTGGTCACACATAAAAGGCACCAACTACACTCTTGGAGCAGTTGGCATTAAGAAGGGCATTCAAACCAAATTCAGGCTGGAACATGGTACAGCTCTCCAGCTAACCAGTTCCAGTCGACCTGTTTAACCCATGCCAACATGGAATATGGACATTAAATGATGATGATTAATACTAACTGTTAAAATTATAAACATTTGATGAAATTTACATGTATTTTACAAAGCTACTAGTTTAATTGTTGATTCACTAGATTGAATCAATAATTATTACAACAGAGATTTGTTAAAAGTATTTAACACCAAAACCTAAATTATACTTGGTGAATAAAATAATTTACAATCAAATTATCTTGTGAAATGAAAATTTTTCAATGACCAAATATAGCTTAAAATATATTTATCAGTTGCTTTCTCCTGATGATTGTCACAAACCTATACATTAGCTAGCTTAGGAATCAGCAAAAAAAAAGCTAATACTTCCTTACTTGGCCTACTCTACTACTTCACAGTAGGAAATTATTATCATCTGTAGCACCAACACAGAACTAAGTATTTAGCAGTTAAAAGTTAAGTATCTTAGCTACAGATAATACAATATCAATTATAAGGTGCAAACCACTGCCTTTTTTGAGTCCTCAAGCGATGGCTATGATGAACATCGACATACAAATGAGGTTGTTTCCAGTCTTCTTTGGAAAAAGATATCCAAGTATGGGAGAAAAAATTAACTTATTTGGAAACATGCAAGTGTTGGTGACAGGAAGGGTATCCAACGATATAAAATCTGTTTCAAGAAATTCCATCTGACCCATGGAAACATGAAAATATGGGCATTCTTTTCTGCTGAGTAGACTGGAGCAACATGAAATGAAGTGTCTTACTCAAGGACACAAAACACCATCTAGTCCTAGAATCAAACCCACACCCTTGTGATAGTGAGAAGAATACTAACTAGACCATGCACCTTCACATAGTGGACCATACAGAAAAGATAAGGCAGGACTGAGTTTACACAATTGTAGATCTATCCAACTCGCATCATATCAGTACTTGTGCCAAATTTCTGGCAAATAAGTCTCTTTAATTCTTTACCAACTTTTCCGAATTGAGCCAGAGCTCAAAACACTAAAAACATCAAGTGTTCTTATGAGAATATTAAGAAAAAAGAATCGAGAACTGTCAACCATTTTAATGAAACAAACTTATACTGACCAAACCACAGTTTATAGATATTCCTTCTTTTGCTCTGTCTCCCGTTGCTCCAGTACGTTTAAGTCTTTCTGATCCAGCAAGGTCAACAAAATGGAATTTGGCAGTCAGAGTTTCGAACGTAGGCTGAGAAGAGTCATCTTTGCCTTCTTCATCTATTATCTGCAATAAAATAATTAGATTAATAAAGTCAGGTAATTGAGAGAGGTTGTTCCCACTATTTATTCTCAAGTTCAAATCCTACCAAAGTTAATTAATACTTCCCTTCTTTCAAGGTTAATACAATGAAGAGCTAGTTAAAGTACTGTGGATGGTTTAATAAACTAACCCACCTAACAAAATTCAAGCCATGTACCTATATAAGAAATTACAACTAAATTCAAATTAAATAAACCAGATTTCTATCATTCCTCTACCTCAATAATCCAGTTTTCTGGACAGAAAAAATAAACAGGCACAGCAGCCTGTAACGGTAGCTTACACATGACTATTTTACAACCTTAAGTTTAACTGACCTCTTGATTTAACTGTCTCCACCAAGCACTGGGAAATTTTAGAGAAATTCCCTCCATTCCAAACATTTCATATAAACTCCCCATTCCTAGATATTGGCCTGGACAAATGTAATTCTGGAGAAATTACATTATTTTGTCTTATTCATTTTGCCCCATCTAAATTTGTTTACTTGTATGCTCGAAGAGAACAGAGATAATTTTCTGAAATAGTGTTCTGAATATGTTACAGAGTTTTAATGCATTTAGAAAAAGTTATTTGCTTAGCTGATATAGTTTTTGCAAGGTAGTGAACATTTATAAAAACTTTTTGTTCAAATCAAAAAAATGCAGTAAATATTACTCATTATACCCCACCCACCCATCGCTACATTTGAAAAATTTCCTGCTTTTTTGTTCCACAAAGTCTTTGAGCAGATCCTCAAAATTAATCTTACATAACACATCTGCTTCTATACTTAGTATAGGTAAGACATCCTGAATATTATTTTAGCAAGTTTAATGGTTAATCCAGCTTAATGGTTAATCCAGTCCTGCATTGACCCGATATAGGTTAGATAAAATCTAATGCAGTCTACTCTACAAGGGAACCTGAAATAAGTACTAGAAGCTCCTGGAGTTCAATTTCTTTTACACAATTTACATAAATCAAAAATGGAACCAAAGAAATATTAAAATAGTATGTTATTGGTAATCCTATAAATGTAGTAAATTATATTTCTGATCAATCCATTCATAAATACCTATTTTATTTGATTACACCATTCATAAATAGATGTGCCTTAAACAAACCCCACATACAGAGAATACACAGCCCTGGAAACCACATACTTTGAATTCAGTTACCAGCATAACAGCTTGAAATTTACTTTGCCTTCTATACTACATATTACTATATTACATAACGACAACATAATCAAGGTACAATTGCACATTCATAAATTTTTTGTAGATAAATTGTTATGGACATTTTGGAGCCTGTTATTGATAAAAGGGCTGGGGAATACACAAAGTATTTTGCCAAAACACTGTAGAAAGTACATAATATATTTTCTAACCAATCAAAACCTCTGCAATAAGGATACTGTGTCAGTTTTTACACATTTTTTTTTTTAACTATTTATTTAGTTGGTTTCAAATACCTGTATAAACAGGTTTTTATCTTGTTATAGGTACAGCAGCACTACTACAGACCTTAAAGAAATAAAAAGACTAGCAGTGAATTCTGGATGAAGTATATCTTAAACTTAAGGAGACCGCCTTTTTTTTTTTTTAAGTACACTGGCTAATTGCGACACCAGTGAAAGAATTCTCTTTGGTGAAAGTTTAGAATTCAAATATGGGCAGTAATTTTAACCAATGGGATTACCAACAATTATGTTTATTCGAGCAAACAACCATTACATCATATTGCTGCCTTTCATGACTTGCTACACCAGCATGGTAAACGGACGTTAAATGATGAGATATAAAAAAAAGTAATTTTTGTTTTCCTTCCCCTTCCCCAATAATTAAGCCAATTAACCACCAATCCACTAATACAATCTGATGTTAGTGCAGTAGACATGGCTTCAATTACTCAACTTTTACTAAACGGTTTCCATAATGAAGCCACTTTTTAAATAACACTAATTAAAACAGTCATTAAACTTTTTAAATGTCAAAAACTGAACTATGTTGCAAATATTAAAGTAGCCAAATTGAACAGAAGAATGGAGGTTTCTATATTGTTCTTCATGTTATTACCAAAACAGGTAACATTTAACAATTTTAATAGTGGCAAGCAAATAAGCAATTAAACACACAAAAAAGAAAAAAAATATTAGGGAGCATTTATAGTAAAGAAAATTAAATAACACTTACTTCAGAGGCAATTCTATCTTGCTTGATGTGGAGAGAGAAAATAGCATGTGAACGAGAGGACTGAACATTCATCTTAGTACTAGCTGTAGCTCGGGAAAGTGCACCACCTTTTAAGAGCTGTAGAGTCTGTAAAAATAATAGTAAAAAAAAAAAAAAAATATCAATAATTGTTTTCAGTATAGGCACGAGAAATGAAATTTAGAGAACCCTGGAAGACTGAAAGGTAAAGTTACCCTTTACAGGATTTGAATTCAGAACAAAGAACAGTTATGAAAAAGCAGATTGAAGTTAAATTTTAATTCAATAAATAATTTTAAAAGTTTAGATATGGTAAAGCAGTTAGCACAAAGATATAACCCAAATATTACTAATTTTTGCTTTGACCATCTAGTAGTATACAGGGGAATTATGACTATGCTACTAACTCAAAATTGAGAGACACCAACTAAATGGTTAAAAAGAAAAAAATGCAACAACCTCATCTAGCTCTAATTCTTTTATTTATGTATGAAAACAGACATATATAGAGTTATTTAAATGGAAGATAAATATTTAAACATGAAAACAGGGACTTACAGCATTAAGAGAATCAACTGGCCGAGTGTTAACACCAACTACATAGATACCTCCAGATGCATCTTCATGGACCTTTATGTGGGATTTTTTATTCTGAAAAAAAGAGTTAACAGCCATTGAAAGCATTACATATTATTCATTAAGTAATATGCAAATGAAATAACAGAGATTGTCACAAATTTCAACAGAGGGTGACAAATTACACAAATGTGCTGGGATGTTAAGGTTTGTGAAGCTGAAGATAAAAGTTTTGTTTTATCAATCAAGAAGTGCATTTAACTATTTCAGAGAGAAAATCTTACATTTTATTTATCACAGAACTGTCAGTAGTACTAGACATTGGGGAATTCAAGCTCAATGGAGTAAGTAAAGCATTTTTAATTTCTGGAAAATGAAAAATTAAGAAAACTTACTCTTGAATCTAAATCTTTAGCTGGATCCAATAAGTCTAGAATTTCTTCATTATACAACTGGAAAAAGGAAAAAAAAACAGGTATTACATAACTAGTGATTGATATTTGTAATATCTTTAAAGAAAAAAAACCATTATTATATGCAGCCTTTTCTTATCATGTCATGAAGTATTAATGAAGTCCAATGTTAAGTTAGATTCAGGATATTAATCTCCCAGGATAGGATACTAAGTCAAAGTAGATTAAATGTTTGAGATGAGAGAAATTTGATAGTAATGTATGCATGTAGAACTAGTTCTTAAAAAATTGAAATATGAAATGAAAGTTTAAATACTTTAAAAGGTACAAGACTATTGTCCTTCAGAATAACCTAGTGGTTACAAAATTAGACCTAGTTGTTAGAAATAAAGGTTTTAAGTTCAGTACAGGTCTAGATCAGAAATATACCCTAGATACAAGTGGAAAGAATAATGATTGCTGGCACCAATTCTGAATAGGTGGTGAACTGAGATATACAAGATTAAATACACAATATAAAACATCAGATGTAGATTTGAACAAAGTATTTCATAACAAAGAATAAAAAAAAATAACCACTTCATCTGAGTTAGCTATGTAAAAGTTAAACTGTATGACAGAAGGACCACAGAATTCTACACCATAAGACCGAATACGAAACCATTACAAACATATAGTATATGCAAGAGTGTCTTAAAATAATCTGGAATCAACAACAGTAATCTTTTCTATTGTTTAGAAAAGAAACTATTTGAGCTAAGTGAACATAAAGGGATGAAGTTACCTTCAGACAGGCTCATTGGCTTAAATGCTGGCAACAGAATGGACTCTGCTGCAGACACCCAATGGCCAAGAGATGAAGATATTACAAACAAGAGAAAACAAGAGTGTTAGTCTGATTTAAATATTATATTCAAAAGTAGGCAAATATATTTGGTAAACTACCTGACATTTCAGTATTTCATTTATAATCTTATAAATCTATGTTTATCTCAGTCTAATGGTTTATTACGGAAGTATATCAGGTTACTGGATTATTTGGACACTTCAGTATTTCTTCAGCTTGAAACAGATAACAAATAACATCAGAAGGTTAAATTACACCTGGATTAAAATTATTGATATAAGATTATTTTTCAATCCATTTTTATAAATAGGGAAGATATTACGGAGAGCCTTTAGTAGACACAAAGATCAACTATCATTCACACCACAACCCTACTCAAGCAGAGAGTACCTAATCCACAATTCTCTCTCTTCATTAGTCAACTTCTTCATTTCATATTGATTCCTATTAACCCTTTCGTTACCATATTTCTGTTGAGATGCTCTGTTACTTTCAATTATTTAAAATATAACAAAGAATTTAGTAAAATAACATTAAGCTAGTGTTAGCAACATAAATTGTGACTAAGGTTTGGTGGAAGATATTAATTCAAACCTTTTGAAAACAAGACATTTGTACCACAGAGCCAGGGGTGGATTCAGCCAGGGTGGATTCAGCCAGGTTGGTAATGAAAGGGTTAAAGAACAAAACCTTGTTCCTTATGACAGACTGAAGTCACTATATACAAGAGAGACTTTACTTAGAAATAAGGAAATTTAAACAAGTTTTCTGCAGGGATACAACGATAAAGATACGACTGAAATAAATACATACTAACAATATAAACATCATACAATTAACATTTTTTATATCACCCCACCCCTTTGTGTTTGCATGGGTTGGGTGAATCTCTCCATGTCTCATACACTTTGTGGTGAATTAAGTGGATTCATCATGCCATTAGCAATTGAGAGGCTCTTTGCTTCAGAACCAAAGAATACTCTCTACTCTGTATTAAGTTCTATTTGGAGCTATTGTTCTCTCAGACAGGCTGCCTACAATGGGGTTTGCAAGTTCACATTTCCATTATATTTTGAATGGTTTTCATAGTTTTTATGGCTAAATGTTCTTCCTATCAACAACAGAAATATTTTTTTAAAATCTGAAATACAATTAATAGTGTACATAGAATTAATATATGATGCAGTGACACTACATACAATAGAGCTAATGTTAAGTGGCTGCACTCCCTATTTATAGCCATCATCATCATCATCATCAACAGTCAATTGTTCAGCTAACAAATTCTAAGTCAATATTAATGTAGAGGTTATAGATGATTAGGTGACAGAGCACCAATGACAAAACAAGGGGTCACCAAGACACTTAGCCTCCAATGACCAAGTACACCCAATTATAAGTATGAACTCATTTACAGCTGCTCTGTAAATGTCAAGTACCAAATTCAATGTTCCCCACAGGAAAAGTTACCCTTGTGGTAGATAAACAGATAGATATTCTATTGCATTCTATTACAAGAGAGACTTACCTAACAAGCACAATTGGTTAAGAGTGGTTAAGAAGCCTGCTTCCCAACCATGTGGCCCCTTGGGTTCAGTCTTACAGCACAGCACCTTGAGCAAGTATTTTCTACTATATCGCCAGGCCAACCAAAGTAGACAAACTGAAAAGCCCATCATGTATGTGTATGTGTGTCACAACTGCTTCACAACCTCTGTTGGTTTGTTTACATCCCCCGAAAACTTAACGATTCAGCAAAAGATATAATAGAATAAGTACCAGGTTAAGAAGAAAAAACGTATTGAGGTCAATTAGACTAAACCCTTGGAGGCAGTGTCATAGCATGGTCACAGCCCTATGAGTGAGACAAACAAAAGATAAACACTCAGAAACTGGGGCCAGTAATACCAACCCAGAGATGTAGGAAAGTCTGTAAAAGGGACAGGCAGACATATGTAACAGCAGTGAGAGGCAGAGCAATAGTAAGTGATGTGAGAACAGGAATCTAAATAAATTCAGGATGGATTCCTTCAGAAAAGAAATAAAAAGAAATGAAAGTTTAAAATGCTTATAAAATGATAATTCTTTGGAAGGAGGGGTGAATTCTGACATCTCAAGTCAGCTTTCATCTTCCACTTCAATGACATTAACTTATTTCAAAATTTAGGTTCTCTAAAAGTTGAAATATAACACTATGTCAACTCTAATGAAATTAGACTATTAGTCAAAAGCAATCCAGTTATGACCATTCCATCAGGATTTACATTGTTTACTGTATTCTTTAAAATGTTAATTCATTATTTTAAAGAGATTTGTTCCTATTTCTAGCAAGTAAATTAACCACATCGAAGCAGACTACCCTGGTTTGTAACAGACCTTTATCAAAGAGTCCTAGCTGTAACCATGTCTTTTCAAGGGTAAGGCAGACATTATCTCATTTACCTTTTAACCTTTCAGCATTCAGATTATTCTGTCTAATGCAACACTTATTTATTAAAATTGTTTTGAACTAATCATGTATTCACAGAACTTCAAGATTTCAATGGTGTAATTGTATATTTTTAGAATGACATTGTAGGGTAAATGTGAGAGACCGGATCTGGCCAGTTTGAACAAAAAAACTGGTAGAATTTTTTGTCAGATACAGCCAGTTTAAATGCTAAAATGTTAAGATAGTCAGTACTAATACGAGGAAGATTTAGCTATTTTCAGAAGGTTGAAGGGACATAAAATGATATCCCTCAGTAAGTTTGAGAGTAGAGATAATGGTTGTTTTAACAATTTTATAGATGCAGGAGTGGCTGTATGGTAAGTAGCTTGCTTACCAACCACATGGTTCCAGGTTCATTCCCACTGCATGGCACCTTGGGCAAGTGTCTTCTACTATAGCCTCGGGCTGACCAAAGCCTTGTGAGTGGATTTGGTAGACGGAAACTGAAAAGAAGCCCGTCGTATATGTGTGTGTGTGAGTTTGTCCCCCCAACATCGCTTGACAACCGATCCTGGTGTGTTTACGGCCCCGTAACTTAGCAGTTAGGCAAAAGAGACAGAATAAGTACTAGGCTTCCAAAGAATAAGTCCTGGGGTCGATTTGCTTGACTAAAGGTGGTGCTCCAGCATGGCCACAGTCAAATGACTGAAACAAGTAAAAGAGTAGATGTTTTACGAGTAACTGTGCCAGGGAAGTAAACAGTGTTGATGTAACAGTAGTTAGGTTAAGAATTTAAAACTAAAAATGTTGACAGTAACACATCTAGTCTTATAAGCCATATAATAGATTAAATGTACAGAAAGCTAGATATAAAAATAAACCATCATTGATCTTTCAAGATAAGTTTTGATGTATTCTAGAACAGTTGGATTTTAATATAGCAACTAACTTTGACTCTTTGGTTTCTTCCAGTTGTTTACATGTTTACATAAATTCATAGCTTTGTTAAATTTGTCCCACTGAAGATAAAATTTACAGATTTTTCAGATTCCACTTTAAGTTAAATTTTCCTATAAAAAAATCATTTCATATTAGATTTTTTTCCTTACAGCATAAAAAAAAAAAAAAAGCATTGAGGGATTGAAACACGAGCTTCAGTATCAAAATACTCGATTCATTCTCTTCCAAGCAGGACTGTTTTTTCTTCAATCAGTGAGAAGTAAGAAACATTTGCTTATATATTCTGCTGTTGTTGTTTTATGTAAAACAAACAAACAAGTAAATAAAATAAACTTAATCCTGCTATTCTTGACCTTGCTCTCCATTAAATGATGTTTTACAAAACTGTTTCTGTATTATGTTGAATGCTGCACCAACATTTATGTACGTAAATGTATATAAAGTGTATGTATCTACTTAAATTTATCGTATATATAAAGTGGCTGCCTACTTCAATGTCTTTAAAAAAAAAAAAAAAGTCGAAATGGTTTATTTTTATATAGATCTGAAACTAAAATTTTTTTTTTTTCCACAAAATATGTAACACATTCCAGTTTCTTCAAAGTTGGAAACATTTGCAATTTATTTATTTATTTATTCAATTTGTTTATTTTTTACAGAGGAGGAGGCTATATTAACTGCATTCCTGAACAATAACCTCATTGATATTATGGCCTGAAAGAGAAGTTGAGTTCCATCGAAAGAGTCACTGTATTTGAAAATGAAGTATAAAAATGTCTGGTAATAGGTATCAATAAGAGAAATCAAATAATATTGATAGATTACAAGTGGATTATCAATAAAGAATTATCAGCCTTAATCCATCAAAAACAAGGGAATGATGAAGATGAAGATGGTGATGGACTGGACTGAAAACAATTCTGTTCAGTGGCATCAATCTATATTTCAGCAGAATTACAGGAGAGTAATTTTGGACATTAAATCATTAACATACATGCAGTTACATTAATTTCTTTGCTATTTTACAACAATAATTATTATACATAACAATATCAGCATTGAGCTGGCAGAATCATTAGTGCACTGAACAAACTGCTTAGCAGCATTTCTTCCAACTTTATGTTCTGAGTTTAAATTCTGCCAAGGTCACATTTGCCCTTCATCCTTTTGGGTTCAACAAATTATCAGTTGATCACTGGGGGTCAATTTAGTTGAATGTTTACTTCTTTAGGTCTGTTGGTGCCTTTGAGCAGCACATCAAGTAGTCAGTGATCGCCAATTATCTCCATCTCTGGCCAACCGGTACGCTTCTTCGCAAGTGATGTTCAGTCTGCATAGGTACTACGTCATGTCTTCCTTGGCCAGCCTCTTTTTCACTTACCCTTCAGCAGCATCCAGCCCATGGGTGATTTGGCAAGCATCTTCTCTGGCAGTCTTAGTATGCGTGCAGCCATTCTCATTTGTCATTCAGTTAGAACTGCATGCAAAAGCCTTATTCTTGCTGCTTGGGAAGTGGCTTTATTTGTCACGGTCTCAATAAGTCATTCTTGGGATATTTCTGAGGCACCACTGATGAAATATGACGAGTTGGTGGGCGACATTTCTGCTGTCATCTGCCTAGATCACTAAGGGCAGTATTGCTGTTTTATACAGACAAATCTTCAGCTCTATACTTAAGTTATTGCTACCCCAAAGTGTTGTTGGTCTTCTAAATACTGCTCCCACCTTGCCAATTCTGCAGCTTACATCTGTCTCTGCATTGCTGTTGGTTGTCACTATGCTTCCCATATATGTGGAGCTTGTAACTTCTTCAATTGGTTCTTGTCCAACTTTTAATGGTGCACTTTCTACCCATTTCCCAACTTGCACTGAGTGTCCCCACCCCGCAAAAATGCAGGTTTTTGTGCCTATAGTAGAAAGAATTAGTAATTGTCATTATCCATTACTATGCTGCCAGGCAATGAGTAATAGGTCAACAAGTAATAGATCCTTCAGCAGAAATCTACAACAACATTCGCATTGGTATACTCAACAAGAATTTTTTTTTTTCTTGAAACAAATTTTAATTCTTTCACACATTCTCTCTCAATAACAACCAGTTATTACAGTGAAAGTTGTTTTTTCAAATTCTGTGTTGCATTGTCTAAATGTTGAAAGACATACAGAAACACACACACTCATCCAAAGAAGATAACTGTGTATTATATATATATAAAAATGCGGCGAGCTGGCAGAAATGTTAGCACGCCGGGCGAAATGCTTATCAGTATATCGTCTGCTGCTACATTCTGAGTTCAAATTCCGCCGAGATCGACTTTCATCCTTTCAGGGTCGATAAATTAAGTACCAGTTACGGACTGGGGTCCATATAATCGACTTAATCCATTTGTCTGTCCTTGTTTGTCCCCTCTGTGTTTAGCCCCTTGTGGGTAGTAAAGAAATAGATAACTGTGTATTATATATATTGGGTTGGTGCATAATTATTGTGGTTTTCATTTTTCAACAAATTTTATTCAACAAAAACAATAACAGCATGTAACAAAAACATTTTTAAATGATTATTCTAGAGCATATTCACCATCTACTTCAATTACTGCTTCCCATTTGCTTGTCAAATGGTCAGACAGTCATTTAAAGATGTTTTTGTTAAATATTGTTATTGCTTTTGTTGAATAAAATTTGAAAAAAAGCTGCAATAATTATGCACTAACCCAATATATATCTATACATATATATATTTTTTTTAAAGTTTGTGTTATGTTGACAGACATTCACTTAAAATTCTTGTGAATGGATTTGTTAGAAAAAAACTGATAACCCCCTATTGTGTATATGTACATACATATGCATGTGCGTATGTGTCAGTACCCTCACCACCAGACAGCTGGTGTTGGTTTGTTTATGTCCTTATAAACTGAGCAGTTCATAAAAGAAACCAATATAAGCATTAAACTTTAAAAAAAAAAGTACTGGGATTGATTTCTTTAACTAAAACCCTTCAAGGCAGTACCCCAATATGGACACAGTTCAATGAATGAAATACATAAAAAGACGTATATGTGTCCAACCCATGCCAGCATGGAAAATGGATGTTAAATGATGATATAGAGTTTGTATACAACAGTCATGACAGATAAAATGGCAATCACACATCAAGCAATGAACTCAGTGAACACTAATCCTAGTCTGATGTTTTTAGAAAATTCTTGACTTAAATTTTAGATGATTATATACATACACATATATAACATATTTGTCACGAAAAGAAAAAACAAATCCCATGACAGCAATAACAAAATCTAGCAGATTTCTCTCAAGATATTTCTAACTGTCCTATATGCAAAACAAATTTTGTAGATGCTGAAGGAGTTAAGAGGAAGTTAGAAATTCAAGGATAGTCTAATCACATGTCAGTGAATACTTGTTGACAGTAAGATGACATGAATTCTCAGCAAAAAAAAACAAAAAAAAAGTAATAGTTGTCTTTCATTCTAACAAAATGTACAAGAAACCACTTGTTATATATGAATAAATTTTTAAAAAATATTAATATCATAGCCATCGTGATAAAACAAGAAAATGTTTACACAAATACCAAGACTGCTAAGATAAATTTGATTCCTTAAAAAATATGACACATAAGGACATTTAGAATATGTTCAGTGTCACCAAAGTAGGTAGGGAATTAATAAACCTTCCTTCTTAGGTTAGTATTCTAAAATAACAATGTCTAATTTTTCAGCTCAGCTTTAAGCATTTCCTGCCAATACTGACAGAATAATAGGATTTCAAGCATGTATCTTTTATCTTTCACTGGTATCAGTCATTTGATTGTGGCCATACTGGGGCACTGCCTTGGAAGGCAGTAGTCAAATCAATCTCAGGGCTTATTTTTTCAAGCCTAGTACTTATTCTATCAGTCTCAATTGCCAAACTGCTAAGTTACAGGTCATAAACACCAACACCAGTTGTCAAATAAAGGTGGTATACAGACACAAAAACACATACATATATATATATATACACACATACATACATACATACATACATATACACACACACACACACACGCTATGGGCTTCTTTCAGTTTCTGTCTACCAAATCCACTCACAGGCTTTGATCCGACCAAATCTATAGTAAAAGACTCTTTTCCAAGGTACAGCTCAGTAGGATTGAACACAACCATGTGGTTGGGAAGCAAGCTTCTTAACACACAGCCATGCCTGCACCTAGGGTAAAATTTTGTGCTTAATTGATATTAATTAATATTTATAGGTTGATAATTCACAATGAGTAACAGATAATTTCATCATGCTATTTGACATTCCAGGGTTAATATCAGTAATATTCCGGTTTCAATTCACTATACTATTCGCGAATATTGGCCTTATATTTCTTGAAAGAGCTCAGTTTTATTAGCATACTACTCTAGCTAAAAGTTGGTATGTTTGTACAAAATTGGTTTGGTTCATGCTCTATGATGGATGCAACACCTGATATTTTGGGTGTTTTAGTAATTTTATTTTAATGTAAATTTCTGCTTGAAATTCTCTAAATCACATTTTCATGACATGTTCATTTTTAAAATGTAAACATATCACACAAATTATCATTAACATTATACTAATTAACAAGAATGAAGACTGAGGAAAGTAATGTAAACATGTGAAATTTTCCACTTCTTATGGCCACATCAATTTCAGCTATAGTCTGTGTATATCCTGTCTCTAGTGTTTTTTGCTAAATTGCTGCATTTTACAAAGGTTCCTTCTTTCTTTTTTTCTTCATTTACATGTTTTAGTCATTGGACTGTAGTCAAACAGGGGCACCACTTTGAACGGTTTTGTTAAGCAAGTAGACACTGCTATTTATTTGTTTAAAGCTTATTACTTTTTCTTTTGGCCTCTTTTTCCTGAACTACCAAGTTATGGGGACAAACCAATGCCAGTTGTCAAGGTAGGGAACAAGCATGCAAACACACACAAACATGCAAACAGATACATACATAGTGGGCTTTTTTTCAGTTTTCATCAACCAAATTCACTCACAAGGCTTCATTTAGCCTTGGGCTACAGTACAAGACATTGAACCTAGAACAATGTGGCTGAGAACCAAACTTCTTACCACACAACCATACCTGTGCTTATGATACTGAGGGTTATTTATTTTATTTTGTTAACCTATCATGAGTGAACAGTAAAAAGATTGGCTATCTGCTCAGAGATGAAAATAATAAAAATAACATGTCTAAGAAAAAGAACCAAATGCTTACAGGTGCAAGTGTGGCTAGAAGCTTGCTTCCTAACCACCTGGTTCCGGGTTCAGTCCTCTTGTGTGGTACCTAGGGCAAGTGCCTTCTACTATAGCCTCAGGCCTACCAAATGTGAGTGAATTTGGTAGACAGTAACTGAAAGAAACCCGTCATGTGTATGAGTGTGTGTATACATGCATGTGTGTGTGTGTGTGTGTGTATCTGTCCCCACCCATCATTACTTAGCAATGTTTGTGTTTAGATTCCCATAACTTTGTGGTTCTGCAGGAAGACTGATAGAATAAGTATTAGGACTTAAAAAGTAAGTCCTGAGGTCAAATTGTTTGATAAACCACTTCAAGGTGGTGCTCCAGCATGGCTGCAGTCAAATGACAAACAAGTAAAGGAATAAGAGCCTGATGTGGCCTCCTGGCTTGCCAGTCCCCAGCCAAACTGTCTAACCCATGCCAGCATGGAAAACGGACATTAATGATGATGATGATGATGATGATTATATATATATATATATATATATATATATATATATATATATATATAAACATGGTACCATGTATTTTGATATTTGAAAAAATTTATCCCTTGTCAATAAATACAATTCAAGTAAAGTTTTCTACAATATAAATACTGATAGTTAAAGCTGTAAAATTGCTAATAGTTAAAACCAACTTGAAAAGACAGATACAGAGTAGTATAAATAAAAAAAAATTGACAAAATTTTAAAACTGATTTCATGAAAACTGGTCAATTCTCTATTTATCCATCACCATTAACAACAGTAGAATTGAAGCAAAATTTATCTGTTAAGCTTTTGGAATAGACCATATTTTAATAGCAAAAGATATGAAATATTGTTACAACCAAAGGAACCTACATTTAATTTTTCTGATGCAATTAGTGAGAATGAACATATTTTTCTAATGTAATGAATTCAATAATGTATTTAATCTAAAGGTGAAAAATAGTTTCTCTCATCGTTAATGAAGTAATACATTACTCTCAACAACTAGTTAGATTAACACTGAAATAATATCTAAAAGCAATAGAATTTTCCAATTAAAACAGTAGCGTTATGATGGGAATCAAGTTTTAATATAGCATTGTGTTTATCATTCATTACACTAGTGTAAAGTCAAAAGTCTGCACTGCCATGTGAATGACAGAGACATTTAACTCTTTCATTACATTTCTGTTCAAATGTATTCTGTTCAGGTCAATTTTTAAAATGAAAAATTTACTAAAATGGCTCACTATAGAGTTGGTGTTTAGGACATACGAATTGTTGATGAAAGGGTCTTCGTTTAGATCATTTTGAAATAGGGAGTTTTAAGAACCTGTGATAGTATCAGGTAAGTTGGTATCAAAAGGGTTAACATTTAATATTGTAACTCTTCAATTTAACAAAGCACAATCTACCATGTTATTCAGAAGAGTTAGTTAGAAATATATTTTTTATATTTAAACAACAGATGAAGTACTTAAGCAAATATAAAGGACTTCAAAAATGTATAAATACCAATCCTTAGAAAATTCTCCACATTAGCTACACAAGAAGGCTTTCACTTCAAGTGACAAAAACAATTTTAGACTGATCTTCACTTTTGTTGTTCTTACATTTGCTGCCTCAGAAGATATTCCTATAGCTGCAACTATTTTTGAGACATAAAATGTGTTTTGCTTTCATAGCTCATGTTTTGCTTCATATCAATAATCTTAATCTGGACTTTCAAACAGAAATAGCAGAGTCATAAGTTAAGGAATCCTATCAATTTTACTATTAAGGGGATTCTCAGTTATCTCATTGAGAAATTTTGAAACTCAATTAGAATTGATCTTATTTTTTACTTGCTTCATGTCCATGGACTACAGCCATGCTGGGGAACTGCCTTGAAGGATTTAATTGAACAAATTGATCCCAGAACTTTTTTATTTCCAGCATAGTACTTATCTAAATTATTGAATATGTAAAAAAAAAAAAAAGCTAACACTGGCTGCCAAAAGACAGAAACTACACTCAATAGGTTTCCACATAGTTTTCAATTACCAAATTCACTCACAAGGCATTGGTTGGCTTGGAGCAATAGTAGAAAACACTTGCATAAGGTGCCATGCAGTGTGACCAAATCAAAAACCACAGCTCTTTACATTCCAAGTTCAAATCTCACCAAAGTCAGTGTTGCCTTTCATCCCTCTGGGGTTGATAAAATAAAGTATCAATTAACTACTGTGATCAATGATACTAACTTACTCCCTCTCTTGAAAATTGTTGGCCATATGCCTAGATCAGAAACCATTATCATTAATATTATTATTAAGATGGTAGAATCATTAGTACATTTGACTAGATTCTTTGTAGTATTTCTTCTGGCATTACATCCCAAGTTCAAATGCCACTAAGGTTGACTTTGCCTTTTATACTTTCTGGATCGATAAATTAAGTACCAGTGAAAGACTGGGGTTGATGTCATTGACTAGTCCCTTCCTTCAAAATTTCAGGCCTTGTGCCTTTAGTAAAAAATATTATTATTATGAGGGTAAATGGCCTAGTGGTTAGGATGTTGCCCTCACAATCTAGCAATTGTGATTTCAATTCCTAGACTGGGTGGTGTGTTGTTTTCTTGAGCAAAACACTTCATCTCATGTTGCTCTCCAATCACTTTCACACCTGTGCGCATGTTCAAGACTACATTGATTTGATGGAGAGAGTGAGTTAATGTGCGGCACAAACATTTGATCACTATAAACAAATCATTTGTGCAGGTCGTTCAGAAAAAGCTAAACACACATAGGTCAGGAGGGTCCATTATTATTACAATTAAAGCTTGAATTGCAAAAGAAAAAAAATTTTCCCTGCATTGAATGAAATACCAGCATGAATTAATGAAAAATTCCATCATTATACAGTATTATTAGAACTACCACCACAGACTTGAGAATTATCAAACTAGTTTCTCCACACCAGTTTAGAAACCACTTTGCTGAATACAAGATGAAAGGAAACAACATCATAGCATCTTTTATTTTATTTAATTATTTTCTTCTGGGTCACACATGTGAAGCAAAATAATTTCCTGTAAGTCAGCATATATAATATCTTTCATCCACTGCTACAATAACAAAACCTGTTAGACAACAAAATGAATTCATCTAAATTCCTGTAACAGTTGGGTTATGCTTAGTGGTTTCTCTGATTATGTTCAACCCACCATTCCAAAAGAAGTTATATACTGAAACTGAAGCAAACTTAACACACAGCCATACCTGTGCTTTATAATGTGGATCATCTTAGTCGGCATGCACATGCATTTCATATATGAAAAGCTTCGAGCTTCCATCAACCAAATTTCACACACAAGGCACTGATCAACCTATGGCTATAGTGGAAGAAACCAGACAGTAGCATTCAAACAGTGGGAACAAACCCATAGCCATATGGTTCCACTGTGTGCATATGTGTCTCCTCAGACTTATAAACCGTTTTATCTTTTACTTGTTTCGGTCATTTTATGACAGTCAAGCTGGGGCACAAACACACATAAGACTCCCACACACACACATGCACAATGGGCTTCTTTCAGTTTCCATCTACCAGATCCACTCACAAGGCTTTGGTCAGTCTAAGGGTAGAGTAGAAGATACTTGCCCAAGGTGGCACATAGTGGGACTGAACCCACAACTATGTGGTGGTAAAGTAAACTTCTTACCATGCAGTCACACTTGCATCTATATTCAAGTTACAACACAAATATTTAATAAAAAAAAAACCATAACCCTTTTAATACCAACCCCGTTGAAACTACTTATACTAAAGTTCATAATCAAATTACAACTTCTGCCAAAATTTCATTTCATTGTAACATTTAAGATTCTAGCTGGTCAACAGAATAATATATGAGGTTACAGCTATTTTACTAAACCCTAACAAAGTCTTGAATGCATTGAAATTTAATTAAATAACATAGGTAGTCTGTTAAAAATACAACCACAAAAGGGTTAAAATCTGCATGGGAGCAATTTGAAAAACAAACAAAAAAACATCAATATAAGTACTACCAACAAGAACAATATAAGAGGTGTTAAGGAACAAACAAAAGAGCATCATTAATGATGCAGATATGAGGAGTACTAAGGAATAGAAACAAAGAGCGAAATCACAGTATTTAGTTTTGCCTCCTCTATATAGATTTCAAATTCCAACCAGATCAATATAACTGTTCCTATATTCCAGATCGATAAAATAAGTATCAGTTATTTACTGAGGTCAATGTGACTACATCTGACAAAATTTGGTTCTTGCTAAGCTCCTGGTCAGTCCTGATTAAACAAACCTATGATCAAAGTGATCCACCTGTCACTATTCCTTCTTTCTCCCCCCCTTCCCCCGCAAGTAGAGTATTTAAACTACATCATCCAAAGTGTCCGTTATTTAAAATAGTATAGTGTTAGATAGTAATTCAAAGGGCATTTGTTCAAGCAGATCAAGTCACAATGTACAGGTCTCTTCTGTGTGCCAACGTGAGAAACCCTGACTATCATTATTAACATAGTATTTATTAATATAATTATACAGTTGTATTTTGTTTTATCACAGAGGAAGAGAAGCACTCATGATAACCTTTCACATAGCTCACCATCTTTAATATTGTGGAGGGAGGGAAGAAAGGATGACTTATATCATTGCAATAATGAGTAACATAAAAATTTCAAAGTTACCTAACTACAAACTAGAGAGCTGGCACAAATATGGGCAAAAGAGTTGAGAACTCCTCTGAAGGCACGTTACCTAAGGGCCAGGTGGTAGTTTTAAATTGGGTGATGAGTTAACTGTTTTTTCTTTTTTTTTTCTTTAAACCAGTGAAATTATATTTCCTTCTACAGTTACAGACTAAGATGACCCACATTATAAAGCACAATAAACATATCAAGATAAGGCTCCTACATTTAAATCACACATGACAGAATGATAAAAAACCAAATGCATTCAAAAGAACCAACTGCTCATTATGATCTGTATGAAATATATACTCTTCAACAAAAATCCTACTCAAAGATCTTAAAATTGATCTATAGATAAAATTGGTATAATTTCTAAAGTTATGAAACTTCATAGAAAATAACCAAATTCAAGATGAACTCCTAAACTAAGACCAGAGAACAACCTCATTTTACATAATTTAACCACTGGCTAGTCATTGGTCAAGTAGTGGATTTCACACAAACAACCACATGCTTTATTCAGTTACACTGAATGCCATAAATTTCTTGCATCTAATCACTGTTTTTCACTTTCATACTCTCTTCTTTCTCTTCACCATCTAAATATTTCCCTCCCCTCAGCCCACACTATCAGTCACACTGCCCTGAACAGATGGAGACAATGTAGTGAGAATCCCCCTACATTTTTCAAGGTATACATTTTTCAGTGCTACAATAAAATATACCCAGTACATAGTAAAGTTGTTGGTAAACAGTGGATACACAGGGTCAGGAGAACCCTTCACTTATTAAGGACATGACAACCTCTAGGGGTCCTAATGTGACTGGTTGGTATTAGGAAAAGCATCAAGCAGTAGATACCATGCCAAAATGAAATATACAAGTAATCCTTAGATCATACATAAAGGAGCAGTAACTCCAAGTAAGAACTGACTTGACCCAGGATGACCACTCCAACCCATGTCAACATGGGAAGTGAAAATAAAATGAGATGATGATGATACTGATAAGAATGATTCTGTTTGTATCTTTACTGCCTAATAAAAGTTACAACATTGGTGTTAGTAAAGGGACTTAATCCTCTGCCATTCTTTGTTGGAACAACTGTTTAATATAATTGGGTGCCCTTCCTACTGGTAATCACTTAACCCAAAAGTAGAAGTGGAACATATTGTCAATCAGGAAAACAGGAGTAAGAAGAGTTATGCGCTAACATGAGCACAACATAATGGCTTTAGTAAGGTCCCAACTCATGATCATGTGGCTAGAGAACCAGTTAAAGAGTCCATATTTATTTTGCAAAAATAATGAATGTCAGTTGCATACTGGGGTCGATTTAATTGACTGGCCTCCTCCCCCAAAATTTCAGGCCTTGTGCCCAGAGTAGAAAAGAATCTGCTAAAACCTACGAATGATTTGTTCTGTGTCAGTAAAATTGTACAAAAACATCACAAAGAATTTATTCTAGTTTGAACATTTTGTAATATCAGGAATATACTAAGATCCACTTAGTGCAGTTCAATAAATTCTGTCCAACTTAGGTAACCCTCAGACAGGTTTCAGTGAATAGTTGAATCAAAATATGGTCTGCTCCAGGGGTTCTCAAACATTTTTACTTCCAGGGTCTCCATTTTTCACATCTGGCAGTGTTGGAAAAAACACTGTAAAATGGGTGGATGCCATCAAACAGACAATTTTATGGAAGTCAAGATTTCCACAAAAAATATTTAAAGTGTATGTGTGTATACATACTCACACACATTATTTACTAAATTAGAGAGGTAATCATTGATAAGTTGTTGCATGTGAATACTTCAAAATTACATGCTATTACAAACCTTACATACCTCTGTAATTTCTCTTGCATATCCTGGTTTAAGAAATTTACATTAAAGACAATAGACTGCCTAAGTAAATAGAAACAGTGGAGAATTATTTTCATCATGTTTACTTTGTAGGCTGGTAAACACATGGAAAATATTGCACCCTAAAGTTTCTCAAGTGAAACTATTTACTAAATACATATACAAGCACACAGTAACAAATTTGCAAATTAATTCTCTCTTCACAAGACTGGGAAAGCTACAAAAAGTATATACGTTGCAAATATCTTTGAAGTTAATTTTAATCATGTATTATTAAGAACCTCTTATAAAAGAAATAACGAATCTTAAAACAAAAATGAAACAAGTTATTTCTTGAATAAGTTTACACTTATTACCACAATACTTTTCAAGTAGTCAATACTAGACATACACACAGTGATTCATTTTCACTAGACAGCTGTGAATCAGTAGCATGTCTCAGAACAGAACTAGAGAAAAAATGAAATGAATCATCACACTGAATGATATGAATATTTCTAAAAGTGTTAAATTGTAAATTACTGTATGATGAAACACAAAGCCTGTTAGTCTTCCAGATTGTAGATTGCGATAGATAAATACAACTCAAGTAGATAAAAAAAAGACAGAGAACAATTATTTTCTCCTCTCCAAAATAAATGCCAAAACAAATTATTCCAACTTTGACATCAACAGAATTACTGTTACTCATTTTATAGACCCTCTAAAAATGAAAATGTTCATCTCAGCAAATATCTAAACTCCAGTCGATGAAACAAAAGATTATGCTATCATTGTCATTTCAACACATTTCCCATACTGTTATGGGTTAGACAAATCCCTAACACAACGTACTGCTCCTAGTAGTTTCTGATTTTTTTCTGTGCCAGCACCCTTGCAACTTCTTTTTTGTGGCATTATTCTTTCTCCAAAACATTTTATTAATATTGCAACATTTCTATTCACCCAATACTCATAGTCCATGCCTGTGCAGTTGTTTCTCCAACCATACATTCACTGATGTAATACCCAGCTATTCACTTAGCTGCTCCTGTCAAGTAAATTTAACGTTATACACCCAATAGATCAAATTCTCTTCCTTTTTCTGTAGCTTCCACGCAACATCCACATTCAATGCCCCCAGTTTTCATACCATGCAGTATAACATTTCTTACACACAGTCTATGTAGCTGACCTTTCACAGAGACCGTAATCTTTATTTGTAATGGAGGCAGCCATTTCATACATTCCATCCACCTCTTCAACTATTTTTGAATTTAAAGTATTCAGTTTGATGTTCCTAGCTGTGTTAAATATTCACAGCTTTAGTAGCTGGAAGAACTTGTAGTTCAAGTATAAGGCTCTATGTACATTCAGACTTTTTTTAAAATGAGAAACAGTTAAAGTTGATTGACTTTTACCACCTCTCCAATGCCAAACTTGAAGGGTTTAAAACTAGATGACCTTGCTCTAATTGCTGAGTCGCTATCAGAACTGGAGGAGAAGTTTCAGGTGTGGAAACAAGGATTAGAATCGAAGGGCCTCAGAGTCAATCTAGCTAAAACCAAAGTCGTAATCAGTAGGAAGGTAGACAAATCACAAACACCTTCAGGTAGATGGCCCTGCTCGATCTGTAGAAAAGGTGTAGGTAGAAACTCTATAAGATGCACCAAGTGTAAGCTATGGACACATAAGAGATGCAGCAATGTCAAAGGAAGGCTAACTAGGAAGATGGTTTTTGTATGTGGCAGATGCTCAGGAACAATAAACACTGAAAATGCTCTGAGACCAACTTCCGTCACTTTCCAGGGAGAAAAACTAGAAATAGTTGATAGTTTCCGTTACCTAGGTGACCAAGTCAGCAGCGGGGGCGGGTATGCTGAAAGTGTAACTGCTAGAGTAAGAATAGCTTGGGCAAAGTTCAGAGAGCTCTTACCTCTACTGGTGACAAAAGGCCTCTCGCACAGAGTGAAAGGCAGACTGTATGATGCGTGTGTACGAACAGCCATGCTACATGGCAGTGAAACATGGGCCGTGACTGCTGAGGATATGCGTAAGCTCGCTAGAAATGAAGCCAGTATGCTCCGATGGATGTGTAATGCCGGTACTCACACTCGGCAGAGTGTAAGTACCTTGAGAGAAAAGCTGGACCTAAGAAGCATCAGTTGTGGTGTGCAAGAGAGACGTTTGCGCTGGTATGGTCAAGTGGCGAGAATGGATGAAGATAGTTGTGTGAAAAAGTGCCACACCCTAGCGGTTGAGGGAACCTGTGGAAGAGGCAGACCCAGGAAAACCTGGGACGAGGTGGTGAAGCACGACCTTCGAACTTTAGGTCTCACTGAGGAAACGACTAGAGACCGAGACCTCTGGAAGTGTGCTGTGCGCGAGAAGACCCGGCAGGACAAGTGAGTCCATAACCCGTGGCCTTCTACATGGGATGGAGCCAGCCTACGTATGCATACCTTCCCTTCTTGGGACACAAAACTCTACTTGTGAAGACGTGATGAGGCAAGTGAGGATCAGAATCGAAATCGATCAATGGAAATTGCGGATGTGCTACCAGTGCCGGTGGCATGTCAAAACTCTGCTTGTGAAGACCCGTTGAGGCAAGTGACGATCAGAATCGAAATCGATCAATGGAAATCGATCAATGGAAATCGATCAATGGAAATCGATCAATGGAAATCGATCAATGGAAATTGCAGATGTGTTACCAGTGCCGGTGGCATGTAAGAGAACTTTCCGTTTCGCGACCGTTGCCAGCACCGCCCCGTTTCGTGTCCGTTGCCAGCCTCGCCTGGCCCTCGTGCCGGTGGCACATAAAAAGCACCATCCGTTCGTGGCCGTTTGCCAGCTCTGTCTGGCACCAGTGCGGGTGGCACGTAAAAAGCACCCACTACACTCACGGAGTGGTTGGCGTTAGGAAGGGCATCCAGCCGTAGAAACACTGCCAGATTTGACTGGGCCTGATGAAGCCTTCTGGCTTCACAGACCCCAGTAGAACCGTCCAACCCATGCTAGCATGGAAAACGGACGCTAAACGATGATGATGATGATGATGATAAAGAGTAAAAGACTAATAATTTTGGGCACACTGCTTAGTAATCTAGTGTTCATCAATTTGCTTAATTCCTAAGAAGTAGTCAGCTTTTTTTTAAATATAAAACAGCAATTGTGAAAATATTAAAATGTTTTAGTTTTGTAAAAAAATTAAAGTATGTTCTTGAACAACTCATTACAATTGACACATTGGCTTTCATATGAAGTTTTAATTTTGAAACAAAGCCAAAAATTCTAAGTGAAGAACACAAATGATTACATTGATATCAGGATTTTATTGCCTCCACCTCAACTGGAGAGAGATTCATTCATAAAGAAGAGAATATAAAACTAAATATTGCAAGGCATCCATCACATGCCATCAACTGTGCATAAATTTTTAAGGTCCATATTCACATATTTAGGTGCAAAGCGTAATTTATTTTAAAATTTGGGTATGGTCATTTTTTTTTTTTGCCAATTAAACACACATTATTCATATTATTTGTAGTAGATATGCCTGTCAAAGTTCTTTATTTGCACATTCTGTAACCTCATCAGTGACACCATTCCAGGTGTCTCTTCTTGTCCTTATTCCATTACCTTCTGGTAATTATTTCGATGTGCATGCACTTATGTGTGTATGTGTTTAGTGTGTACCGTGTGCATGTGTAAAGGTTATAATAAATTGAATGAAGCCTAGAGCAAAGGGTTCCTTTTTAAAAGCTGATCTGGGTCTAAACAATATATCAAAAACAGACATGAAAATAAAATTAGCCCTTACCTCCATGAACTGAACAGAAACTTTAAATGTAGGTGGAGGTTCCTTATTCTCCATAGCTTCTTTCTTGCGTTTGTCAATGCCACTAAATAGATGTCCAATAGCTCGAGGTATTATGCCAATGTCTTCTGTTGGAACATCCACATCAAATCCACTCCCCATTGTATATGTCTTGCCAGAACCAGTCTGAAAAAAATTTTTTTTGTTTATAAATATTTTTTGGAAAACCACAAACTTTAAAAGAACAGCTTTAAAATTAAGACATCAGCACATTGAATTGTTTAATTTCATTACAGACACACACACACATATATACACACACACACACAAATATATATACATACATATATACGAGGGACGTTCAATAAGTAATGCCTCTGACCCACTTCCAGGTGTTTGATCTAGTTGAAATTTTGCATGTGCAATTACTTATATCTCTATAGATTAGGTGTCAAATTACAGCTCTGAACTAATTATGGTTTCTGATTTACAGGTGTTTGAACTGAGTCAAGTGTGAAATGGAGCCTGTTGAGTGTCAAGCAGTGATCCGGTTTTTGTATTTGAAAGGACGCACACCATGGGAGACTTTTGATGAAATGAAAGTAACTTATGGTGATGATGCCCCATCATATGACCTTGTAAAACGCTGGCATCGTGAATTCAAACATGGTCATAACTCTGTGGAAACAGCTCCCAGATCTGGTCGACCCCCTTCTGCCATTGATGAGGCATCTGTCCGTCAAGTTGAGGCTGCCATTTTGGAAGATCGACGCATAACTATTCGCCAAATAACCCATGAGGTCAAGATTAGAACCGGGTCAGTGGAAACTATCATTCATGACCATTTGCATATGCAAAAGGTGTCTGCCAGATGGATTCCCAGGTTGCTCACACCTTTCCAGAAGCAAGAACGCGTCGAGTTCTCGAGGATGAATTTGGAGACATACCAAGAAAATGAGTCAAACTTTTTCAAAAGACTGATTACACAGGATGAAACCTGGGTCCATCACTATGATCCAGAGACCAAAGCCCAGTCAATGCAGTGGAAGCACCGTGACTCACCTCCTCCAAAGAAGGCAAGGGTGCAGCCCTCTGCTGGCAAGGTCATGCTCACAGTCTTCTGGGACCAGGACGGAGTAGTGATGACAGATTTCCTGGCAAAGGGTACCACAATTACAGGAGCCTATTATGCTTCACTTTTGAGGAAATTAAGAGAAGCTATCAAAATCAAGAGGCGGGGTAAGATCAGCGATGGCATCCTCCTCCTGCAGGACAACGCTCCGGTCCACAACTCGTGTGTCGCCAGATCAGAAGCACAGGCGTGCGGCTATGAACTCCTCCCCCACCCCCCTACTCTCCTGACCTTGCACCCTCTGATTTTCACTTCTTCCCAGCCATGAAGTTGTTTTTGAAAGGAAAGCATTTCCCAGATGATGCAGCCTTGATTTCTAAAGTCACGTCGTGGATGGAGGACCAAGCTGGGGTCTTTTACAAAAACGGTCTCCAGAGCTGGATCAAACGATGGGAGAAATGCGTAACATTGGGTGGTTCCTATGTAGAAAAAGACCAATAACTGTGCCAAGTTCCGTTGCTCTACTGCTATGGGAAGTGGGTCAGGGGCATTACTTATTGAACGCCCCTCGTACTCCCCACCATACACACATGTGGTTATGGTGTGGGAGGAATCTCAATTCTTGATGGGATCACAGGGGCACCATTGTGATATACAGTAATATCCCAGGAATTTAGGACTTGGTAGAACCCATTCCTCTCTAGGTTTGGAAACAGCTATTTCTTTGTTCAGAGAGAAAGTGTATGTCTGAGACAGACAGACAAGGTGACAAAGAGGAATCAATTTTAATATTTAAGTGGTATTTTATTGAATCCAAAAGGACAAATGTCAAAATTGAACACAGCAGCATTTGGGCTCTGAGCTTAGAGAACCAGAACAAATACAAAACATTCTACCCAATGCTGTAATGATTGCTAATTGGTCCCTATAACTCATTTGTTTATAGGTTTCTTTTTCCCATTCTAGCAAGGATTAGATGAATATGAGAGATATTATTTTTCAACCAGCTGCCATTTCTGTCCTAACCCATATCTGTTTTTCAGGTAAAGAATTCTTTTATTCTGCACATCTTTGAAGGTGCAAAGCCAGTAAGCGCTTTGTTGACAAAGGAAATGGCAATAATGCCCCCACTTATAACTCAGCAAGTTTTGGAAAAACACAAATACATGCGGAGATGCACATACCCACACACAAAGGGCTTCTTTCAATCCGTCAACCAATTTTACTTACAAGGCTTTTGCCAATCAGGGATTTTAGAAGAAGACCCTGGCTCAATGTGTCATGCCATGAGACTGAATCCAAAAGTAGATGTTTGCAGAGCACACTTCTTAATACAAATATGCTTGGACCTTTAGCCATGCCTGCACCTATATACATAAACATGAATGCATACGTACAGGGAAATACATATTATTATTATTATTATTATTACTGTTATTAAGGCAGTCAGCTGGCAGAATCATAAGCATGCCTGGCAAAATGCTTAGTGGCATTTCATCTATCCTTACATTCTGAGTTCAAATTCTGGCATGGTCAACTTTGCATTTTATCCTTTTGGGGTCAATAAATTAAGAAACACTGAGATTGATGTAATTGATTAATCCCCTTCCCCCAAAATTTCAGGCCGTGTGCCTTAAGTAGAAAGGATTATTATTACTATAATTTAAGGTGGCAAGCTGGCAAAATTGTTAGCATGCCAAATGAAATGCTTAGTGACATTTTACCTATATTACGTTTCAAGTTCAAATTCCAATTCCAACAAGGTCGTCTTTGCTTTTTACCCTTTTGGGGTCAATAAAATAAGCACCAGTTGAACATTGGAGTTGATGTAATTGATTTACGCACCCCCTTGAAATTTCTGGCCTTGTGCCAAAATTAGAAACCATTATTATTATTATTATTATTGTCATAGATAACTGCTGTCCCATTACTTCAAGTTTAGTTCCAAAGAAATATTCATCAGCTACTTTATCAACAAAAGGTTAGCAAAAAAAACAACAAAAAAACAACAATCTTTATAGCATGAAATTTATGGCATGTTAACACAATATAAAATTTATATATAGTTATTTGATTACATAATACTTTCTAACTCCCTCACACTACTACTCGTAAATTATTGTGCATGTGTGCATGATAACTTGGACTGTGGCCATACTGGGGCACTCCAAAGTTTCAGTTGATTATCAACACCAGCCATCATCATTTAACATCTATTTTCCATTTGCATGGGTTGGACAGTTTGAAAGGAGCTGGCAAATCAGAAGACTGCACCAAGCTCTATTGTCTGCTTTGGCATGGTTTCTACAAATGGGTGCCATTCCTAATGCCAACCACTTTTTATAAAGCACCAGCAGCAGTAATGAGGTCACCAAATAACTTACAGAACAAGAACCTCTCAACTGGTTGGGGAAGAAATATTGAGAGAGAAGGAAAAAAAGGGCATCTTACATTAGAGGAGAAACATGGCTGAAAGCAAAGTCAACCAGACATATATGGATACAACCTGACAAAATACCACTGGATTTTTATTCACATTGATTCTGCCACCACCATCACCCTGCACTAATCACACAGATATCCACCTTTCATACAGTTTCTATCAATCATACATTTAAAATCACAATACTTTGGCTAAATTGAGGCTATGATAAAAAAACACTTTTTCAAGGTGCCACAAAGTGGCGTCAAACCCAGTTCCACATAATTACAAAGTGAATTTTTTCAGCACACAGCAATGCCAGCTTCCATATACTTTATTAAAACAAAGTGAGAAATTAATCAACTGTAATTAGGATAGATATAAATCTATGCAATGACATGACAAATTAATGCCATTATGTTCAGTATTTTAAAAGGTTAGAAATTCAAACTTAACCTAAGCTGGTTACTTCATAAACTGATAGATATATGTCACTTATTAAACTAGTCATAACGACTCTTAAATATTCATTTAACTAATTACATTTAAGAGGATTAATAGTGAAACTTTCAATTAATTCCTCTGCTCTTAAAACTGATTCAATTTTGATTAAAATGAGAGAACTCTTCAATCATATAGGAGATATGCGCAATGACAAGCACAGTACACTCACTCACACGTGCTTGCATGCAAAAGAGCACTTACAGACATACTTGCACACAAAGAGCATGTGCTTGCAGACAAACCACATGCATACAATTGCTTGCACACCATACGCATGCATGTATGCAATGAATCCCGACATCACACAAAGCCCACAGACATTAAAGCAATCATAGTTATATAGTTAACAAGCTCACATCATGGCTACATGGTTTCAGGTTGACTCCACAGAGTGGCACATCAGGTAAATGTCTTCATTACAGACTTGGAACAGCCTAAGAATTATGAGAGATTTGCAAGACAGAAACTGTGTGGAAGTTCAGAGGTACCATTTGTAATCTTATCAACACTAGCCTTCGGGGTATTTAGCAGAAAGCACTCTCTTGCAAGGATTCATCCCAAGTCTCCATACTCAAGATAACTTTCTCCCTTCCACCCATTAACCTTGTTGAAGGCTCCAAAAATATCATGGGTGCTGTCCTCCCTCCTCTGATTGAGATATTTAAAAGTGAAGACACGACAGTTACTTTAATAGGTAGCCTATACCTATTAGACATCCTCAGAGACTGAAGGTGCTTGTACATTTAAATAGAATTATAGTCTACAACTACACAAGTCACACCTAAACAAAACTACATTCTATAACCACATGAAATACATTATTAAGTAGAAATGTAGTCCAAGTTGTAGTTTTGCTCTCACATTTGAGATGGTACTGCTGCAAACACGTACATTCTAAACCTGACTGATTATACAGTACTTCACAACATGCTCCAGCATAGGACCGACAGATACACGATCTCAACTCACTGTGTTTTCTACCACTACTATAATGGTATCTGCTCCTCATAGCTGATTAGGCTCACGCCACTCAAGTATGCACAACCTGCTTATCTTCCTTCTATCTACTTTTGTTGTGTCCAATTCCCTCAGGTTCCACACTAATCACTACACACATTTCTGCCTTCAGTCTTCTTGAACTCTTTTCTTGCTCATGTCTTTTCTGTAGGTGTTGATTAGCAATGGCTCAACAGAAACTTTAATGGCATCAACCTCACCAATTTCAAATGGCCTACAGTCCTCCTCCTTCCAGAGCAAGAAAAAGAAAATCCTACACTGCAGTGACAAAGTAAATATGACTATTTGCTTCCATATAGGATCCTAATGAATGAATTAAGATGACAGGCAAACAAAATACTTGTTGTACTTAGTTGCCTTCCTTTAGTTTAGAGCTCAGCTCCTGCTGGGTGTTATCTCTGCTTTTCATACTAAGGGAATTGATAAAATACTAGTATTTTATGTCATTCTCCTCAAAATCCGCAGTTTTGTACTAATGATAAAAAAATATATTTTTATACATTTTGACATAATGAGATAAACTTGTCAGGTCTAACTGACTTCTATTGTTCTGGTATCAAATATCAGTTGTGTATTGGGAAACAGGAAGCCGGTAATTGACTTAACCCTCAGTCGTAATACCCTATATAAATGTGTGGCTTTATAATTTGTTATGTGTCATTATTATAAAGGATGAATATGAATAGACAAGAGCCAAAATTGGTTTCAAAGAAAATAATCATTGCAAATGGATGACATCACTTGTGTGAAGGTGATGTTTGTTTACAATTAATGTGCAATGTCAAAGAAAGAGAACACGCATGCGAGTGTGTGACTGGCTTCTTTCAGTTTCTGTCTATAAAATCAACTCAGGTTTTAGTCAGCTCGGAGCTATAGTAGAAGACACTTGCCCAACGTGCTACGCAATGGAACTGAACCCAAAACAATGGGGTTGCAAAGCAAGCTTCCTAACCACACAGCCATGCTTGTGCCTATATAAAACATCCATCCACTGGGTTATGTTCCAATGATGGAATGGTACCACAGTAATATAATCTGTAACACAGTCTTACAGCAAGCAATAGATAGAGGATTCAAACCCTACCACCAGAGGGCATGCTTTTCTTTTTAGTATAAAATCAATGTTCAAAATACACACACACAAGATACAATGGTTATTTGAGGACAATTATCAGCATATTGTTGAGATGGAATTTATTCCGGTAGATTTTCTACAACCAGGCACCCTTCCTGTTCCCAACCCTCACTGTTTCCAAGTAAGGTAATATTTCCCCATGGCCAGACATGTTTTCACAGAAGACTAGATTTAAAGGACACCACTTGTATCATGGCATGCTTGTTTGCAACTGTCCCATGATGCCAATATAACAAAATGCTAAAACACACATGTGCTAGGTTTCTTGCAGTTTCCATCAACCAAATCTATTCACAACTATTTGGTCTGCCCGGGGCCATGCATAAGACTGAACCCAAAAGCTTGTGGCTAGAAATCAAGCTACTTAACTACGCAGTTATGCTTTGCATCTAAACACAGTTTGGGGAGAAAATGCTATACTGAAGTGTATTTATATATTACAAAATTATGCAGTCTTAAATGTATGTCTAAAAATAGTTGTTTAGATTATAAATTTTCCAATCCAATAATCTCTTCTTTAGAGTATATTCATAATATTTATAAACCTATAGCTTCTGACATATCTCAGTTGTATTTCTAGCATTTCTCTAAGAATTCAATTCTAAAAATATGTTGGTATACAAGAACTTTACATACTATTTTAAGAGTATTTCCTTTTACTAAAAATGATATATAATATGGTTTTCTATCAAAATTAACTAGTTCTCTTTTCCCACAAAACCAAACAACTGGTGCAAAATAACTACTTGACCTAAACCCCAAGGTTAAGTGGTATGAGTTGAGAAAACAAGAACAGAGTAAATTTATAGACCTTAAGAATTGTTAATACCATCTGTGAAGTTCTGAAGAATAGAGCAAGTGTTTTTATGCAAACATCTAGAAAACAAAGATGCTGAATAATAATCTAGACATATAATGTCAGTGTGCACACACGACAGAGTGTGAGCGTCCTGAGAGAAATGGACATAAGAAGCATCAGATGTGGTGTGCAAGAGACAACTGCGCTGGTATGGTCATGTGCTACATATGGATGAGGAAAGCTGTGTGCAGAAGTGTCACTCCCTAACAGTGGAAATAACCTGTGGAAGAGGAGACCCAGGAAGACATGGGATGAGGTGGTGAAGCATGACCTTCGAACATCGGGCCTCACAGAGGCAATGATGAAAACAGACCTCTGGAGATATGCTGTGATCGAAAAGACCCAGCAAGGAAAGTGAGATCACAGCCGTAGCCTACACCAGTGTCACATAACCAGCCCATTTTAAAAGTACCTTTGAATTATCAGGCAACGTTCCATGCTTGAAGAGACCTATTGAGTCAAGTAAATCAAATTGAAATCAAATGAAAATTGTAATTGTGGCTGTTACCAGTGCTGGTAGCAAGCAATAATCACCATTCATTCATGTGTGGGTCGCTGCCAGACTGGCTTTCCTTGCCGGTGGCATGTACAAAGCACCAACCAAACTTGGTCGATGCCAGAAACCCCACCACCGACTGGTTCCTGTGCCGGTGGAACGTAAAGAGCATCATCAGAGTGGTTGGCATTAGGAAGGGCATCCAGCTGTAGAAACATTGCCAGATCAGATTGGAGCCTGGTGCAGTCTTCTGGCTTACCCGTCTCCAGTCAAGCCGTCCAACCCATTCCAGCATGGAAAACAGACGTTAAACAATGATGAAGATGATTATGACATCACTTTTATATGGTGACTAGTCATAAGCTAACAGATTGCTATCAATTTTTATATGGAGACTAGTTGCAAAGACTGATATCACTTTTATATGATGACTAGTTATATGCTTACATAGATTGCTATCATTTTTATAGAGTGACTAGTTGCAAAGACTGATAGCACTTTTAAATGGTAACTGGTCACAAAACTGAAGTAGACCATATTTCAAGATGAAATAGTTGTCAAAATTAGAAACAAATTAAGTAGGGCATGTACTCCATACAAATTAACCAGACTATCTTTTCCTTGCCAGTAATAAACAGGCATTCGTCTGTCATTAAAAATATTTAGCTATATACACAAACTGCAGAACAGAATATTTAGATTTTTTGTTATTTACAAGAGAAAAGCCAAATATACTATTTTATTTAGGATAAAACTCTGAGCAATCTGACTGAATAAGAATGTAGAAAGACTGCAGAAAATTGTTGTTTATAACAAGGACTTATATGTTTAAGAGGAAATAGGTTAGTTCTAGTGACTAGTATCTCAGGATGACTGATTAGAATACAAGCTAACAATGTAAGAAGAAAAAAAAAGTAAGCAACAATAATAATAGTGCATAAGACAAACTATATATGACTGATACTGAAGAAAAGGGAAAGAGTGACAAAGAAATCCAGCAAAGAAAACTCAAAATAAACATACACAGCTTAAATAGAAACTAAATTGTAAATGTTTTTGAAAGATTAGTACAAAAAAATGTGGAGACATTTCCTTTTGTTTTAATTGTAGACTTATAATAATTTTGTACAAAGACAATTCAGTTATTTATCTACAAAGTCATAACTGATAAGTTGATGTACTGAGACTACTAACTTAAAGACAAAACACAATCATACAGCCCTTTCACCATGGAACTTGCCTTGGTGTAAATTTACAAGGAACCTAAAAATATTAGTTTAACTAACTGAAAACAAAAAATGATAGTAATAAAACTAGATATTTTTTTAGCCTTCAGAGTAGCACATAGCAAGTCAACTCAAAGAATATCAGCTGCGACCATCCTATCATTTAATCAGCATTTCTGGGACTGATTATTTTGTGTGGGCTTCCTGTTTTAAGATGGCTGTTTGTGAATTGATGGATACTTGGCTGTTATTTCTAACAGGTCAACTGTTAAGTTTAAAATTTATCTGTCATCCAGTTTCATATCACCACTTGGTCCTTGGGTGTCTTTATCAAAGCTCATTCAGTTGGAAAAAAGAACTCCATGGATGTCTCTGATCTGAGGATAACTTAATATCTTGATGTCCTTCCTCCTTCAGCTCTTCTACTCCTCACCCAACAACTCCTAAGTCTCAGAGGCCTTGCAAAGGTCATGGGTACTGCACTTCCTATTCTGACTAAGCAATAAGGGAAAAATTGGGGAGGGGGATGAAAAAATACCAATATAGGGATGGGACTAAATAGCAGTGTAGCAAATAGAGTTAAATAACTAATTATCAAGTTGTTTAGATTTTCCTAGAAAACAAAAAACCCAAAAAACAGTAATTTCTCTGTTCCACTGTCCCACGAAGATAGAGAATTCATATTGATTTAGATCAGATTCTAAAATGGGTTGACACTACTCTCCAGAAAGGTGGAGGGCAAAATCATTAGTATGCCGGGTGAAATACTTAGCGGTATTTCATCTGCCGCTACGTTCTGAGTTCAAATTCCGCGGAGGTCGACTTTGCCTTTCATCCTTTCAGAGTCGATTAAATAAGTACCAGTTACGCACTGGGGTCGATATAATCGACTTAATCTGGTTGTCTGTCCTTGTTTGTCCCCTCTGTCTGTAGCCCCTTGTGGGCAGTAAAGAAACAAGAAAGGGGGCATTATGAGACATAAAAGTGACAGTGAGGAAAATGATATTACAATAAGGGCTCAAGTTGAACTAGTCAACAGAGCTGCCTGCTCATGGAATTAATGTGCAAATGGCTGACCACTCAACAGACATGCATACCTTTGATGTTGTTCTGAGGGAGATTCAGTGTGACACAGAATGTAACAAGGCTGGCCCTTTGAATTATGGATACAACTCTTGTCCAGATGAGCAGGCTGGGGCAACATGAAATGAAGTGTCTTGCTTCAGGACACAACGTACCATCAAGAATCAAACTCCCAGCCATATGACTGTGAGCAGAATAACCGACCCACTAAGCCACACATCTTCAAAACGATATTACGGTGCTGTGGGAATCAACTGGATCATATTATGCAATCGCTGTCACTTCTGACACAGATACCATACAGTATATACCTTTGGTTGAAAGCTGATCACCACAAATGTAATAAAAGTGGTCATGCGTAAACCTGTGCACTCAAACACTGAAGTTGACCTTTTGAGTTGAATAGGATTTTGTTTCACAGTAATTGTTTATTACAACAGGTTCAATAAGAAAGTACAATGTTTCCCTGTATAATTTATACATACAACAGGGATACATGGAAAAAGAAAGAAAAGAGTATGATTAAAGTTGTATGATAGTGCTAGCTGGAGTAACTTTATATTGAGTAGTGGTATGTACAATTTCTTGCAATTCAGACAGCTTCATGGTCCCAGCAGACAAAATGGAAAAGATGTTGCCCCAGAGGATGGCGAGGGAGATGCACTGGAATAACAACTCTGATTCACGGGACTCACACTCGTGGAGAGCCATCTCAGCCCCGATAACAGTAAGCATGGAGATGGTCCAGGAGCTGAGAACACAAGAGATCTCCACTGCCACAGGCTCAACCATAAACCTGTCAGAGTGTGACCGATACTTAGACAGTATGCCCCTCCACCTGGTGAGCAGCAGAGCCTAGGCTGGTAACAGAACAAGCCAAGCACATCAAGTTGTTGCTGGAGTAGGTATCACAGCATGAGGCATCCTAAATGAGGTGCCAACCACCATGGAATGGAAATACCGTCCCTTTGGTCTAGATCTGCTGGTTCAAGCTGACAATACATTAAATAAAGTAAATGTACTGTCCATTACATAGTTTCAGTTCCTTTCTTGTTATGACAGTTTTCAAATACATTTTCATTTTTAATTATTTCTATGTTAACATTCATTCAAAACAATGTCTCATAAAAACCATAAAAACAAAATTTATTCTTCCATCAAAACTTTCATATATCATTGCTGCAGGCTATTTAAGTTAAATTTCATATGTATGAAATTTACAAATCTACATTTTTACATGAATTTTTAAATAAAATATTTGGTTTCAATATTGATTATCCAGAATTTTCCTTTTAAATTTTAGATATTTCTTACCATATGAACAAGCTGGAAAATGGTGATTATGGCTCCAGTAAAACAATCCAACAAAATAAATTATTTCTTGCAATATGTAAATATTTGTCTACCTGCAGATCACTAATAACTTGTGTCCTTTCTGAGAAAATAACTAGTGAAGCTATGAAAAGTCTGAAGAATAATTTTTTTCGAAAAGTATATATAAAATAATATTGCAGCTTCAAAAGATGGAGGCTGAATTTCCAACTACAAGGGAACAGCTTTAATCTAAAATATGCTTAGAATGCAGTTAACAAATAAAATTGTTCACTTTGAAGTCATATTATTTGATGTCCAGTCCCATCGAGTGACCTCTGGAATTTGTGCTTTTTACCATTGAACCAGCTTCACCAACTTCTTAGTTAATCTGTTAGACGGAAACCAAGCGAGCGAGTGCATGCGTAAATGTAGAGATTCTACACTTGTCACTACTTTAGCAAGAAAGTAGTGATGTTGATATTCTGTGTGGACATTATGACCAGCTGCTCTGTGCTTTTAAAGACTTCTGGGATAAAAGAAAAAAAACAACTCTTTACTTGAAAAAGCAGGTAAGCATTAGCAGCAAGAAGAGCATCTGGCTTTAAAACCCTGCTTCAAATAACTCGCCATATTTAAACTATGCTAGTTTGGAAGAAACAAAGGAACTAACTAATGAAGACTTTGGTAAAAGGGAGCTAGCTCTATCAATTTCCATCACAATTTACAGATAATAATCTGAGGACCAACTGTGTACATCGATAATACTTGAAGGATCTCTGAGACAAGAATTAATGAGATTTTGAACTGAGAATTCTTGACTGGGTAAACAACAACAAAAAAAATGTGAGCAAAATAGATTTTTAAAAATTCAACTGCAAAAGGTCATCTTTGAGTTACAAAATGACAAATAAATTTCATCTTTCATTTGTTTCAGCCATTCTTGGATAATGTTAGTCAAATGAATCGATCTCAGTAATCATTTTTCTTTTAAGTCTGATACTTATTCTATCAATCTCTTTTGCTGAACTGCTAAGTTATGGTGACATAAATACATCAACATTAGTTGCCAGGCGATGGCGGGGGACAAACAAAGACATTCACACACGATGAGCTTCTTTCAGTTTTCATCTGCCAAATCCGCTTACAAGCCTTTGGTTGGTCTGAGGCTATAGTAGAAGACACTTGCCCATGGTGACACACTGTAACTGAACCCAAAAATTGTGTGGTTGTGAAGCAAGCTTCTTACCACACAGCCACAAAAGTAAACAATATCCTATCAACAAATAAATAAAGATTAAATTTTTTTTTTTTTTAATCAAAATTTGTGTGAAATGTGGTTACAATGCAGTATGGCCTTTCCTTTATTATGGAATGGAGCCAAACTACTTTTCTATTGCTTTTCTGCCTTCTGTTAAGAGGTGAAATATTTTAGTGCAGTAACCCAAATTTTGACCAAGTGTAAAAGCTGTATGGAAATAGTACAGCTTGAAGATTAATAACATTTATGAAAATTGGAATCAAATATTGCATAACTTGCTGCTGGACATCAACGATGGAGATAGTATTAATTGTAGTAGTAAAGAATTAATGAACAATGTCAGCATTATTTTAATCATTAGCAAAGCCTACTATATTATTTTAATCATTATTAAGCAAACTATTATAAGTAAAAATAGTAATCATATTTTAATTACAGTCACTAATATTATTCTATAAGGGTAAAATTGGTAGGGATCAAAAGTATCCATTTAGGTGGCTATTCAACAAGAAAGGTTAGAAAATGTTGGAGTTCACAAGAATTTGCAGATCTATTGAATCAGCATTGGTTTAATGAAACATCTCTATTTAAATCTAAAGTACATGCGTAACATGTTCCAATGTTCTTTGAATTCAAGAGTAAAAAAATAAAATTAAATGCTGAATCTACAAACTTATTGACAGATAATATAATTATAAATAATTTATCAGAGAATTTTGAAGTTTTATTTTCCGTTATTGTTGAAGGTTTAATAGTGTATCAACATGTTAAATATGCATGCAGAGAGACAGACAGACAGACAGGCAGTATATAAAGAGAGCACTTGAAGTGGTAACAAGAATACCAATCAAGTGAATGGGCTGAAAATAGATGGAGTGGCATTGTAAAGAGACTGAAGATGAAGCATCAATTTCAGTGCATTACAGACTATAATGAGGTCATGTAATCTAAATCAGAAAGGTCAGGAGGTTAATGATAGACAAGATTGGCTACAAATGCTTACAAGTCAGGAAACCCATCTAAATACACTTGTTTTTAAAACAGTATTAATTAAACAGGTTCATATAACAATTTACAAAAATTGATCACATCAAAGAATGAGGTTGTGACTTTACCTGGCCATAGGCAAATACTGTTGCATTGTAACCTTCAAAACATCTGCAAAGAAAGAAAAAATGAAAGATAGAAATATAGGTATATTTTTAATAGTTTTGAAAGTACTTCAAATCTATTTTTGCATCTAAACCAATAATTAAATTAGTAAAATAGATTTTTATCAATGCTCATAAACGAAACTAAAATATATCACTCTCATCTAATCAGTAGAAAGACAAACTACACACATTAACGATAGATTAGTTCGAAACTGTTCTAGGTTGTGAACCAGCTCCAGGGAATTGCATATACACAATACATCAGCAAACTCTCTTTTCAGTCAGAGTCAATTAGTTTTCAATCATTTTTAAGATCATGACAAGATAATGGAATAAATGTAATATGTTCTCTACACATTATTCAGCAAGCCAACAGCATAGTACAATGTACAACATGGACTCAACAAACTAAAAAGAAGCATCTTCAAGGTCTAAAGCTTGCAGGTCACTGAAATGTTTCAAGGAGTTATATCATAGCACTACTCAAACATGGTTGACTAGGACCAACACAAAACATAAAATATTTAGAAAGGATTACGACAGTAAACAATGAAACATTTACAAAGCAGATGACATATGTAAAACAAAACAAAAAATTTTAACAATTACTGCATTATTACAGAAACATAAGAATGGTAAACACTAACAGATCCACATCAAGGATTGGTTCATTATAATTAAGTGGACCTGTTTTATAAATATTATAAAATACGAACACATACACTTCAAGTAAAACCCATTTTAAGGTTATACAATTAAACAGTAGGAGCATTCCGTCGGTTGTAAAGACAAGGGTCCCAGCTGATACGATCAACAGAACAGTTTGCTCATGAAATTAACGTGCAAGTGGCTGAGCACTCCACAAACACGTGTACCCTTAACGTAGTTCTCGGGGAGATTCAGCGTGACACAAGGCTGGCCCTTTGAAATACAGGTACTACTCATTTTTGCCAGCTGAGTGGACTGGAGCAACGTGAAATAAAGTGTCTTGCTCAAGGAAACAACGCGCCGCCGGGAATTGAACTCACAAACTTACGATTATGAGTCAAATGCCCCTAACCACTAAGCCACGCGCCTTCACAATTAAACAGTAATACTGGGGATAACCACTGAATCTCATTGTGCTTGATAAGATATTCATAGTGAATAAAATGTAGTATTAACAATGGTTTCAAATTTTAGCACAAGATCAGCAAGTTCAGGGGAAGGGGTAAGTCAATTATATCAAACCCAGTGTTCAACTGGTACCTATTTTAGTAACCCTGAAAGGATGAAAGGCAAAGTTGACCTCAGAGGAATTTGAACTCAGAACATAAGGATGGATGAAATACCTATTTCTTTACTACCCACAAGGGGCTAAACACAGAGGAGACAAACAAGGACAGACAGATGGATGAAGTCGATTATATTGACCCCAGTGCGTAACTGGTACTTAATTTATCGACCCCGAAAGGACGAAAGGCAAAGTCGACCTTGGCGGAATTTGAACTCAGAACGTAATGGCAGACGAAATACTGCTAAGCATTTTGCCCGGCATGCTAACGATTCTACCTGCTCACTGCCTTAAGTGTGGTATTTATATTAAAATTATTGAAGTAGCCATCTTATAAATACAGCACTTTACAGCACTGAATTTTTCAACAAATAAATTTCAACTGGCATAATCAGTGCCTTAAGCTGAAAAGAGCAGACAAAAATAAATTGTAACATTCATTGAATACAAAGAAAAATATAAGGAGATTGAATTAATGAACAACATCCATTTTTTTTTTCCATGCCTGCATAGGTTGAACAGGTGTTGCTGTTCACACTCATTTATGATCTGGCAAGAGCAACAGAGAAAACCAATCAACCTCATTGTTGTTTATGAATTGGTTTTAGTTATGGCTTTGTGGTTGGATGCTCTTTCATTCTACAACTACTTTTCATCAGGAATTGGGCGCATTTTAACATCCCGCCAGCATTAGAAATGTTTATAGCAAAAGCAACAAGTTCCCTCTACCATTTATCGGTTGTTATCCAGAGTTACTGCCCTCCTGGACAAGCTGCTTTGACAGAGCCCATGTCTCTTTTGTCCATTTATTCTATTTCCTTAATAGGATAACAAAACCAATATTAAATGAGGAAACAGTATAGAAAAATTAGCTTTTATTTTTTTAAAAATCTTTATGATAGTTATATGTGGAACAAAGAACCTATTTCATATTGGAAGCCAGTTATATTAAGAAAACCAATCCTTCAAAGAAAATACATATACAAAAAAATTCAGTCTAACTACATTATACAGTTTACCTGCAATTAACAGCACTTGTGAATACATCAGAACTAAATTAGGTGATCTATATTAATGCTTTTCATAAGGTGAAGTGTATTATTTCAACTGGTATTTTTATTAAGCTAGTAAGGAAAGATTGAGTTCAAAGTAAAGCAGTTAGTCTCTGGTAGGGTTTATGAATTGTTTGTAATCTATTGTTAATGGTGAGGTTTCTTTATTTTTGGTTGAATGTTGTGCCAACAAATTTAGTTGTAAAGGATTCAGTTTTAAGATTTTCTGTAACATTATGATATGTATTATGCCTTACATGTTAATATACTAGTAAAGGTTGTACTAATGAATTTAGTTGTATGAAGCTCAGGTTTTATGCCCCTTGAATGCATGTGTATGTGTGAAAATCATTGCGCATGCTACATGAAACTCATTGTGGTAATGGTGTATATGTTATCTTACTTGCCTGACTTTTTATGGTTATGTTGAGTTAGGATGGAAATATTTAACCCAATGTCAACCCTGATCAAGCAGATCTATGATCAAAAACATTCCAGTCGTGACCATCTTGTCTTTTCAAGAATATGTAGGACTATATTTCTTAGTATCTCCTCCTCCTGTATCTATATGTAAGATGTGGTTTGAGAAAAACTTGGCTGCTATTTCTAGTAACTTCCTTTTTGTATTCCATGTCTAGTGCTTTAATTTATCTGTTCTCAAAGAGACATTTTCCATATATATCATGTTCATATACAAGTATATCTGGAAGCTTATGAAGAAGATAGATATAAAACTCATGTCAGTATAACTTGATATTTACATTATGATAAGTGTTGCATGCAGTGAACAGGAATATATGATAGCACAGAGAGGTGTGGGTGTATAAATGGACTTGATAAAGTGTCCTGAGGAGTAGTAGTAGTTAGGCAGCATTTGATGCTCATTCATTTTAAATTAATAACACTTTTATGAACATGTGTTTGATATATTAGCTGATGTCTTGAGGCTAGGAAGGTTTGTCCCATATTATGGTTTTTATTACTGAACCAGGTTTTCACATATAAGCTATTAGATGACTACATATCCTTCTACCTTGTCTTCTTTGAGGACACCATTATGGCTACCAAACACTGACCATATCCACCAAGATTGCTCTCACTGTGGACACCATAACAACTACCAAGCATTGACCACATTCACCTAATTAAAACAATGAAACTGACCATATCCAATAGCAGTCAGCATTGCAGATACAATTACAACAATAAAATACTAATCCTATCCATCTAACCTATTCTTATAGTGGATACCGTTACAATTTTCTCAACCAGATATAGTAACAGATATAGGATAGCAGAGACAAGTTACACAACAAATTGAAAAACTGGACAACATCCTGGCCTGGCCTGGCTTGGTGAATTAGGAGCAGGAATCAAAAAATATAAGATATATGACATGTGGAGTGATATAGACCTGTTCAACCCACACTGCAGTCAAATTATATATATATTGGAAATAAGTCTTATTCAAACAAGTGATAAGATTACAGTTTAGATATCCTAAACCAGACAGACTTTTATAAACTCATTTCATAAAAACAAAAAGAAATTGTTTGTATAATAATCCAGAACTATGCTTTTAAAACTTTAGAGTTCAAATACCAAAGACAAAAATATCACATATGTCAAGATGTACAAGTCAACAACAGTGCATGATTATGTAGTCACTAATTAGGACAGGCTATTCTTATGAAGTAACTTCAGACATAATAGTTGTGGAGCAAAACATTCCTTCATCTAACTATCCGCTCTTAATTCTTATTCTCCTCGTCACATTTTTATCAAATGAAATTTCCACAGCTGCCATGTGAACAGTTGTTCAGAATTAAACAAAAGCTAGAACTGACTACAAAATATCCATGTCACTTTTCTCTTTTCTATCCCCCTCCTTTCACACACTTAATACTTATGTATTTTTGAAACAGAGAATTTTTAAATAACCTTTACGCTAAATGGAATTTTTTAAAAACGAGAGCAGGCTTCACTATAAAGACTAGCTTTCTTAATGGTGTATTCTTTCATCAAATTTTTGTTACATTAAACATTCATAAAACTAAAAACCTACTTCATTTAGCCAATGGAGATAATAAAAAGTATAAAAGAAATATAAACAAATAATAGCAGAACAATAAGTTTGCTTTAAATAAATAGATTAAGTGAAAAAGAAAATTAACTAAGCAAACAGGAAAATTGTACATCCCAACGGATGGATAACAATTCCTGTAATACTCTTCTATGTGGTATAGCTGTAGGACAGGGGTATTAATCTTGTCAGGAATGCTTAAAAAAAATAATATATAAATATAAATACAAAGAAAAATAGTTTTATTTCTTCTAGATTAAAAAATAAAATTTACTTCAAAACTGGGTGGAGCAAAACACATTTTAGCAAAACAAAAAAATAAATACTTGTGTGTTTTTGATATCATCAGTGAATTTTAATATTGTTCAGGTATACAGATGAGAATTACGTAGTAATAATAACTGTACTTAACTAAAAGCGTGCTTTCAATGATATCTGGAGAAGGCTTTACTGGACAAAATTTATCACATTACACATATATATATATACCAATATCCACTTACAAGCTATACATATAACTCATGCCAGCACAAAAGGAGGACATTAAACAATGATGATAATGATGATATATATATATATATATATATCACTTAAGCATTGCAATATTCATTAAAGGCTCTGATGAAGCAATAACGTGTTACTCAGGCCCTCAACAATGAGTCTACTGCCTCTTACAGCAGAAACAGCTGTAAGCTAATGAAGTTCATAAGATAATTGTTTATTTCTGTGTCATCTCACTTTCTTGATAGAGATATATATATATATATATATATATAATATATATATATATATATATATGTATATGTATGTGTGTGTGTGTGTGTGTGTGTTTGAAGGAGGACAAGAAAAGAACAGAATCCCAACTGTTTGAAGTCTCAGGTCAAACTCTTGCAGACATGCAGAGATTGATGGTTTAGAGTTGCATGTCATATGCAGGTATTTGACTACTATGTTTGTTCAGGGTAACAACCAACACAGCAGTCTACCAAGAAATCATGCAGCATTTCATAGATTTTGTCAAAAGAGACTATTTGGTGATGTGAAATTTCAAGTCCAGTAGCACACAGTACCAGAATAACCACCGCTTTGCTTAAGCAGTAACAGTATGGAATATAATCATATGCATATTAGCAGACACACACATGACAGCTTCCAGCTGTTCCCGTCTACCAAATTCTCTCCCACAGCATTGGTTGGTCTTGGGCTATCATAGAAAATTATCCTAGGTGCTGTGTAGTGGGACCCCTCACACACACTGTGTGCATTCATATACAAAGAACATTTTTTATTAGGTCAGCATTCAATATGAGGTTGTATCAAAATTAAGCGAAACCTCCAAAACAGACTAGTATGTTACTATTGTGTGTCATGGCTGTTTTACACACACACACACACACACAACACACACACACTATTCCTTCAGAAGCCTATGCCAACTTGGGAGAATTAAATTTCTCATAAACTGTTAAATCATGAAACGATACAAGAAACCAGCATTGTTGGACAAGAAGCAAGGACATAAGGATTTATTTGTTATTATCTAGAACATTGCAAGGACAGGAAGGATATCAATATCAGCTTTTAATTTAAGTTAGATGTAAAAAGTTTATAGACACTGTCACCTTTGTGGACTCGTACATAATCTTCCCTGAGTCACCTTCAGGTACTACATTTTGTAACTTTATACTGTTGTATGTTGTTTCAGCACTATTGATTACAGAAGGGAAAGTAAATAACCAGTTTATAGTAAGATGTTGATAGTAATAGGTGAATAAAGAAATGATGATGCACTTTAGTTCCAACTCCATAGTTAAGATCTCTCCAGATAATTTTCATTTGATATTAACTTCAAAAGATCAATGACTCAACTAAGAAATAAACCAACTGATGTTAACAAGGACAAAACACACAGACACAGAAGTCACATAAAATATAAAAAGGAACTGACAACCAGTGTAAAGCAATAAATACAGATTTAAAACAATAAAAACAAAAATTATTTTCGGAAGAAAATGTTGGCTAAAACCTACAAAAACAAGATTATATATTTCTTCTAAACCACAATGACATGTAGTTGGTACAACCGCACTACACAATTACATTAAGGTGGGTGAATGTCACAAGAATGGCCAGTATGAATGGACCAATTCTGAGGATACACCTGTGAAAATTAAAAGAAAATATAAAAGGAGAAAGGGGTTCTCTAGCCGCTCTTTTGACCAGGCTCCCATGGCTTTTTCCACGAGTAACCTTTCGAAGCGCCTCCCCCTATTGGGAGTTTTAATTGTTACTTATATTTCGTTGTTATCCTGCTTTAGTACACAGACTTTTTTCAAACAGACAAAACCCTTTGTAACTTTCGTCCTGTGTTTTGTCCCTTTATGTTTTAATTGATTTTTGTTAGCCCTTGTGGCCAATAAACGAACAAATTATATCTACCATTATGATATGAATGTCCCCTACTAGCACCACGATATTATTGTTCATTATTGTGCATGTGATGTGTCTTAATACTAAACAACTATTATGTCATCGAGATATGTAGCCCCCAACTGACATGATTATGTTAATGTCAATCATTGTCACAAGCTGTATGTCCCTTGCAACACTACAGTGTTATCTATATTATTGTGACATGTAGTATGTCCTCTACGAGCATTACATGAATCACAAGAACATTACAGTAGAGGGCAGCTAGTATCTGGGACAACACCAACATCAGTGGAAATTGAATACAACCTATCTGCTTGATGGACCACAAGCAATCTACTTTTTCAGTTATTGGTTCAAACAAGAAGCAATGTTTCTGATTCAAAAAAAAAATTTTTTTAAAAACCTAATTTTGTCTCATTCTTGTTTTGTTTGTTACGATTTTGTTAGATAGGAAGAATAGCATTCATGACTTTTTCTTTTAGCCTCCTTCCATAAAATGGAAAAAGAGAACCCTAAATACATATTACTGCAGTAGGAAACTGGATACTTAGTTATCCTCAGACAGGAGACCTGGCCTGAATGATTTCAACAGAATGGGACTGATAAAGATACCCAAGGACCTGGTAATGGTGCTAAACCATGTCACAGATTCAGTTTATTGCTCAAGAAAACTAAAACTTTTGATCAATGAGCTAGCTGTTCTTGAGTGATAAACTTACTCCTAATGTGATAGGAATACATATACCCTAGGTGCTACATTGTGGAACCAAACCCATAATTGCAAAATGAATTTTTTAACTATACAGTTATAACTGATCCTATAGCTGCAATCAGGAATGACAATCAAAAGATAATGCTGATATTAGCAAGCAATAATGCAACTTTAACTGACATTTAAACTTTCTATAAGAATTTGACCAGCCGTTACTTAAACAATTAGTACTAAATCCTGACTATGGATGAATTTCAAGTGAGGATTGATCACCAACAGGTCTAAGATGGCAGTAAATCCAAATAAGAACCGACTCAGATAGTGATGACCTGGCCAGCCCAATCCAACATGTAAAGAAGCTGTTAAATGATGAAGATGATGAATCAGCTAAAGAATGAAGTTATTGGCAAGAAAGGAAATATTCTATAATCATAATTAGAAATTGAGAAAAGCTTCCAAATACAAAGATAGTTTATTATAAAAAGAAACACAAGTACAGTTAGTAATCTATTATAAAAGATAGTAATCTATAATAAAAAGAAACACAAGTACACAAGTAAGTAGATAGTTAAGAAACAAGTATCGATGCCAAATGATAATCCAGAAAATTCTTGAAGATGATATGGACAGACTCAATATACACAGTTCAAAAGAAGAATTTGTTTGTTTGTCATGAGAAAGAGAGATATTATCATTAAATATTTACTTGTTATTAACATAACTCCATTGTGGATCTCAAGCAAGACCTATAATGAAGTATTACTGCTACATAAATATATATATACATAAATCTTAAATCACATCTGATGAGAAGCCGTCTGTCTGATTGGCATTAACTCATTCCTCAGCATACTGCAACTTCTGAACTATCTTTTTTAACACCTCTACAATTGACTGTGCTCCTCCAAAAGATTTCATGTCAATTCACTTAAACCCACCTAATTACTCATCTCTTGTTACCCATATTTTCACCCCCACTGAAGCCTTATGCAAACCATTTATCTAGAGCTTCCTGAGCAGGATATCAACCTTTCCGAAATCCATCCCTGCACTTGCTTTTCCTCAACAACAAGAATGAATGCTCAGACAAACACCATTCCTATGTGATCAGCTTGAAAAATTGTCAAGATATTAAGATATTTTTCTTAACATGAAACCAATGGTAGCCTTTATACACACACACACACACACACACACACATATATATGAGCAGACCATGAACCACTCTCTGGCTTCATTTGACACAACAGAAAGTTCCAGGAAGATGGCAAACAGAAATTCAAATGCACAATTCTTCTGCATACCAGCAAAAAAGATGCTTAGATGGTGAATCTTCAGAGGAGTCAAATAAGGCCATATATGTACCCCAATATTTTTCATAATGGATGGCCTACAGTATATTGTTTGATGCATCTTGCTGCAAAAATAATGAAGAGAAATACTCCTGAAATACTATTTCCATTAACTCTGGCATCCTGAAAAACCATTTTAAGAACTGTTATGAAGTACCATAAAGTATCAAATGTGTTTTACCAAACAATCAGCAAACTGCATCCCACAGTAGCAAACATTACTATCAACAAAATGCTTTGAAGGACAGAATTGCAGGTAGGACCTAAATGCAAATCAAGTGCCAAGTTGACTCTATAAAGTCCTGTCACAGAAAGACATTCACCTTTCTAATAAATTCAAGGTGTGTAATGCTATAATTTTTGTCATGTTCCGGTATGACTGAAAAATTTGGATTTGTAATAGCTCCACATTCAGTGCTTAACAGACTGATCAGCTCTTATAAATAATTATCTCTACAAGTATCAAATCAAATATTCCAGGGCCAAGCTTTGATGGTCTGGAGATATCATTCATGAAAGCAACATAATTTTATGACAATTCTCTTGGCAGTTTTAAGAAGATTGGCTAATGAAGAGATAAAAACAAGGCTAAGGGAATGACACTGATACCTGAACAAAGAGCTATAGCAAACAGAACCAATTAGAGCCACTCTATGAGGAAAGCAATAACAGCCTTCGAGGGTTGGTCTACTCTGGCATTTTCAACAACATAATAGCACCAGTATTTACTACACAGCTCTTAGTAATTCAGTTCATGCCTTGACACGTGCACACTGCACGTTGGTGTCTATAATCATGTGTGCCCACAGATGTCTTCCTCTCTCAAAAGTCAAACCAAGACATTTGCATTCCCATTAAATTCAGTCATGCCCCCCCCCCTCACTTCTGTTTGTTTATAAAACCTGACCGCATTACACCAAGGTACGCCTTATTGTGTAAGGTGGACAAATATTTGTCCGTACAAAGCATCATCAAGAATGAATAACCAAAAAGTCTTACACAACAGTCTCTCAATAGAGGATGCATTCTGAAAAATCTATGTCAATCTCCCAAGCTTTAGCTGGATTTTTATCAACCATACTCGTTCAACCACACTGAAGAATGTTATGTATTTACACAGCTTTTCATACATCATTTAGTGTCAACATAGGTAAATGCATATACATATACATAGCAATCATCTCAATTCTTACTCCTATGCTATATATACTTTATATTTACTCACAATACATTGTAATATTGATTTATAAACCCGTTTTTAAAACTATACCACGTGTTTACATATATTTCCCTATTTTTTTCAATTTACCCACACTTATCTATTCCCAATCCAATCTATTTGCATATTCAAACATTCCAATCATAGTTTTAGTAATTTTTACTTTTTCAAAAAATAAATTACTAATCTGGTGGTAAGCAGACTTTTTTGAATTTTGTATCTGATTTTATACACATGCAATAAACTTAGAGTACTAAATTTTGTTTATTTAATTCTCTGTAAACATCCTATATAAGCAATGATAACAGAGTTCATGAAGTCTTCCCAAATTGAAGTTAATGGCATTCATCATGTTCTAGGTTGGTGCTTATAAACAAAATATAAGTAGGAAAGTAGTTCCAGGGAAATGCAGTTCAATTCAGGCCAGCAAGGATTAGACTAAGTGTAAATTCAAATTTCAATCAAAGATATATTTATGCTTCATATCCATTTAGGAGAAATTAATTTTAAAAAGTTCTTTTTCTTTATGTGACAAGAGGAGGACCAACATCATCATCATCATCGTCGTTTAGCGTCCGCTTTCCATGCTGGCATGGGTTGGACGGTTCAACTGGGATCTGGGAAGCCAGAAGGCTGCACCAGGCCCAGTCTGATCTGGCAATGTTTCTACGGCTGGATGCCCTTCCTAACGCCAACCACTCCATGAGTGTAGTGGGTGCTTTTACATGCCAGACGAGGCTGGCAAACGGCCATGATCGGATGGTACTTTTTACATGCCACCGGCACGGAGGCCAGGCGAGGCTGGCAACGGCCACGATCGGATGGTGCTTTTTAAGTGCCACCGGCATGGAGGCCAGCAATTTGTAGAAAACATATCAACAACTGAGGAAGCCTCAATGCAAGCTATTCAACATACTAGAAATAGCATCTAAATTGAATATATGCATGTGAAACAACCTTCGATTAAAATGCCAGTGTGCATATTCATTTTAAATGTGTATATAACTGTGGAATGGCAACCTAATTTCCTTTAAATCACATCAAACCACAATCTCAAATGAAAACATTGGATGTGATCCTATATTTAGTGGTTCTGAGAAACAAAAAGGATGGAGCAGTCATGGCTAGCATGCTTTTGATCAGAGATCAGTGTGGTCAGAACTCTGGAGCTAAACAAACAGTAAGTGAAAATAAAACAGTTATGAGATTGGACTCATCCCAAAAACTTGGCAAATATTTTTAGAAAGAATGTTAGATTTACATAATAGTTTTAAAAAAACAAAATTTCCTCATGTGACAACTGACAGTAAACCCATATCTTCCTAAGAACAACGACTGGTCAGATAAATAATATCCATCAATACAGCTGTTATGGAGAGAATATCCTACATCTTTCACTTATACTACTTTCCTAACTTTTTCATCTAAAGATATACATTACATACATATACATACATGACGATAGAGATTACATACATGAGGTGATATTTATTAAGTTCACTGAGACCTCAAATTTTTGAGGTTGAAAAAGTCATGAGACGAAACTTGAAGTCCTTTTCATTTTCAAGATAAATTAAAATTTTGTCACTATAAATAGATTTACCTCCACCCCGGGTGTTAATGATCCATTATTCCTTTTAAACTTACTTTTAATAAACTTATTTTAACAAACAATCATCATCATTTCACATTCACTTTCTATGCTGTTACAAGTTGGATAGTGACAGGATCCAACAGGTCAGAGGACCATGAATTGCACTAGTGGCTCAGATTTGGCATGGTTTCAATGATTGAATATCCTTCCTATTGGCAACTATTTTGCAGAGAGTACTGGTTCCATTTTGTGGCACCAGCACTAGTGAAGTTACCATGTAACTTAAAAGATTTAAAAGGCCACCTTCACAAAATGAGAGTATAATATAGAGGAAAATGGCTTTATGCAAAGTGTTGGGAAGTTAAAGTATGACGGAAGGGATGGGAACAGATTTGTAGTTATAGATGAGATAGATAGCTACCCTATAAGGAGATAGGAGTAACTGGAGTGGAGATGGAGAGAGGAGGGGTAACAAGAGGTTGGAATATACACTCAAAGCATAAGGTGAACAGAAGAGAGTGTGGAGTCAGAAGATGAGGAGTAAGGATGGGTAAATGTTGCAAGAGTAAGGGAGGGAGAGTGAGAAGTGGTTATAGAAATGAATAGGAGTGAATTTAGTAAATGGTGAACAAGGGTGGTAAGTATAAATAGGAGGGAAGGTGATAAGAATGAGGAATGGATGTCAATAGAAGTGGCCCAAGGGAAAGGAAGTGATGACTGGCAATACAGAAAGAGCGATGAGCAGCTGAATGCAGTAGAGAGGGGAGGATTGAAAGAGAGAGATAAGTGGGAAAGGGTGGGTAAAGGTTACAAGAGTGTAAGGGAGATTGAGAGATGTATGGTGATGGGATGGAGGTGATCCTAAGTACATAAGAGTGAATGTTGTGAGTGGCAAACAAAGGTAGCAGAGGACAATGGTAGATGAGACAGTGTTACGAATGAGGTATGGGTGTTGACGGGAAATGGCTACAGCTAGAGGAAACATTGGCATGAAAGGCAACCCACAATTTTCATTCAAAATAACTTTACAATATTCAATAATAACTAAACATAAACGGAATACTAGAGCAGTAACAATATGTTTGACTTGAAAAGTGAAAAAGAAAGTAAAACAAAACAACAGGGGAAAAATTCCCATCATTAAATACATAAAAAAAAATTCCTATAGACATTGCTAGAAGCTATTAACTTGTTGGCACAAACTCTTTCGCTTGACCTCATTTTACACTGTGGTTAACACATCTCACAATGTTTGCTTCATATTCTGACCAAATACGGAGGTGGGGAGAATACATGTCTTTGCACTAGGAAGCTTAACTATATTTAAATTGAAAACTTGGTGAGAACTGCTAGGAATTAACAAATATAATCTTTGAAGATGTGAGAATTATATGTTTCTAAAATGAATACAATGCCAGGAATTTGAGGAAAGAGATTAGTCAATACACTTGTTCTAGTACCTGATTGGTACTTATTTCATCAACCACAATGGTGAAGTGGACTTCAGTGGGATTTGAACTTAAAACAAGCTGAAACAAATAAGGTAAAGCATTTTGAACGATGTTCTAATGACTCTGCCAATCCTCCAAAACTACAAATAATGTTCCTAATGCAAGATACCAGGCCTGGAATTCGAGAATGGTAGAGCTAGTTGATTATTTGACTGGTACTCTTTTTAACAAACCTACTGAACCCTGGAAGGACAAAAGGTAAAGTTAACTCAGGATTCAAATACAGGACATAGAGCCAAACCAGCAAAAATTACTGGCAACATTTGTTACAGATCTTTGCCTCCTTTTCAAGTCAACTTTGCTCATCTCTTTGAGATCAAAATAAAGTACCAGTTAAGTACTGAGATCAATTTATCTGAACTAATCTCTATCCACAAATTCCTGGCTTTAAGTCTATCTTAAAAATATCAACATTGATGTTCTCATGTGTCTAAAGATTAGATCTGCTGATTCTTAGCAAGTCTAATCAAGTCTTTCCTTTAAATGGAAGAAGAATGGTTGGCATTAGGAAGGGCATCCAGCCATAGAAACCAAGCCAAAACAGACTATGGAATCTAGTGCGACCCCAGGCTCGCCAGTTCCTGACAAGCCATCTGACCCATGCCAGCATGGAAAACAGACGTTAAATGTTAATGGTGAAGCATAATTCTGTAAGAACATGTATTCTCCCCACCTCAATTTGAGCAGATGATGATGATAAACATGTTTTCATCATCTAAAACTAGAGGGAAGTGTTTTCTTGCATTTTGTAAACAGTTAACAAAAATCCCAACCACCCACCCCCCAATTACTTAGTCATTATGCAACTAATAAAGTGGTATTCATTACAATGTATCAAACAATATTTTTTGTGCTCTCCTTTTATTTATATAATGCATTAAAAAACACTTCCTAGTAAAAGGTGAAAAATTCATACTGATGAAATCTCGACTCCAAAAATGTTTGGAAAGTTTACTGTTCCATTTTTTTTTTCTTCTCCTTTTTACTTGGAATTGGAGAAAAGAAAAACAGGACTTACCCTTCAACAAGCATTTGTACACAAGTTTCATAAACATCCTTCTGAACTGTATCTCTGTCAAATACATAGTCAAATGTAAATGCCTTATCTTTTCCCAAGATAAGCTGAGATTCCGCATAGATAACATCGGTGCAAATTTGGCACATATCAATCCTTTCTCGGCCACATTGAGGCCGAATTCTGGAAAGGAAAATAAAATGTAAGTCAGTAAAATGCAAATTAATCACAAAGCAATAAATACAGCAGTTATATCAGGGGGGAAAAAAAACATTGAAATAATTTACTTAATGAGCCAATGATGGAGTCTTTACATAGTTATCCAACCAACTAGAAATAGCAGCTAACTCTCCCAATTTATACCTTCATTGTTTTAAAAAAAACAGACACACAGGAAAATGTAAACCCAGTAGTGGTTAGAAATTAAATTACATCTTTACAAAAATAATCCAGATCTAGATGATGTAGAGCTAGAAGTGGTCAGAAACTAAAACACAAAATATGCCTTTACAAAAATAATTCAGATAGAGATTTTATGGAAATTTGTTTTCTTTTTACCTTTGTTGTTTTTATGAAGTAAATCAGAGATATGTAAACTGAGGTAACATGGCAACCCTAACTCACCATTCTGTAGGCAAAACAGTTATGAACATCAGAAACAAAAAGGTTATAAAAACAGAAATATATGAAAGGAAATATCTAAAGTTTGAAAGCATGAAGACTGCCTGAAACTTCTCACAATACAGTATTATAACTGTGGCATTTGCTTGTTTTTACTAAAGACCACTAATTATTCTTAAATTCTAGCGATTACATTCAATTTCCATTGAGTTTTATATCAGCACAAGCATTGCTGTGTAGCTTATCAGATTACACCAATGTGGCATATATTAACTGAGTTCTTTGTCTCACCTAGAATAAAATTTCAGGTTCCCTGAGGTTTAATTTTATCATTAAGAACCACCCCTGGTAAAGCACATTCTTAGCACATCCAAAAGACTAGATCCTTCATTTCGAGACCAGAAGATATTTTAACCCCAGATATTGTTGCAGATATTGAGGCCAATAAAAGAATAAAACTGCCTGTTGTGAATGAAATGAACACAAATAGCAAATGTTAAGAGTTTTTTTTTTCTTTCTTTTTTTATGGTCATTGGAAGATAGCATGGAGATAAATTGATGAAATATGCTCCTTGGCATGAGTAGCCTTTCTGAATGTGTAGAACAAAATACAAAACAATCCAGAAAACGTACCAACACATGTCATGAAGCAATCTCACAACTTTTCACAATGGATCCTAGATAGGAAAATCCAGAAATAAAATTTACAAAGAAATTCCATCTTGTACAATCATTTTCCTGCAAATTTCCTCATGATTATTATAACACAAACACATGCACATGCAAAATGATATATCTTCACATATATACTTAAAAGTAGTAGTAGTGGTGGTGGTGGTGGCGGTGGAGCATTTTTTAAAATAATTTAAAGCTAAATCCATTATTTGGTTGAACACTGCTGTTTGATCCTTTAGTATCTTTTGGAGAGTTTACTCAGTTGCAAGCATCTGGACAAGGTCTCCCATTTAAGAATATTTCCCATATTCTCCCAGTCTCAGAGGCTTTTCTTAAAAAGGCATGGAAAAGGCACTGTGCTTCTCTCCTTTATTAAACAATAACTAAATAAATACTACCAAAAAAAGCAAGAATTTTAATAAAAAATCTCACACAACTTGAACTCAAAATTTACAACTTATCAAGTTTAAAATCAACTTTTGGGATTCATTTGAAAAACATTAAAGGGAAGGCAAATTCCTTACAGTTGAATATCTTCTAGATTTCCATAACTAAAAGCCATCAATCAATCAGTCTGACAAATAACATAATATTTAAAATGAAAATATGAAGTATGTAGGACAAATAGCAATTGAAGACAGAAATCACAACAGATCTATTTTCTGATAAGTGATTCTTGGCATTACTCACTTTTAAAAGTTGTAACATTTTAAAGAGAATTTCAGGTTTAAAACGTGCTGGGTTTACTCTTTGACTGCTGAGAGTATTATGAGGTTAGATATGGAAAAGTACTATCAGTAACCATTGAGAAATCTTTGGTCATCTCAAACATCAAAAATAATATAAATAAATAACATTTAAACTGACTCAGGAAATAGGTTTAATGTGCAGTTCCAATCACTGCCATTCTGTTGTTTAGTCAGAAGAAATATCTGATAAAATATTAACAAAAACACCAAACCAAAGAAATTAGAAAATTCTTCTTTTGATATATTGTCAGTGTTTAATATAGCTGTTGGGCCTAGAGATTACTGAGTTGGGCTCACAAACATAAAATTAAGGGTTTGATTCACAGATTGGACAGCAAGATGTCCACCTTGAGCAAGGTACTTCATTTCACAGTGCTCCAGTTTACTCGGCTGAAAATGATTCCACCTGAGTGCTGATGTAGGCCTCATTCCCTACTCTCCACCCACTGCCAAGTCCTGGACTTGGGAAGGCCAAGAGGGTGACTGTGTCTGCTCATGACTACATAGACAGTTAAGATAATTAGTGAAAGAACAGTAAATGTTACCAAGCTATACTCACGAGTGATGGCTATCATTTTTGTTTCAGCCTATACCAACACTGAATAAACCTAAAATGGAATTCAACCATAACTATCTAGCCATAACAGTCTCTAGGACAATGTTATCCAATGTGTCCATTTATGGTGTGATTTGAAAAAGACCTAGTTGGTATTTCTTGCAGGTCAAGCAATCATGAAGCTTTCTTGTCAACTACAATCTTTTGTAGAAAACAGTTGTTGCATTCCATTTCTCATAATCTGTACATTGCTCAGTATTTCCATATATAATTTGCCTTTAAGCAATTTTTTTTAAATCCAATTATTTATTTATTTATTTAGTGTATAATCACTGACAAACAATTTTGTTCTTTCTAACTGCAGTAATTTCAGAAATAAAACTTAATACTGTAGTAATGAATAAAACAAACAAACTGACTAAAACATTATCTAATTTTTTGGTGGGTAGACAGATATGTTGAAAGGGAGGTAGGAATAATAATAATAATATCATATAAACTTGAATGTGATGTTGAACAGTATTGAAAAACCAATTGTAATTTGAAAAACAGATAATGATGAATATGATGCTCTCATAAATGTTAAATGATTTTCTGAAAAAATAGACTAATTCAATAGACAAGCATAAAACTGATCATATAACTCTCTCTCTCTTTCTCTCAATCAACACTGCTGAATCAAAAGTCAACATTTATTATTGTTACAGCTGTTCCATGCATAAAATGGATTCACTTTGATCTAAAAATCTAACAAAATATTTTAGATGGAATCATGTGGATTCGTGGTTAAGAAATTCACTTCACAACTAAGGGTTTGAATTCAACCTCACTGGGTGGCACCTTTGACAAATGTCTGCTACCATAGCTTCAGGTTGACTAATGCTTTGTGAGTGGCATTTGGAAGATAGAAACTGTGTAGATGCCCTGCAAAAGGAACCATTCCTGTTTTAGAGGTGATAAGACAATCTGTCATTTAGTTTAACTACAAGGGTCCATAGCATCTTTAATAGAGTTGCATGCATTCAGAATAAATCTCCAGTCTGACATTAATTGCCACTTACCAGTCTTAGAGGCCCTGAAAAATAGTCTCAGGCACCATTTTTCCTTTTTGGATGAAGTCTTTAAAAAAGTAGTCCATTTCCTACAAACAATCTTTTATATCTAACTAAATATGTTATCTTTCCCTTAAACTGTCTTAACTATTCACTTCAAGCTTTGTAAAACAATTTTTGCTATCTTCTATACTCACAGGCCATATTCCGTCTGATGTTTCTTTCCTGTCTATCCCTTCTTTTCACAGCCATTGATACTTTGAAATCACTATGTTAGCCCAATTTTGTGCAAATTATTTCATTAACTCTTAACTATTGCCAGTGAAGCTTAAATAACAGAGGTAGATCACTGTCTGCTTTAACATGATCACTTGGATCTTAGGTGATTTTAGTTAGCAGTCCATTTACTAGCAAACATTCAACCCATGTCTCTGAAACACTTCCTATCTTCCATTTTGGAGGTCCTGAAAAATGTCACTTCTGACAAATTGAGGTTAAAAAAAAAAAAAATTTTAAAAAAAGATTCATCTTAAAGAGATTGTACATAAAATACCCAATTTATTATTAAAGTTTCAATGATCACTTGAATAAAAGGAGCTTATGAGAGATTGCTAGACCTTATATAAATGACAGCCAAAGCACTTTCAAACCATGCCCTTAAAATTGGTATGATCACAGCTGAAATGTCCTTGACCCTGGGGTAGTTCAAACAAAGCTGACCCAAGACTAAATAACTTATTAATAAAGAGGTTTTCTAAAGTTAGAAACACAGCAGATAATTTGAACTGACTGAACAGGAAGTCAGTCCATGAAAGAATTTCATCTTCACACAGTAAACATTGTTAATTATATAGTTAGTGTTCTTGTCACTTGCAGCAATGGAGTTTTATTTCCATATGGTGCTTCATTAAACCAAGCTGTAACGAACAGAGTTAAGCCTTTTTTTTTTGTTACTGACATCCCACTCTATTACCTACCAGCTAACAACTGTTATTATGGTAGAATAACTTGGTTTTCAAAGTTGTCTGGAAAGTATGTAATGAAGTCAAAACACACCCAGTTATTATTAAAAAAACTGTTTTCATCTTTATATGTGCCTTGGACTGAAAGGAGCCAGGCAAAACTGACCCAGAAGTTCTGTATTTAAACTAAAGCATTTCTTAAATAAAATATATTGCACTACATCTAATGGTAATGTTTCTTTTTTATATATAAGCCAAGACCTGTTTTATGTAACAGCTTAAATTCTCTGTCACCCACTTTAGAAAGAGGCCCAGAGGATGGTCATGCATAGAAATTTTAACTAAATGCTTTGTATGAATGATGTGATTGAGAAGGACAGACAGTATATAAACAACAGCATCAATATAGTATTATGTTATTCTAAAACAGCAGGTATTAGGAGTGGTAATAGTTTTTAGGCATATTTATGCAAAGAAAATGATTGCCAGGGACATAACACAAAGGATAAAGCAATAAAATTTGATCTGACTATGAGAGTAGTACATCAGCACATTAACCCTTGAGATAGGTTTTATTGAGGTAAATACAGTTTATAGACTGACTATGAAGGTGTGATACTAGAGCTGTGAAATCTTGCATGCATTAATTTCAACCCTTCTTATTAATAACTGCATTGTTTCTTTCCATGTAAATTCACATCTGACTGTTCAAAGATGACCTCAAAAGTAACTAGTAGCACTTCTCTTGAAAATGGACAAAATTTGGCATCATGGTGTTATCAAGTAGCGGCAGAAAAAAGGGTTTAGCCCCCAAGGGCATTCATGCTGACATGGTTGCTACCTTAGGGGATGACACTCCAGTTTTATCAACAGTGCAGAAGTGGGTAGCTGAATTTAGGAGAGGAAAGGATAGTTTTGAAGATGACCTAAGGCCTGAATGTCCTGCAACTACCACCACAAAGGAAAACATTGATCACATTTACTACATAATGATGAATGGTAGGCAACTGACTATATATCGAATAGCCAATGCTATTAGAATATCTTGTGAGAGAGTTGAGAATATTCTGCACAGTGAACCTGGCATGACAAATATTTCTGCTCAGTAGGTGCCACATCTTCTGACACCCAATCAAAAGTGCACCAAGTTGATCACATCATGGGAAAATTTGACATTGTTTGAGGAAGATCCAGCTGGTTTCCTTGAACATTTCCTAACCTAAGGTGAGTGTTGGCCTTATCACTTTGAACCAGAGACCAAGAGACAATCCATGCAATGGAAACACTCCTCCTCGCCTGCTCTAAAGAAGGCCAAAGTCATTTCATCTGCAGGAAAGGTGATGGCTTCAGTTTTGCAGGATGCAAAAGGCATTGTGTTTATTCAAAAAGGCCACACTATTAATGGAGACTACTATACCAACTTGCTGAAGCAGTAACAAAAGGTCATCAATACCAAACACTCAGGAAAACCACTGAAAGGAGACTTGTTTCATCAGGACAATGCTCCAGCACACAAGACCTAGGTTTTAATGGCTGCTGTACATGACTATAGCTTTCAACTGGTTGATCACCTTCTCTATTCCCCTGATTTGGCCCCATCTGACTATCATGTTCCCCAACATGAAAAACACTGGGAATCAGTATCACAGTGATGACAATGTCATGTCTGCTATTGATAACGTTTTTTTTTATCAACTTCTTCGCGAATGGGATCCAAGCACTGTAACACTGATGGAAGAAGTGTGTAGATTGCAAGGGAGACTATGTTGAAAAATAAACCTCATTTGGTCACATTTCATGAGAGTATCTTAGTCAGCCTATGAACTTTCAAGCCAACCTTTGTATTAACTACAAGCCAAAAAAGGTAAAAGTAAAACCAATTCATATTCTTACTACAAACTTTATCTTTATGAAAGCAAGTGCAGACAGAAGCCCTTAGTGGGCAAGTGGGCCCCAACAAGGTTTGAAACCAAACCAATGAGATATGCTGTAACACTGCAAATTATCAAAACTCATAATTATCTAGGTTAAATCTTTATTAATGAGCTAATTAAAATTCCTGTTAATTTGATCATGTAAGACCTCTTTCAAGAATACAAAGTAAACCAATTCATTTTCCTACATTATACTATTAATATAGTTATGGGGTGGAGGGGTATTCTAGTTTATAAATAAACTGCACAGTTTCAAATGTGATCCAAAATCATTGTTGAAGATGGAAATCAGCTGCTGCTAAGGGAAGTTTCTGACACCATCACAGAATTAGCAGGAAATGAAAACATAGTTTGATATTTTAATTAAACCATACCCAAAGTGATACCTGGTATTAGGTACAACAACAAAGATATCATGCCCCAGAAATGGAATCAATACCACTTACTACTATAAGGATAGTTAAGGCAGTTTACACCCTTCACTTGCAACATATGTTTCACATCCACAGTAAAAATAAATGTTCTGTTTTCACTTTAGAATACTAACTGCATTTGAAAGAAGTGACAGGAAGGAATCCAAAGCTTATCAAGAATGTGGCATAAGCAAATCCAAAGATGCAGTTTCATTTTAAGACAGCACTAAATATTTACATAGAAGTGGTAACTTGGTATGGTGGGTGTAAACATGATTGAGACTACACTCCTATTAAGCTGAGGCAAACATTGTTGAACAATGATTAATCGAAGCAAGCAAAAGCAATGCAGACAACTAAAGAGGTCTTTAAAATGAGGTGATGCAATTAAAGCCTCCAACTTAAATTTGGCAAGGTGGGACAAAAACTGTTTTCGGACCTAGTAGGGAGAGAACTCAAAACTCAAGAAAGCTGGAGATTTGGGGGGTTTTTTTGGTTTTTTTGTGGGGGGTGGGGTTTATTAGAGAAGAGTTAAATCCTACACTTATAGGTCCCTGGATACATTATTCTCACTTCATTAATCTTATCTAATGGCCAGGTTCCAACCTGGGCCACAGGAACAAAGTCCACCTGCCACACTTCTTGGTCCCACATCACTGCCTTGAGGTCCTAGGCACATTCCAGGCCAGTATCTCTACAATCAAGTTGTTAATGTAAGAATGACAAGGTTTTCCCCTTCTTACATCACCATAAAGTTAGTTCCACAAGTTAATTTGAATACTTCCAGTACAATTCTGAACTGAATTCATAAAAATTAGGAATAAGAGAGGAAATTAGAGGATAATTTCTCACATTAGTACATTCTAGATATCCTCAATTGTGACAACTCTAAAGAGAAAAGTATAATCTAAAAGAGTGCATTTACCAAAATATGGTGCTGAATACACAAACATAAGAGAGAAAAACTGTAAATTAGAAATATCAAACTATATGTATTTTACATTATTTACATTTGACAGATATTTGTCATCTTGGTTGTTGTTAACACAACGTTTCAGCTGATATATCCTCCAGCCTTCATCAGGTGTCTTGGGGAAATTTTGAACCTGAGATCTCATTCCTAATAATAATAATAACATCGAAAAATACCTAAGGTTTGAAATTTCCCCAAGACACTTGATGAAGGCTGGAGGGTATATCAACCAAAACGTTGTGTTAACAACAAACAAGATGAGGACAAATATCCGTCAAATGTAAATAATGCACATAATTCCTCATCTCTTAAATATAGAACTGTCTATGTATTTTGCAACACACCACACTTAAATTCAGATGTAATTACAAAAGGAGATACTGAATCTGTTAAAGCAAATTTATTCTAAAAGCAACAGATTTAAGCCTGTGAGTTTAGGGATACTGCACATGGTTGAAGTAACTTTTTAAAAGTCAAATTCTTTCATTACAGATGAACAAACCTAGTTAAATTGGTCTTAATGAATGCTCAACTGGCCCTGGATCTCCAAAACAGAATTTAAAATTGCAGACAATATATTAGCATTTCAATGTTTCATTTATATGCATATATATATATATATATATATATAGGCGCAGGAGTGGGTGTGTGTTAAGTAGCTTGCCTACCAACCACATGGTTCTGGGTTCAGTCCCACTGCGTGACATCTTGGGCAAGTGTCTTCTGCTATAGCCTCGGGCCGACCAAAGCCTTGTGAGTGGATTTGGTAGACGGAAACTGAAAGAAGCCTGTCGTATATATGTATATATATATATATGTATGTGTGTGTATATGTTTGTGTGTCTGTGTTTGTCCCTCTAGCATTGCTTGACAACCGATGCTGGTGTGTTTACGTCCCCGTCACTTAGCGGTTCGGCAAAAGAGACCGATAGAATAAGTACTGGGCTTACAAAGAATAAGTCCCGGGGTCGATTTGCTCGACTAAAGGCGGTGCTCCAGCATGGCCGCAGTCAAATGACTGAAACAACTAAAAAGAGTAAAAAGAAAGAGTATATAATGTAAACAGACACACATCCAAATCAATAATCAAGACAAAAAGGTGTTTTGTATTTTTAAAATCAGATTTAAATGAAAAAAAAGTTTCCTTTATATCATCTATAATTCCTAAAGAAATATGAAAAAATATTTGGCATTCAATTAAGCAAAATCCAGCTGCCTGCTAACAGAGGCCTCTGCAAGAGGGCAGGAATTGGGAGAGTAAAAGAAAATAAAAAAAAAAAAACAACAACAGTTGAAGCTAGTTGTTTTGATAACTTTTTGATGCCAATATTTTCCATCACATCTGTAACTAACCTACTTTAAGAGATTGAAATATGCAGGTACATTAACTAAGCATTTTTTCTGAGCCTTGTGTTCACTCAACCAGCAGGAAATAACAGCCAAATCTCCCTCAAATCGCATCCCTCCATCCTCATCATCATTTAACATCCATTGTCCATGCTGGCATGGGTTGGACGGTTTTACCAGAGCTGGTAAACTGAGAGGCTACACCAGACTCCAGTTTGATTTGGTGTGATTTCTACAGCTGGATGCCCTTCCTAATGCCAACTACTCTGAGAGTGTAATGGGTGCTTCTACGTGTTGCTGGCACAGGTGACAGTTGCATGACACCAGTATCTGCCACAACTATGATTTCACTTGGCTTGATGGGTCTTCTCAAACATGGCATATTGCCAAAGGTTTCAGTCATTTGTCATTGCCTCCATGAGGCCCAATGCTCAAAAAGTGCATTTTACATGCCACCAACACAGGTGCTAGCTATGTGACAACGGCATCAGCCACATTGCCTCTGTGAGGCCCAATATTAAAAGGGTGTTTTTTGCATGCCACAGGCATTGGTGCCAGTCACATGATACCAGCATCAGCTACAACTATGATTTCACGTAGCTTGACGAGCCTTCTAAACCACAGCATATCGTCAAAGGTCTCAGTCACTAGCCATTGCCTCCATGAGGCCAAATGTTCGAAGATCACACTTCAACTTGTCCCACGTCTTCCTGGGCCTGTCTCCCTGAGCCTGCCCCTTCCCACGTCTCCCTGAGCCTGCCCCTTCCCACGTCTCTCTGAGCCTGCCCCTTCCCACGTCTACCTGGGCCTGTCCCTTCCCACGTCTACCTGGGCCTGCCCCTTCCCACGTCTTTCTGGGCCTGCCCCTTCCCACATCTTTCTGGGCCTGCCCCTTCCACAGGTACCCTCCACAGTTACAGATCGGCACTTTTTTTTTTATACAGCTGTATTTGTCCATATACATCACATGACCATACCAGTGTAATCATCTGTTCTTAAAAAAAATAATACATTTGACAGTGTAGTCCAAGATATTCTTAAAAAGACTAAGTCATAGCTAGAACGCATTGGATCATAGGTCAACTGGACCAAAGTTGACCAACAGCTAATGAACAACCCATCATTTTAGTCTATCTTGGAGTACATTATCTAAAGTGCTCTTTCAAAGAAAGTAGGGAGTGAGTTTAGAGAGGTTAGGCTGCTATTTCTAACAGGTTGAGCAAGCAACTGTATAGAGGTTCCCTTACTGGTTCAAAGGAGAGAATGTTGAAAATGGCATCAATACTGTATGTTACTGGCGCTCATAAGTCCTAGATGACTGAATGGCTAAGTCAACACAGTGGGATTTGTACTACTAATGCCGAAGAATAAAAGTAAATACTATAAGATGCTTGTCTGGCAGTCCACTAATACTATTAATTCATTGGAGACTATCAATTTATAAGAATCAAATCTCTTTAAGCTGTTATCACAGAGTTGAAGTGAATACCGTAAACCAACAAAGCACTCGTCAAAAATAGTGTTGACATGAAATAAAACAGCAAATTCTATTTCCCTTGCAATACTATTTACAGCAGCAAGTTGTACCTAAGATGTCATACTATTTACAATACAGGTACAAGGTGTTTGGGCTGAATTTGACCCTTTTTTTCATGTCCCCTTTACTCAGGAACAGCTTGATGCATTGGTGAATAATTAGTGTTGGAGAGCATAAAAATTAAAGCTGTAGTTTAGAAAAAGTTACCTGACATGGAAGGCTAGAAGCCACCTGAATATTGGAAAAGAGCTACATGTATTATGATGATTTGCACTGGGTGTCAAAATGCCAACACCATGATTACTGCTCAATGCTCTATGAATACTGCAAAAACTGTAAGATGGACAGCTGCAACTGAGACTACAAAACCATGGCCAGCAGGAAGGGGCACAGTAGACATTCTGACTGCATCCACATGCTGGAGTTCATACCCACATCTTTGAACAGGGATTTAGACTCAGTATACACCCAGAACCATGCTAAATGCTTTGGAATGAAGTTTAAAATTTCTCAGTTTTCTGGGAATCGATTTTGATAAAACTTTTCCACAGCTGGTTTGCACAGTATGGCAACATAATTGTTAGGTTTTCATTATTCTGTGTAATGTCCTTTTTTATTTCAGATTCTTCAGTTTTTGGGTGAAGCATACTAATAGCTTTTGAATGTAAATAGCCCATCTAGACATTTTTTCCAGAAAATGAAGGGTAATAATACATATTAAGCATACATTGAGTATATATTTAACAGAAAACCATAATAATATCACATTTATTGACAATGTATTATTCAGCCACATGAAGACCATGGAAGAAATGGGTGTCTATTTACTTCTGTCATGTCTGTGCAGATTAGGTAATTTGTGTGTAAAGTGACTCAGATACTATGGCAGATACAAGATTTGAACCATAAACTTCTTGGTTAATTTTCTACAATTCTATCCATACAATTTCATAATATATGTTTGTGCAGTCAATCTGGACAAAGGATAAGCTCAACTTAATATACTCAGGAAAACTAATAATACTCAGAACCAGTAAGAGTCTGAAAGTATATGTTAGAGAAATATGAAACTGTCAGTATAAATGAACTCCTATTCCTGGCATAGGTCAGAAGGATTCATAGAGGTTGATTTTCAAAAACCAGACACTCATCCAGTCACCAACCAATGTAATATTTTCTTCTCATTCAGACAGGTTTTCTTGGGAGATTGCAAGAAAACAGCACCACTTGTATGTTGATAAAGATGATGATGATTGTTTACAGTTAGCATATACGAAGTTAACACAAGTTGACAGAAGCATGCACACATACATGAATGTTCAATGGGCTTGTTTTTATTTTCAACCAATCAAATTCATTCACAAAGCTTTGGTTGGTCTGAGGTTATAGAAGACACTTGCTCAAAGTTAATCCTGCAACATTAAACAAATCTTAACCCTTTCGTTACTATATTTCTGACCAAAATACACCCCTTATGTGTTTCAATTAATTTCTAACGTAATCATAAATTTAGTCTGGTTTCATTAAACAACTATAACTTTTTTATTTATCAATATATTAACGTGAATTTTGGAAGATAATTTAATGAAATGTTCTCAACCAATTCTATACTATAATTTTTGTCACAAAGTGACTAATTGCAGGTAGATACAGGTAAATTCAACAAAATATATAATTATTAAAATTTTGTTCAAACATCGCTATAGAAAATGGGTTATTAGCTAATATTCAATTGGGTATACAACAAAATTTTACGATAGAATTTGTTATTCTGGGTAACTTTCTGATACCCATAATAATATTTATGGCAAAATAGTCTTAATTTCATTTAAGGTTATGGGAAACCATTTTCTTTCGCTTTGTTTACGTTTAGCGTAACGGTTCGTTTCTGCCACAATGATTTCAAATAGGCTCATTTGAAAAAGTAAAAAGAAATAGTCTAAGGCTTTACTCTCCTGGGAAAGTCTGTGGCTTGGTCCAGTTTCTTCAGAAAAATCACTGAAAGAAACAGTTTTTAAATTTTCACTCCATTCAGATGCCAATTCATTTTCTTTATCGCTGTCGGAGCTCTTGGATTCACTGTTTTCACTTTCGGAAAATGAAACATCAGATTCATTATCAAATACCTCGTGCTTTTTTTTTCAGTCATAGAGTTAGATTTATGAAGGTCTTCAGTAGAAAATCCTTCGAATTCTGACTCGCTGCTTGATATAATGAAATTCGTATCCATTTTTTGTCAGAATTACAAATTTTGAAAACACAATAGGAACAAATTTAGGAAAAAAAATCTCCCAAAATTCACGGAATTAAAATTACACTTCGATTGTTGAACAAAACTGTAGTTGAACTGTTTACGAAATATAATATGTGTTTTCACGAATGTACTAAAGAGATTTGCTCTGATATTCTCATTTAAATATGAATAGGTAAATTTGGGCAGGTTTGGGTGGTTTGGTCACATTAACCAAAATTTTTTTCGGGCGGCTTTGGGCGGTTTGGTATCGAAAGGGTTAAGGGATTGGTGGTATTTTAATTACTCATCTCAAACATTGAAATCTTGAATGAGTCTCCATCCTGTTCTAACTTCTGTGAAAACCTCTGATATTTCAACTATTCAAGCCACAATACCAACTCAAAATTCATAAAAGATATACTCCCAACAGTTTACAAAATTTGTAACAGCTATATTCCCAATAGTTTACATAAAATGAGTTTATCAGATATTTTAATCAAAATTTAAAAAATGTAATTAGACATTTCTGAGTCTGTCAACAATGACCTCAACTGACATTGTTTAATTGTAGATCAATATGCTGTTCAGGCAAACCTATGATCAAAAATTATTCCAGACATGACCATCTCTTTTTTGTATCTGGACAACAGTATCCAATGTGGATCTTTTCGGTTTGAACGGCAGTTTTTAACAATTTCTAGGTAGCTAAAAAATTTTAAACTTCGTATACTGGTAGAATATGTTTATAAAACATTTTTCTCTTGGCTTTGAGAAAATTCTATAGTTTGTAAGATATTTGTTGTTTTTTTCTTCAATTTCTGCAATTTCAACCAATCACTGACGTCCATTGAGGTAAACAACATTCCGTGCCGTATGAATATGTCCCTCATTTAAGAAACAGATTGGGTTTATTTACATTTGTGAAGAAAAAAAGATACCCTTCCCCCCACCCCTAACCCTAAAATAGATCGAAATGCAATAGATCAATACTATGGTCATAATTATGGGGGACAATTTCATATGACACCACTAGAAAAAATGCCGTTCAAACCGAAAAGATCCTCCAATGTTGCCTTCCCATTATTATTTTTTTTAATAGTAGAGTGTGATTTAAACGCAGTATGGTTGCTAATAGTAGACTATCAAGCAACCATGTTGCCTGGAACCAAGAGAATTTTAACCAATAGCAGGTGAACGGAGTTGGTATAAATAATATTGTGAGAGACTGGTACAGTATTTAGTTTTTTCTCTCAACATTTAAAGGGCAAATCTTAGAGCCAACTTTACCTTTCATACTTCTAGGGTTGAAAAAAAAAAAAAAAAAAAAACAGTATAAAGAAAGCTCAGCCCACTCAATGGCCACACCCCACACCTCACCAGTAATATGATTATCTTTGTGTCAACTCAAAAAATTATAAAAGTTCATGTTTTAATGAACAAACAGGACAACAACTGTTAAATACCTTAATTTTACTGCAGAAAGCATATATACACACACTCACACACACACACACACACACACACACTCAAAATTCCATTATCCCCGATTGTGAAAAGCAGATTTATATACAAATTTAACTTTTTGTTGAGGAATGTCATGCTTGAAACTATTTTTAAATACGTCAAGTTTAATTAGGCAACGTGACTTGCAGAAAATACCAATTCTATTTTTGGTATTCCTTTAACATTATTATTGGAATAATGAAATTTAAATTCACAGTGAAAGGTTTAAAGTATTTAGTTTGGTTTCTCAATGTTCTAAGATCAAATATCAACAGGATTCACAATGTTCATACAGGAAGAGTCACCAACACAAGTGCTAAAAATATATTGTTATTTACTCAATCAACTAGATCTGACCCCCTGAATGGCCTTTGATAATAAAGTTCACTTAGTTGCAGGCATTCAAACTAGACAACTTGCTTAACATCCTCTGCCTCTGGTTCCCTCTCTGCATAGGCTGCAGTGATCTTAGAAATGAGGAGGAGTCAAGCGGACTTGATCAGGGGAGTAGGTACAGTGCCCAACCTAAATAATTAAGAAACAACTTATTATAAGGCAACAAGAGAGTCTTTGAATGGTTTCGCAACATGCAAAAAAATTGAGCCAAAGTTCCTTCAAATGTCATAGATAATGTAGTCCTAGAGGTCTCTAAAGACACAATGGTCACAGCTGAATCACCTTTGATTATAGCTCTGCTCAATTAAAGTTGACCTAGAGCTAAATAGCAACACCAATTTTAATCCTAAGAGTCTTTCAACATGGCTAATCTGATAAACTTTAAATAGATTCTTTTAAATGTTATAACAATATTTTTTCTGGTTATGCCTAATCTTGCTTTGGTGATAACACTTCTACTATTAGTCAGCTAAGCACATATTTTTATCAACTATATCTACATGAAAGTTTCAATTACAAACTCTTGCAGCAACTGAAAAACAAAATAGTTTTAAAAAACTAAAGTCAACTAAATGAGAATTTTAAAACTTTTTATTTTCTGCTTCAAATTAGTGCTTATCGTGTCTAATACATCAACTTTAGTGCCATATTATATTCAGTCAAAACTGAACACATTTCTTCACATCAAGGTCAAGAGAAATGCATGGTTTTTGCATTAGAAGGCTTCTCAATAGGTGTTGTATAGTTTGTGGGTCTGTGCCATAGACACATTTGATGTTATGAGAGGAGTTATATCCCCAGTTTAGTTAATAGCAGGTCATCTGAAACTACCAGTAGAGAGAGAGAGAGAGAGAGAGAAAGAGAGACACACACACAGGTATAAATATATATTATACAACTATAGATCTACACATTTACAAACACAAACGTGTATATGAGTGTTACCATAGTATGTGACAATTAGATATGTTAACCATTTAATAAGTTCATCCTATTCATTTAGTGTGGCTTCTCATAATTATTTCTCTTTCTCTCTCCCACTCACACACATGCACAATTAACATATCTAACTGCACTCTGCTGATGTCATACTCAACCCCTGTTAGCATGAAGCATTGAAAATCAGCAAGAGTACCAACACATGGTTACAAGTCCACTAGAACTAACAACTAAATTTCCCCCAAACCACACCTCAGTGTGGACACATTGGATAGTGCAGTCTGAGATATCTGAATAAATAATGGGATGGTCACAACTGGAATGTCTGACTTGGCTTAATGAGGGCTAAACAACAATCATCATTATCATCTTTACTGTCCACTTTTCCATGCTTGCCTGGGTTGGACAGAATTTACTGAGGTAAATTTTTCTATGGCCAGATGTTCTTGTCACCAGACACGACCAGACAGGTTTTAATGGATGAATAGAAATGAAGGACACTGCTTGCATGATGAGAAGACTTAGTTTTTTTTTTTTCACAACCATTATGTGAAGGAAACAGTAACAATATATATATATATATATATATATATATATATATACACACACACACACATTGTTGTATTTCGGAATGGTCATTTTTTTTTCTTTTTCCAAATAAACAATTGCACAGTGTGTGTGTGTGTGTGTCTATATATATATATATATATATATATACTTATATTTATTTATTTCTTCACTCATTTCTTACTGTTCTTATTCTATTATTTTAACTCATGTCCATTGTCTGGAAATCTTTCGTTACACATCTGTGACCTCTTCAGTGACACTTTTCATTTTCGTTCTGTTCTGAATGGAGTAAGTGGAGCAAGAACACACACGAAAACGAAAAGTGTTACTGAAGAAGTCACAGGTGTGTGACAAAAGATTTCCAGACAATGGACATGAGTTAGAATAATAGAATAAGAACAATAAGAAATGAGTGAAGAAAAAAAAAATATACGCTAGAGAAATATGAAACTGTCAGTATAAATGAACTCCTCTTCCTGGCATAGGTCAGAAGGATTCCCAAACCATGCGGTGCTGAGAAGCAAATTTCTTACCACACAGCAACAACAATATTGTACAATAAACATTCATTATATATAAATAAGTGTGTTCGAAGCCTCCTACCACTGGCAGAGCTTGGGGAACTCTGGACTTAGCCCCAAGATCTAACACCTAAACGAAGTCACCAACAAAATATCAATATAGAAAATCTATCAGTAGAAACTGACATGTAAATAACGTTCAACAGAAAACTATATATTACCCCACAAATTACCATTATTTATACACACCATTAACGATCATTTCAAATGGAAATTGGGGTTTTATTTGAATAATTTATTCTGAGAAGGAGGAAATTTTCACATGGCCTTTTCAGACTTTCCCACACTTGCCATGCTGATTTGGTTGACGTTCTTAGGATATTTTCATATAACTAACTCACTGAAATGGTACCAGATATATATATTGATTTGTTAATTCTTTAAAAAGAAAGCAATGTTCTGCAGTAGACAGAAGGGAGTGTAGATTTGTAAAATGACTGCTGTTCCACACCACCAAATACATACCTGCAAAGACCACCACTCCCCAACCACCTGTATGTTACACATTGACTACCACTTACTACCTCTAGTATATACACATTGATTATTGCAGGATACTTGCTAGAAATAGCAGCTAAATAATAGTGTCTTAGAAAAAAATAAAGCTACACAAGCTTGTGGTCTTGCACTGAAAAATGAGGGGATGGTCATGGCTGGAATGTCATTAATCATATACCTGTTCAGAGCTGATGTAGAGCTAATAAGCAATAACAGTGACCACCACCACTTAGCTAATGAAAGAGCTTCTATATCTAATCCCTGTAAGAAATAGCAACCAAATCACCTTGAAATTATATTGCACTCCTGAGATTCACAACACAAACAGCAGCAACTGTTATGCTTAGATTGAGTCTACCTTACCTCTAGTATAGCTGCTATCAGAACTTGAGTACAGAAACAGACCAGACAGTGGAGAGTGTAATATGTCTAGACCGTCATGCTTCACTCTATGCAGTTTATCATTGCATGTTAGAGTGTAGTGTGGTTCTCTGCTAAACAGTGACATGACTTCACGGGGAGAATGGATATGTGGGTTATGCCTAATTTGTACTGCTTTTGTACTAATTTGTTTTGTATTAATTTATACTGTTGGGTCAAGTCTGACACGAGCCAAACTAACAATGTCCAGTACAGTGTGTGTGTGTGTACACAGTGTGTGTGTGTGTACACAGTGTGTGTGTGTGTGTGTACACAGTGTGTGTGTGTGTGTACACAGTGTGTGTGTGTGTACACAGCCCCCAGACAGCTGTTGGACCTGTAACACCATACCTTCTCCCCTTAATTTTATGGGTCTTTGTACTGCGTAAGTTTAATATGCTAATATAATAAATATCTATATCTATATGTGAATGTTCATCTAAAATATATTTTCTCTCTATTTACATGATTACATGTATATTTTGTATATGGAGCCCAAGTGGCTTTATGTTTATTTGAATCATTATATCCATATCTGCTCAGCTGGATTCTTCTTATAGCTACTCTTTACTCCATGGACTTAGTCTTCGGTAAAGATTTTGGAGCGTAAGTCTGAATTATTTGAATGTAACTAAATTTTTTTTCAATATTGAGCATCTCTGGATCTCATCTGTTCTTATTTCCTTACTGCCCACAAGGGGCTACACACACACAGAAGGGACAAACAAATGGATTAAGTCAATTATATTGACCCCAGTGCGTAACTGGTACATATTTAATCGACCCTGAAAGGATGAAAGGCAAAGTCGACCTTGGCGCAATTTCAACTCAGAACGTAGCAGCAGACGATATACCGCTAAGCATTTCCACCTCATCTGCTCTCTCTCTCTCATTTATGTAGGCGTGTGTGTGTGTGTGTGTGTACATATATATATATATATATATATATATATATATATATATATATACACACACAGAGAGAGGAGCAAGCATACACACATGTACAATCATGGCTCTGTGGAAGATGTTCTTGTTTCACAGTCTTAAGTTCTACCTCACTGCATGGCACTTAGGGCAACTGTCTTCAACTGTAGTCACAGGCCAACTATGCCCTGTGAATGGAATTGGTAGAAGGAAATTGCATTGAGGACCATTATAAATAAGTATGTGTGCATGCATGTATGCATGTGTTTTCATTCCTTGCTTATGCATGAAAAATATTAAACCAAAACAAAGGTAATGTTTGTTGACACTATCAACAAAATTGTCTTCTATTTCCTTTCTCTCTACACTTTCAAAGATGTGTGAAATAAAAAAAAAAAATCCCCATATTTGAAAACCAAAGGTTAGCTATAAGAAAAGCATCCAGCTGTAAAACAATACTTTGGTGATGTATTTATGCAACCCAAGTTAGCATAGAAAAAAAGTGGACAAAGAACTAACACACACACATTGATATTTGGGGTTATTGTCTCCAGAAGAATGAAAGACAGAAGAGACTGTAGCAGAATGAAATTAAATAGTGTAAAACTATTTAGTTTGGCATTCTGGCAATTTGACACTAAGTGATAGAGAATCAAATTGAATACCTAACCGGTTCTATTACATTCCATTCCACAACCGAGTTCAAGCCTCTGTGACAGTAACTGTCATTCCTCTTTCGTTTGTTCTTTTATTCATTTGTTTCAGTCGTCTGACTGTGGCCATGCTGGAGACCAACTTTAAGGGATTTTAGTCGAACAAATCAACCTCAGGACTTATTCTTTGTAATCCTAGTACTTATTCTAGCAGTCTTTTTTGCTGAACTACTATGTTACAGGAACATAAACACACCAACATCAGTTGTCAAGTGATGGTGGGGAGAAAAACACAAATAAATAAATAAATATATATATATATATATATATAATATATATATATATATATATATATATTTATGACAGGCTTCTTTCAGTTTCTACCAAATCCACTTAAGGCTTTGGTCAGCCCAAGGATATAGTAGAAGACACTTGCCCAAGGTGCCATGCAGTGGGGCTGAACCCAGAACTGTGGTTGGGTAGCAACCTTCTTACCACACAACCATGCCTATATAATAAATTGCAGTGTTTTTTCTTTTTTGCATTGTCGCAACCACTCTCTGATCCAGGAGACCTCAATTCCAGCTACGCTCATCAAGTCTTTTTAGAGCCATGTCAGAGTACACTGTATCGGCCTCTTATTTTATACAGCAGAGTGTGATCTGTAGAAGAATTAGCTGCTATTACTAGCAGATGGATTGAATTAACAATGCTGGCAGTCATGTGACAATTTTTTTTTTATTTTGAAGAATCCATTTCTCATCAATTTCTATCAAATTTTACAACAGATGGTTGAATAAAACACTGTTTACATAGCATTAATTCATTAGCAAAGATTCTTCAAATATACCTCAGATGTTTTAGCTATAATTGAATTGGTACAGGTGGGGAGGGGGCAGTTCTTTAAATATTTCCCCAGCTTGAACTAAAATCAGATACAACTTCTGGCTAATTCCATACAGCAGATGGTTAGCATTCTAGTAACTCCTTCCTTCAGAAAAAAAAAACGAGGTTACTGATGACATCATTGTTTATTTGCCATCTGAGACGAAGCAATAATCTTTGGTTTCCTTTAGAAATATTTTAATAGAATTTAACCTGTTTAAATGACTGAAATGACTAAAGGAAGCTATAAAGTTCATTAGATACACACACATTTTATATATATATTATATATATATATATATATATATATATATATATATATATTATATATATATATATATATATATATATATATATATATATATATACACACACACACACACACACACACATGCTTATAAGGTTGGGTAGAGACTGGCAGCTGGGCATTAAAGACATTACTTGTCTAAGTGGATGGGGTATTGAGGAGAGATGACTAGATTGGTATGAACATGTGATGTGGCTACAAAACGGAGTGCTACACATTGGCAGTGGAAGACAAAGGAAATGATGTTGAGATAAGAACAGGATCTAGAAAGGGGGTGATGTAAGTACTCCAGACTTGCCCAACAGAGAGAAAACAACAGGGGTGGGGGTGCAATGTTAAAACAAATACAGTTTAAAAAGCTATACAGATTTAATAACATCTTGATGAAACATAAACCTCATATTTGCTTTAGACATTTGACAATTTAAAAGGAAGAGTGCTGCTGTTAGATACAAAAGTGATATGAATAAAGTACATCATTACATTTATATATACCCGTGACATTGAAAACAAAATAGAACCACTGATGATACACAAACCACAATATCTACATGTGATAATAACATGTTATCTTAAGGTTACAAGCTGGCAGAATCATTAGCACACAGGGCAAAATGCTTAACAGCATTTTGCTAATTTTTACATTCTGAGTTCAAATTCTGCCAAGGTCAACTTTGCCTTTCATCTTTCCAGGGTTGATAAAAATAAGTACCAGTTGAGTACTAGGATTGAGGTGACTGACTTACCCACTCCCCCAAAATTGCTGGCCTTGTGCCAAAATTTTAAATCAATATTACAGGTTATCTTAAGACTGTCTGCTATTCTTCAACTGGTCTCTGATATTTTAATGGCACTATCATTTTCCTGTTCTCTCCTATGTTACTATTTTATTTCTCGATTTGGTCTCAAATTAGTTGTCCAGTATCATTTAACAGTTCATTCATTATTTGTCTGTGTTTGTAAACCAAACTGAAAACACTTCCCAGTTGAATATCATTGTTAAAAACCACAGGAACTTTCAAATTAACAGAACTTGTAGAGCACTAAATACTTTACAATGCTTTATTTTGGCCTCCTACAGTCTGTACAGAAATCCCGCTAGAGTGACTTACTTTTAATTCCCCCAGAATCAACAAATATAAAAACTAGTAATCGATATCTCCACTATAAAAATTGATCTTGCAACCTGTCAATTCATGAGAGTAAAGCCCTGGCAGTATGATCCAAGTAGGAGGCTACAAGCTGATGCGCTTGTGTGTGCATGCAGTTCTTTGTTGGAAATGTGATGGTACCATTTGATGGCTGGGCATGATTGGAGAGGATCTCCAAAGGTCCAACATCAACTTCGAAGATGCAGAGGGGCTGGCACAGGACCACCAGCAATGGAGAGCACTGGTGGACATGGCTGGCTCTATGCATGATGAGGTTTCTGGGACCACTTACCAGGGATGATTCCAGTCTCATCAAGCAAGGGCATTGAGCAAGTGAATATATCAATTAATGAAGGTTGAATTCATGCTAATCTTCACATTTTAAATTCCATTCAATCTTAAAATTAAAAGTACCAGTTGGTAAGGAAGTATTACACTCAACTTTGACATTATTATTTAACAAATGAGTTTCTGTTAACCTTCATATCTATAAATATATAAACCAGCAAATACCTATAATAATAAACATGAAATTCTGTCTGTCTGTCCATCTAGGACCCCTGTATCTTAGTCTACATTTGCTCTACATAGACATACACCTTTTTGGAATAAAGATGATCCTGGGATTGAAAATCTTCTCTTCATTTGGTTCTTGAACAGCCAGCATTGAGATCAGGATGAGGATTTGTTGTGTGCTAACAGTTGAAAATTCAAATTTTAAAAGAACTCCAAAAATTTGTGAACTTAAAGTTTTTCATTTAAACTGAATTTAAAGTAAAACCATATTGGTAAGGTACCAATAGATGCTTTATTACTATTATTGCTCTCTTCAGCTTTGGGCCGCAGGCTCAATTAGCCCTCCACAGGAGCTAGCTTAAAAGTCCGCATGGTGTGCGGCTTTTAAGTTAGCATTAAATAAAACACTGAGGTTAAATACTCAGAGATAGAATACTCTACATGAAAAATAACAGTCAAGTTTGTGTTAACAAATATGTTCATTGTATTAAGTAGGTTAATACTAACTTAGATAAATGTTTGGATTGATTTAAGCACTTGAAAAAAACATCTGTAGGTGTCTAGTGAATAAGATTTTAGAAAACAATTGTGTACTGTATTATTTAGTGCTGCCTAATGCACCAGCGATCTATACATTTGACTAAAATAACTAACATAGTTACTTTAAACAGAGGAAAATAGTTGTTAGTTCCAGTTGCAAAGCAAGCAGATAGTTTCCCCAAACTGATAAAGAGAAAATATTTTCACTCACATTTATATCTATTTTGTGAATAGAAGAGAAACTGTTGAATGATCCATTCGTAAACGCCTTTCCCTACTGATACAGATTAAACAGATCTTACAAATATATCACTTTAAATCACCCCCATACATATTCTATACAATGTCACTTTAGATGTGGGGTTTCAATTTACTAGACATAATAGTAGATGAACACAAATAACCAATAAAAAACAATGCTGCTGGATCAATTTCCACAGAGTCTATGAGTTCCACAGATCAATGGAACTACACATTGTATTACATATGTATGAGTATTCCACAGACCTTTGTACCATTAATATATTCCTCAAGCTGACTCAGCATGACAATGTTGGACCCTTTAATGACAGATAATCCAACCAACAAACTTCTACACCATTTCCCTTTATCCATTTTTACTCTCAGGGTTTGGGTCGACTTGTGTCTAGATTTGAAAGTTTTGTATTGTAGGATCAAGCCCAGGATATCATGATTGTGAAGTAAATTTCTTAATCATTCAGCCATTCCTGCCAACACTGAGTTTATTTTCACACACACATAAAGTGAATATACCCACATAAGTTCTACTATAATAAAACAGATACAGTAAGTGGCTCAATCCACAAATTTTTTACACACAATAAATTCAATAATCAAGGCAGGCTAAAAGTAAGGCATTAATGAAGCCAACATTTGAACTTATTTGAGTCAATTTAACTAAATACACTGAACAACCTCAGTAAAATTTAAATGCTAGGCATCATTAACAACAATATCAACTGCAACCATCATCATTTTATGTCAGTTTTCCTTGTTGGTATAGGTTGAACAGTTTGTCAAAGTCCAATCCAATTCATACTAGAAGCCACTGGTAAATATTTTTACAGTCAGTTTTATGTTCCAAGAGAATCAAGGTCGACAAATTTTCATATTTGCTTAAATTGATGAAGTAGTTCTTGGCTCCAATTAATAATGCCTCAATGGTTTAACATGTTAATCCTCCAGTTACAATGCTGATACATAGATTTGTAGCTGACTAAAAGCAGCCAGTTCTTAGAACATGTAGCAGAGAACTCACTGAAGCCATTTCTGGTACTTAATTTATCAGATTAAGAAACAGAAAGACAATTCCAACAAAATTTAAACTTAAAACACAAAATATAAAAGCACCTATTTATAATACTATAGCACTTAATTTTTGTGAATTTGAAAAGGAAAATCAAAGACCATAATTCCTTTTCCAGGGTTCTGAGGCATATAGATTGCTGAAGACCTGGTGTGAATTCTTGAAAATGACTAGATGGTGGTGTGAAACAATGTCAGATAATTATATACCACCATTAGAATGTCACATCAAAAAGTCTTTAGCAATCACTTAAAAAAAAAAATCTTCAAGGTTTACAGTTACTTTGAACATTATTGAGAATAAGTAGCTGTGAGAGAACTGTTACACTACAGAGGCAGCTAGACCATCACAGGTAACAACAAAACCAAATTAACAGAGATATGCAAGCTTGTAATAAGTTAAGAACTGACAACCTATGTACAAACAGTATCTCATACACCCAGCAAACTGTATATCTAACCCCTATACAAGTAGTCAATCAATTCCTTCATATTGCAGCCTACCAACTTAAAACAAGAAAAACTTTATCCAAATGTAGTTGTAGAAATACAAAAAAGAGATGATGAAAAAGACATGCCTGAATGCAGGTGTGCTTGATCAGAGCTGAACAAGGGCTAAACAACACTTTCTATAAGGGTTTAGTTTTCATTGTCCTCAGAGGTGGAATATGTATACAATTTCTGAAAAGCCCTATTATAATGATCAATTATTACATGGAAATATCTGAAACAATATTTCTCTGATTCAAGCAATCAAAATATCTGAAATGGAAAAGTTCCAACCAAGATTGAATTACAATTTTTATAGGCTTATTTCAGCTGCAATAATTGACCCAATTCACAAAAGCACAAAGTAAACCAATTTAACCATTTCAGATGAGGAGCTGAAGAAACCATTTCATTTGAGCTAAAAATTACTAGAATTACTCCCCAAGCAAACCTAGCAGAATTAGAAAATGAATAGGATCAATAAGGATTGAAGATCTTCCTTTTACTGTTTTCACTAAAAGTAGTGGTAGTGGTGGCGATGGTGGTGGTGGTGGTGGTAGTAGCAGTGGTGGTGGTGGTAGTAGAGGCAATAATTGCACAAAGAATGCAGACAGACAACCAGTATGCTTTCCATATTGATTCAAGATAGTGTTTACTTTAAAAGACAGGACTGATGATATTTGGTTTCTTTCTTGTATTGTGGAAAAAAAACAAACAAACAGATGTATAGATAATATTCTCAGACATATTAAAAAGATACTATTGGCAACATCACCTCTTGTACATAGATGGAGATGGGGGAAATATATGTAGGCATTAATGAATGGGAGAAAAAGAACTCGATACCATGGTATAATAATTTGAGTTGATTAGACATCAAGCTAGTGTGTTGGACAGAAATTGGGTGATGCAATACATTCACATCTGATAAACCAGCCTAACACTACTGGTGAAACTCCACAGAAACAGCTGACAAGATAAGCTTTTCATATATATACACATACATGCATAGATATTTATATAGATGTATCAAATATCTGAAACCTAAAGTGGATCCTCAATGATGTGATAGCTGAATGGAGGAGAAATGGCACTATTACTCGACTGATAATTCTATGAAAAGGACTAAAGGTGAAACTAACCTCAGTGGAATGCAAGCACTGAACGTAAAAGAACTGGAACAAATACTACAAAACATTTCATCTAGTGCTTTATCAATTCCACTAGTTGGATGACCTTTGTTTTATCGAGCCCAGAAGGAACAGCAAAAGTTTACCTTGGAAAAGTTGATTGGATATCTGAACCACAACAAAAACACTGAAGGTGTTTCCTTCAATGCACTATCAATTCTGCAAACTCATTGCCTGTATTAATAGGTCATTTCAAAAGATTTACTTCGTTATACTCTCTTCATAAAAATTAGAGCATTTAACCTATTTTCTTTTGCCAATGTATAAACATATTTGGAGATTGAAATTGACTAAACATCTGAGGTATAAGAAACTTTTATTTTGTACTAATCTACTTTCAACTGTTATTTCTGCTTCAAATACCAAATTGATGTGCAAGTGATTGAACATGTATCTAAAGCTATTGCTTCCGCATTTGCATGTTATTTCAAGATTCATTTGCAAGGTTTTCAGATATGATCTAGTCCCAAAATTTCATGTTTTTAAATAAGTAAGCAAGAAAATTTTGTGGAAAACACTAAGCTTATACACAGATTACTGTTAGTTGGATAACCAATAGTTATTTTTAAATGTTTGTATAAGATACTGTCAAGTGAGATACACAAAAATGTTTTCCTCTTGATATTTTAATGATTTAAAAGCACTCACAGAAAATCAGTATACTGTATATTCCAATGAAACCTTTGTCAACTAGCTACACACTTCTCACCAGCTTTTGTACATTTATAACCCATTTCCATTCTAAGAAAATGCCCATTCATTGGCTTAACAGTATTAAGACTTTGTTCTCAAGTAGTATTCCCGACCCTCCTCAACACACTGTAACTTGCTATCAATTCATATAGTGGAGGCTTTTACAGTTTTACTTTAGACTTATCAAATATTTTGTTTGTGCTACAACAGAGCTGTTTAATTGCAGAAGATTTTTGTCCACAATGATTAGTTTTTAATTGCAAAAATGTAATTATAAACTAAGTTTAAAGACATATCCATTATAGGTCTATGCCACAATGTAACAACCATTTAGCATGTCACTGTAGGCTTGATAAAATAAGTAATGAGGTTAATTAGAAGAGTGTAAACAAACAGACCATCTTAACAATGTAGCTCTCAGCCATGAAATTCTTATTAAGATATAAAATTAGTAGCACAGACAGAAATGTCACCAAAAACGGGTCTTTAAATGTCCATCTACCATACTACTGTCAAAATTAATGCCCGAAAGTCTTCTCCGGTCTACAGTTATGTCTTGCAGAGTAAAAACTTTCTCCACCAAGACAAGACATTGTGAGGTATGGCATCAACAAACATTATTTACTCAGTATTAAATGAGAGCCTTGTGTGTGTTGATTGTTTAACTCACAACTCATACAACATAACATCTTGTTGCCATAAGATAAAGCTGGTGTGACAGGATTTATCATGCTTTCATTTGACTTGTTTCATGATGGCACAGGCATGACTGTGTTGTAAGACATATGCTTCCCAACCATATGATCTTTGGTTCAATCCCATTGCATGGCACCTTGGGCAAGTGACTTTCACTATAGCCTGAAGTCAACCAAAGCCTTGTGAACGAATTTGGTAATTGAAAACTGAAAGAAGCCCATCATATGTTTGTGTGTGCAAGTGTCTGTCCCCCATCACCACCACCATTTGAAAATACGCATTGGTTCGTTTACATCCCCATAACTTAGCAATTCAGCAGAAGGAGAACAAATAAGTAACAGGCTTAAAATTAAGCATTGCTGTCAACTTGTTCAACTAAACCCTTCAGGGTGATGCCACAGCATGGCCACAATCCAAATACTCAGGGCCACATACTTGAGAAGGAAGAAGGCAGACAATTTTATCAACTCCACTATCTAATTACTTTTACTAACCCCACTGCATTCATGCTGGATGGAGCACCAGCTATGTTCATATTTGACTACAGGAATATATCAATTAACAGTAACTAATTTTGTTGTCACACACACACACACTCCTATATATGCACAGTAATCCTCTGCCATATCGCGGCTCACCTAGCGCAGTTTATTATTTAAACTTGCGTCAATTCCTCCATGTTGTTTTGCATTTATAATAAAATAAATACATACAAGTTATAAAAATAAATGAAAAATATATACAGTACAGTGCTGTTTCTACTTCGCAGGGGTTTTTGGAACAACACCCACAATAGTCAAGGGATTACTGTATATACATTTTTGAAGTATTTTCACAAACAGAAACTAATTACTACAGATAAAATTATACTGCATTAAAACAGCTATATTATACCGCAAACAAAATGTCTGATAAAAGTTTAAGAGTATGAATAACTCTACCAAAACTCAACACTGGACATAATTTCAATAAATAATTATAAAGTCAATTCTCATTTTCCTTTACTAACTTCTTAAAAAATCATAACATCAACGAACTGAATTACTAATATTTCAGGTTTTCAAATTGAAATCATCATTCAATTGAAAAGGTGACAAAAGATCTCATGTGTCCTACAAATTTTTTATTCCTTTCAAAACAACCTTACCTACAATATATGCTTAATGTTTTCAGTTTTAGAACTAAAGCAAAAGAATGAGGACTTATTGATAGGCCTCATAGAATACCAACAATATACTTCACCTAAAATTAAAGGAATTAGATTATAAAAGAAGCATAATAACTGATTTCAGTCACTGGACTGCACCCAGTGTTGGTACCACCTAAAGTATAATCAATTACATCAACCCCAGTAAAACGTTTTTTTTTACCATTTTATTGATGCAGGCATGGCTGTGTGGTAAGAAGCTTGCTTCCTAACTACATGGTTCTAAGCTCAGTTCCACTGCTTGGCACTTAAGGTATGTATCCTGTATTATAGCCTTGGGCTGACCAAAGCTTTGAGAGTGGATTTGGTAAATGGAAACTGTTAGAAGCCTGTCATGTGTGCGTGTTGGATCAATAGAAAGGATTGATAGGATAAGTACCTGGCTTACAAATTCATTCAAAATTCTTCAAGGTGGTGCCCCAGCATGGCCACAGTCTAATGACTGAAACAAAATAAACTAAAAAGAAAAGTGAACCTCAGAGGGATTTGAACACAAAACCTAATGAGACATAACATGGTATTTTGTCAGATACTCTATCAGTTCTGCCATACACCTGCCAGAGTCTTAAACCATTTTGCATGGCTGGTAATTTCACAACTGACCAACAGCATGAATTTCTATTAACTGTGCCGTGTGAAAGGATTTAGCAACATGAATAGAATTAGTTGAGACTAAAATCTAATGCATTCTTTCTGATTTGCAGCCAGAACCCACTGAAGAATTCATCAGTAAAATATAATGTGACATGAACAAGATTTAAACAGGAATTAAGAAGTAGTATAATATCCAAATTTATCGTTGGAATCAATGTATCCAGCATTTTAGAAAGAGTATCAAGTACTCTATTTTCTGCTCTTTATTCTAATTCTGCCACTGTTCCTGGTCTTAACCTATAAGATTACAGAACTGGTAGCACTGAAAATGTACTTCTCGTGTATTATTATCTTTATAACTCAGTCTATTCCTCTGTCTTATATCTACCAAATTACCATCATTAATTGCATAGTAACTAGTGTCACTTATCATGACAGGTAAGTATACTTTAGCTACCATGGGTAATATCAGGAAACAAGGCATAAAGATATATATGTGTATATGTGTGTGTGTGTGTGTGTGTGTGTGTGTATCTGTATGTGAAAATATATCAATACCTGTATATTTGAATGTGTATCTATACACACAAACACACCAATATATCTGAGTGTCTATATATTCTCACTTTACCGAACATATTTTCTGTTTAGATTTATTCATATATTTTCTATATTTATTCATCTTTATAAAAGTATTTCAGAGACAATTATAAAACATGGTTTTACACTTCAAATTGTTCAAATACCTTTCCAATTGATGATTCTATTCTATTACACCACTTTCACCGATTTTCAAATATGATATGCTTTAATTTCCTCCATAATACGGTTATAATTGACTGCACCCCCTCCTCTGTCTACCCTGTTACTTCCCACCTTCTTCCCATATGCTCTTTCTCCTCTACATATCACCTTCTCTTCCTCTCTCCTCACTCCTTTTTCTACCTTGTTTTATAACTTATATCTACTATATTTCTTTATGCTTTATCATACTGTTCTGAACTGTTACATTTTCATTCCTCTCTCTGTCATCTACTCCCTCTCCTCTTCTGTCTCTCTCACTGTGTGTAGCGTTCTTCACTCATTCCCTGCCATCAAACTAAGTATGTGCACAAATTCTGCCCAGTCAACTGAGACATCATGAGCAATGGAGACAGCATAATACTAGTAATTAGATTATAAAACACAGGTCCTTCAACCACTAAGACAGCAACTTACAGACTCAATTAGCTGGAGCACAGGAAATAAAATAGAATTTCAACTGAATTGTTTGGTTTTTGGCAGATCTACATGTTGATTTGTTCACTAAGGTACCCATATGATTTTTCAAGGGGGGGGAAGAAAGATATTAAATAAATAAGGCTACCTTTAGAATTTAAACCAGCCATATCGAGCCCAAATATTCTACCCGTTTTATGTTCAAACTGGACAGAGCCTTCTTCTCACACCTACCCTACAACGTCATTCTAAACATATACAATCACATCACTGAAATCTCAAACCTACAATGCAATGCATAATTAATAGAAAACACAATGTGAGTAAATAAGCATTACAATTAGACTAATGTGAACACTAAAGGGTTGAAGCGAACAACTGAACTATAAATTATTGAATGATCTGCTGGGTGATGGTTTTCTTTAAACACCCATCACATATAGTAACAGTGTAGAAGGGGTTAATTGATAGGGTACTTAGAGACTATTAGTTTCTACAGAGTATGTTGCCAATCATTTAGTTACTGGCTGAAAATATACATTATTGCTGTCGTTAGAGAGAGAGATTGCGTATGAGAAAGAGAATTATAATTTACTCTTACTCTTTTAATTGTTTCATTCATTTGACTGCGGCCATCTGGAGCACTGCCTTTTAGTCGAGCAAATCGACCCTAGGACTTATTCTTTGTAAGCCTAGTACTTATTCTATCGTTCTCTTTTGCCAAACCGCTAAGCTACGAGGACGTAAACACACCAGCATTGGTTGTCAAGCGATGTTGGGGGGACAAACACAGACACACACACACATATATATATATATATATATATATATATATATATACGACGGGCTTCTTTCAGTTTCCATCTACCAAATCCACTCACAAGGCTTTGGTCGGCCTGAGGCTATAGTAGAAGACACTTGCCCAAGGTGCCACACAGTGGGACTGAACCCAGAACCATGTGGTAGGTGAGCAAGCTACCTACCACACAGCCACTCCTACGCCTATTTGTTTCAAAATAATAAAAAAACAGGTTGTTGTTGAGAGAAATAGTGAGAGAGAGTAGGTAGATAGTTGTCATGATAGTAACTAATGAGACTTTCACTGTATACAAGTCTACTATAAAAAGAAGGTACATGCATGATTGAAATTCTTACTGGCAGCGTAACGACAGGTAAAGACCTAGTATAAATCTATTTTAGAGAGCTGTAGACAGTTGCAACTTGTTCCTGCCTAGTATCTAACAGAAATAAAAGCCCTCCAGTTTGGTAAGGGGTTCGATATAATGAATTAGATTGACTTGATAAATTCCTGGTTCACCTTCAGATAGCTCTCTCTCTCTCTTTCTGAGCTGAACTTCTTCTCTGAGAACTCCTCCATCCACCTCACTTAAAACTACCATCACTTCTAGTATAGCTGTGCCATACCAACTGGGAACAAGTTAGCCAATATTATCTTCATTATCCCTTGGGTATGATTTTAAACTGCATCTGGTAGTGGGGCCCCTGTTCAAGAGTTCCAGTGTTCTGAGGAGTGTTGAACCACTTAGCCATTATTGTTTCCAGGTCTACTCTGGCCCCGAGATGTAGCACCTGTCAGGGTCTCAAACAATGGGTTAACCCTTTAGCATTCAGATTATTTTGTCAAATGTAATGCTTATTTATTTTGATTGTTTTGAATTCATAATGCATAATCTCATAGCTTTGAAATTTTGATGATGTGATTGTATATTTTTAGAATGACATTGTTGAGTAGATGGGAGAAGCCAAATCTGGGCAGTTCGAACATAAATCAGGTAGAATATTTGGGGCAGATATGGGTGGCTTAAATGCTAAAAGGTTAAATAGCATATAACCACCCAAACCAGAGTACACTGAAATCATGGAATGCATAGTGGTGAGTGTGAACTAACTTGTCAAATGAATCTCATTGAATCAATGAATATCACTGGATGCTAAGCATGTGAACAATCAAGAGCTAGGGATCAATTTGTTCAGTTTTCACCAACTAATGCTATCATCTGCAGTTAAGGCATGCACAGATGAGATATTTCAGCTAGCAAAAGACCAATGTGATTGAAACCTGAAGCAGATGTTCATGCCACGTTGCTCAATCAGAATGTCAGGTATAGAAAAAGTTGCATTCGTCCAGACAAGTCAACTGACTACATGATGATGAAGAGTACTTGATTGCTAACTATTTTATCAACACTGAAAAAAAAAAAACGAAAGGTAAAGCTGACCTCAGCTGGATTTGAACTCAGAATATGAAGGCATGCAATTAAATACCACAAGGTATTGACAACTATTTTAGTAGCTTGCAAAGCAATGTTCTACAAAAGTAACCAGCCCTTGATACACTGCACACAAAACAGCCCCTAGTGATTCCCTAATAACAATGGGTTGTTAATCTAATCCAATTCTACAGTACTGGCTAAATTGACAGGTTCAAATCTCTGTATGACTATTCCCAAGAAGAAAAAAAAGGTCTCTGCTGGGCTGATTTTCTATATATGCATCACATGAAATCTTCATTGTCTTTTGGTGCTGATTACTGGGTGGAAAAAAAGATATTCAAATTTTTAAATTATAATTTCGATGAAGTGGCACGATTTGTGTCGCCAATGTAGAATCTAATGTAGTTTGATATGTTATTTACTTGGTACAAGATGTATCTATGATGGGCCGCCTCACAAACCCTTATCCAATATAACTGAGTTGGCAGCCCATAATCAGAAAGCTGGCCCAATGAAAGTAGACCACTGACAACTAGAGAGAATGCCGCGCGGAACAGCCTTTGAGTTTGCCCCTATCTCCGCCCTTATTCAGGCTTATGCTGCAGACTCAAGAGTGCTGCCCCAACAAAAGCAGCACCCATGCGTACCGCCCCTTCTCCGTTTGATAGTGATTAAGTTGAACTCACCATCGTTCATTTTGTCCTTACTAGGTTCAGCAAACTGCCCGTGATAATGAACGAATGTTAGCATTGTGTCTTAGAAAGATAGTGATTATAGAAAATCTATTTAAAAAATGCTTTAAATGTTCAGAGATCCACCTAATAGATGAGATATAGTAGCCAACAGAAGGTTATTTAAAAGAATTTTCCATAAAATTTGCAAATACAACTTGCCAAAAAGTAATTAGCAGTAACGGGAGAAAGAGAGAGAGCTGTTTCACAAACAGAATACTGAAACTAACAACGAGTCATTGAACAAATAATTAAACAACATGAAAAAGAAAAGAAAAACCAACAATTCGACAAATAAACAGGGGATTATGTAACTTTCGAGTTGGACCGGTTTGAGCATTTGAACTTAAAACCGGAGTGTATTAAGCGACACCGAACTTTTTGAAGTCGGTAATTCAAAACTAACAAACTACAACAATCTAAAATAGAAATACTCGCTCGAAATAAACTCGTTAAGCAAATAAAAATAAAATAAATAACTTCCGGTTGAGTTAGAAAGACGATTATGTAATTTAGTAAAGATGACAGAACTTTCAATAATTAAACATGAGTTATTCAGAAATAATGGAAAAGTATATAAAAACAAATATTTGACCAGTTGCGCACAGCATGTATGCTACATGTACGCATGGTATATATTTAATTGTCTTTAGCTGTTGTAAATTACGAACTGGGTATGTCAACAAGTGGTTAAATCCTCGTTGAGAATTGTAATAGAAACTAACAGAGGCTCCCTTGGTAAAACTTAGGCATTTCCTAGGTGAAATTGTTTAGTCAAAACTTGATCCCGACTAAACAAGCCTATGATCAAAAGGCATTTCAGCCGTAACCATCCAAATGTTCGTGGATATCTAGGACTATCCTAACTGATGTCTTATACCCACTTTCTAAAACCACAGAGCGTGATATGAGGGGAAAGCTGACGGACAATTTCTAGCAGGTATAAGCGACAGGAATAAAGATCTCCGAAGCATGTTAAACATGTGTTTAAGTCTCAAAATGCTGGAAAAAAAAAAGCAAACGAAGTTTATCAGTTCGGTTTCCCGTTGAAATGAGAATGCATAATGATCAGCTTAACAGACAAAAAAAAAAACTGGAAAGATAAGGACCAATTTGACACTTTTTAACTAAGTTGCCGCGTAAATTGGGCGTGAACGTATAAATGAATTGAAAGAGACAAGTTGACAGGTGACTGCTGTGTACTATTGAAATTAGCAACCGAAAGAAATTTAAGCAAAACATTAACTGCACGTGTCACGAAATTTAAACACTGTTGGCGAACTATATACGGAAAGACTTAACTGGAAAGTCTTAACAGTGAAATCCTAAATTAGATAATATATTCTGTATTTAAAAAATGAGAGTGTAATATATATAAATTAGGAACAAGACTTTAAAAGAGGCGGTTACTGTCACTGAAAAGATATTTTATAACTACTGCCTCTTTATCATGAGGACACCTATGCGATCGTTCCGTCTGCTAGAATAGCATCCAAATTATTTAAAATCAACTTCTACCATCTAAAAAAAAAAAGGAAGGACAATAAAAAACGTAGTCTCGGTTACGGACAATGACGGGGTGTCTGGCAATGGCTTAAGTACAAGTACCCTTTCATTTTTTTCCATCCTATCTGGCGGTGGGGGGGGGGTGCTGGAATGAATGAAATTGCATAAGGTTAAAAAATTCGAGGAGACACGTGAGTGTCTGCATTGAGTAAAAATCGGTTGTTAAAATGATTGTGTAAACACGACTTTAAAAATATGAATAAGCCCCACATTTAGGTGCAATAAGCCCAGTATTGTATAGTTTAGCCAGTAAACAAAACATCTGTGAATTCCTGTACAATGCCAGTAGTTACATAATTGAAGGACACGTTTTCATACAACTAGAAGAAATGTCAAATCGAACACCAATACACTTCTAGTCAGATAAATATTAAAAGATGCAATTAACTAAACGACATTTCATATAGTATTATTAATTCATAGGAATGTAGATATCGGTGAAAAAAAAAAAACATTGTTAATGTCATGATATCACATACCATTAGAAACATATCTAAATTATGAATAACGAAGAAAAAATAATCATTTCACAAAGCATAACAATGATGCTTTGCAGAAAGATGAAAATATAGCTACAAGCTGTATGAAATTAACATAAGGGAATAAAAAATATTTATTGTCACCTCGCCGAAAACAAGATTTTGAGGTTTGTTTTGCATTTTTAGCGCTTATGCATTAATTTACTTCAAGCTTATATTTTTGGTTGTTTTTAAGTATGCACAGTTGATATTGAATTAGATTGCCAGAAAAGAAAACATCACACGCGCGCGCACGCACGCACGCACGCACACACACACACGCTAACACTACACAAGGTGAATACATTTAATCTTCGATATATCGAGCACAACGATTCCCATCCATGCAAAACAGCACCAACTGATGCGTAGAACAACGTAGTTTCCCCTCTATTCTGAGATGTCAGCTAAATATAGAACGGTGTGCGAAGATCGAAGACTAGAGTGATTTTCATGGATGTGATCGAAGAAATGTGGATGGTAGGGGCGCGCGCATTGTATGGCGGTTAAAAAAATGCCTGTCAGTTGAGTTGAAAGGCAAAAAATAACAATACAAAGCAAAAAAGAAGTGATTTAGTCATTCACCCGCTAGATGAATGAATGAATGACGAACGAACGAATTTTCTATTTTACTCTATGTATGTATACAAATTAACGTTCACTATGACAACATCGTCAACGAAACTGCATTCTACAATGCTATGTGTATGTTGACATAACGATAATATAGAACGAAAGAGAAAAAATATTTGAAAAAAAAAAATGATAGAGGTGGATATGTGTATTTCGTAATCAGCGTCCACATATTTTATTCAAACATGAAACGATACCATTTATCTTTTTTCTAAATCAGCAATTAGAGTGAACAGCAATAGAGTGAATACCAGAATGCATGCATCCTTCCTATACCTAATTGTTGCACTTTCTTTCACTCCCCCCAGCACCACCACCTCGATCAAACCAGCGTTAAGAAGCATTCGTTGGAATTGGTTATTTAACCACAGGCCGGTTCTGATTAAGCAGTTCTCTGATCAAATGCGTTTCAATTATTATTATTATTACTTGTGTGAGAGAGCGTGTATCAAAGACTAAATTATCTAATGTGGCCTTTTTAATAAAGACTGCATACTGCGATTTGGCTGTAATTTTTAGCAGGTCGAGCGACCATGTAGAGACTTCCACCTTCGCTCGTTTCAACAGGGTTTCTATTTGTGACACGGCTGTTACTCGGGGATTTAATACTTGAACCTGTTCCCCATTATAGGAAGATAATGTGATTACTTTAACGAGCACTTCTCCCTACTTGACTCGTAAAAATGTGTGGGTTTTTTTAACCCAAAGTCAACCCTGGTTGAGCAGAACTATTGTCAATTATATCCTAGTCATGACCACTTCGTGCTTTTTTATGCATTGTTCACCGTAGGATTACATTATCAAATGTGTTAGACGACTACTAGAGCTAGGGGCATGTTTAATTTTCAACACAGCAGTTGTTGTTTAGCCCCAGGCCTGGTGTGACTTAGGAGACACATGATCAGAGGCATTCCAAATGACCATTCCATTTTCTGTATACAGAATGACTAGTCTTATTTTAATTCCATTTGCATCTTGAATGCCTTCTGTGAACATGTTATCTGGGTGTGTGCACCTTATCCCCTACTCAGCATGACTCCCTAATTGTCAGATATTGTGGGTGGAGCTGTTTTCAGTTGTATTTCTAAGATCTGCGGTTGTTATAGTTACGAACTGCGTTTAGTCAGAGTCTGCAAAATTACACGCCGTATTTATTTAATGCTTAGTTCTACACTATTACTTACTATTTTTAAGCATACCATAAAAACATAACTGTCCAGTGTAAAGGCAGCAGGGTATATGAAAGAATTTAGCTGCTATTTCTAGCCAAACAAGTGTATAGAGGCTCCTTTGGTCATTGACACAGACAGTCAGCGAAAGTCAGAGGAAGTAACAATGTCAGTCCAGTTAAATAAAAAGGATCCGGTGTACAGTGTACTTGATATATATATTAATTACATGCACCACCAAATACAGTGCATTCATAACTATGCATACATACAATGCACAGATGCGCGCGCGATGCAGCTGCTGTTATTATTATTATTATTATTATTAGCATTCTTGCTGACCAAAACGTGGTCTCTGGATTCTGTTATTCTTTCCAAAACTTCCTTTGAAATGCAGTTAAGCCTCGTAATAAGGGGGACAAAACTGCAAACCCCGGATAAGCACTTGTTACAAAGGCCCTTCGATATATATATACATACACACACAAACTAAGGATTAAATGTATCAACATAGTAGTGATATGAAAGTGCTAAGGATAAATAAACAATTACCAGTTGACAAATATGCTGCAAGTCTTTTTCTTCCCTTCGTGCATCTACTGACACGTCTGTCTACGACATATCCCTCCTTCCAAACACAAAAAATGCACACCAAATTTATGTGACAATGTATGTGCGCACATAGACACACATACATACATTATATATAGGAAAGAGAAAAGAGACAAAATAAAATACTTACCTCAGTGCCACTTTCACGGCATCTCCTTGTGTTGCATCCATATCGGCTACTATAAATCGTTAGCATTCAGTTATCTTTTGTAATTCGTTCCTGGTCAATAGTTTTCCATGCTACAATAATAACACTGCTGACTCTCCATAGCATTTAAACCATAACAGCGAGGTGTAGAAACGGTGGACATAGACAAACCAGAACTTTAAATGAGCAGACGTTGAAATGTCGTTAGAGAAATGACATTGAAGTAGATAAGCTCGACACAATTCATAATCATAAATAAACACCTAGTTGTAGGTTCGGTCCTGGCCACAGCCGTCGACAGTCAGCGATTGACAAGGACAGTAGTAAGTAAAGAGTCCATGGCATGTTTAGCAGCAGTAGTAATATCGACAGAAGACGACTTACAACTGCAGAAGCAGCAAACCGAAGAAACAACTAAAATGCATTAATTTCACAGACACAAAACATCAAAAAGAATTACCAGAATAAAATGTTCTTAACTGACATGCTGTCTTCATGTATAACAAACCTTCTTCGTTCAGCAAAATTTAAAATATTCAATAATTTCCTAAATATATATGGGAGGTTTGCGCTATTTTTTTTAACTGGTGCTTTTCTTTGAAGTCCTTTAATTAAAGCTACCATGAATAAACAAACGACTGTCGGATGTGGATATAGTTTCCTTTTCTGGAAATATAGAATTATAAACCAACAACTTGTTGTGTCCTTCGTAATTCCAGTGCATACAGATGAAAGAGGGGAGCCCACAGTTCTAACAGACAGTGGTTCCCTTGTTGAAGAAGTCAGTCAGACTAGACACTCTCCTGGTCTTATTGATTTTAATGAAGGTTTTCCTTAACACTAATTAAAGTAACACACTCACTTGTACTTTCCCCCTTCCTCCTCTTCCTTCTGAGAAGCAGCAGCAGCAGTAGCGGCGGCAACAGTCTTTGCCTGCTGATGAAACTCACAGATCGGTGTCTGTTGCTGTTTGTTTCGGTGGTGGTGGTCGTCGACACTTACATCGCATTTCGTTAAACTCAGTTTGAGATTTAATTCTATTTTTTTTATTTTGTTATTTGGTTTTGCTTTTCTTTATTTTTAATAAAAAAAAATTTCTTTCACTGCACTGTTGATCACAACGCCCCCCAGCGACATGTCACACTTTACATCTATTAACGAAGAACAATAACTCTTCTGCCAATTTGATCTGGTGTTGATATGAAACACAGTTCATGTGAATTGACGGAAGAATCCTCTAGCTGGTAGTTCGACCTGCTAGAAATAGCACCCAAATTTCCCTCGTATTATAACTGCTGTCTTAAGAAGAAAGGACACATTGGATAAAGTAGTCTAAAATATATTAGGCTTCAAAAAAATATTAAAACATTAATTAAAGAAAACAGGACGGTCAAGACTAATACTTTTGTTCAGGTCTACGATATTAAGGCTGACCAGGGGCAAAACCACAAAAGCTGAAGTGTCAAATAAAATGGTTTGCCGCTAGGAAAAATAAACTGAATATTTGGACAGGACCCTTTATTAGAGAGATTCAAGATTTTCTGGTCGTACTGAATATATTGTGATGGAGGGGGGAAGAAAATATTGAAGGTTAAAGGAAGATGTATAGTCTGTTTTTTTGGGGGTTTTTTTTTTGTTTATTTTAGGCCCAGGTCAGCTCTGATTCAGTAGACCTATGATCAAAGACATTCCAACCATGATAATCTCGTCGTTTTTTGCTGACATCGTTTCTTTTCCTCTCTAAGAAGTATGTGATTTGGGGCGGAGGTAAAGATCATGGACCGCACCCCCTTTGGGATTTTTGAGGGGTTTCATTTTTACATGAACACATTACATCGAAGACGGAGATTCCGAATCTGCAAAAAAAAAAAAATCTGCATTTCAAAATTTAAATCCCCACCACCGCCTTCACCCCCACCCATACACACACACATACATTTCTTAAATTTTCACTTTAAAAAAAGTTTTTCTTTGCGAAATAGGTAGAAAAATACGGAGATTATTATTATGATTCTGAAAAAAAGATTCTGTAAAATTTCAATTTTTCAAAAAAAAAAAATAAATAAATTCCCCTCCACCTTATGACAAGAAGTGAAATTAAAGTGTTTTCTCTACTAATGTTTTACGATGAACCTAACCCAACATGTGGTGGAGGGTCTTTTGGAATTAAGAGAGCTATGTAAAAATTAGATATTTTGCACACATACACAACAAAATGACATCTAATTTTTTTTTTTATTTTGGGGGTATGTAACTATTATTTCTAGCAGGTCGAATGAGTACATAAAAAAGGGACGTTTATTGGCTTGATAATCAACGTTTTATTGCTCATGTCGCTGGGCGAAGACAGTTGTCATTTTTCATTCGTAGTATCCTCTGGTTCAAGGCGAGCTGGCAGAAACGTTAGCACGCCGGGCGAAATGCGTAGCCATATTTCGTCTGTCGTTACGTTCTGAGTTCAAATTCCGCCGAGGTCGACTTTGCCTTTCATCCTTTCGGGGTCGATAAATTAAGTACCAGTTGCGCACTGGGGTCGATGTAATCGAACTTAATACGTATGTCTGTCCTTGTTTGTCCCCTCTATGTTTAGCCCCTTGTGGGTAATAAAGAAATAGGTATTTCGTCTGCCGCTACGTTCTGAGTTCAAATTCCGCCGAGGTCGACTTTGCCTTTCATCCTTTCGGGGTCGATAAATTAAGTACCAGTTGCGCACTGTGGTCGATGTAATCGAACTTAATCCGTTTGTCTGTCCTTGTTTGTCCTCTCTGCGTTTAGCCCCTTGTGGGTAGTAAAGAAATAGGTATCTCGTCTGCCTTTACGTTCTGAGTTCAAATTCCATCGAGGTCGACTTTGCCTTTCATCCTTTCGGGGTCGATAAATTAAGTACCAGTTACGCACTGGGGTCGATGTAATCGACTTAATCCTTTTACTTGTCCTTGTTTGTCCCCTCTGTGTGTAGCCCTTTGTGGGTAGCAAAGAAATAAGTATCCTCAGGTCGATTGGATCAAGGATATGTTCTTAAGGTATTGTTTAATATGACTTTGGTTGATAAACATAATTAATTAAAAGAAATCTTGCTGATGGGATTAACAGATATTGTTGATGTATGTAACACTAAACAATCCAAACACTTAATATTCGATCGTATGATTATAACTAAAGCTATCACCTTTTTGGCATTCCTACACAAGTGTGTCCTCCACCGACTCTGTTTCCTTATAACTTTAAGAAAAGTGCAAATTTTTTTATGAAACATTTTACAAATATCTTTCAGGTGGTGTTACTACTATATCGGAATTTAATGTTTAAAAAAAATTGGTGGGCTGCGCACACATACTTAATGGCACACATCGCATATATACCTACAAAATGAAACGTGAAATTTTTTCAAGTAACGTGATGTATGTCAATATGTATGCGCACCCACCAATTTTTATGTTCTTTCACATTAATTTCTGATACAATCGTAATCTAAAGCAGTCGATTCATGTGAATTATCCGAAACTCTTCTCTCCACCTCCAACAAAATTTTTCTCAAATTCCGATGTAATCGGAATCTATACTATCTGAAAGGTATTTGTAGAAAATTTTATTACAAAGTATCCATTTTTCTGAAATCTATGAGGAAACACACTTGCATGAGCACACTTGTTAGGTATGTCCTTATATGTATGTACGTACGTATGTATGTGAACTCAGAACCTATACGTCTATATTTCCTTTGAAATTTGCAAGATTTGGTGAGAATATTCAGCAATGTTGGTTGGAAGTATTGCTGTAGTTGGAAAGTTTGGTTAGTTGTCTGATGTTTTCTGGTTCCATCTCACAGTACGGCAGCTTGGGAAAATGTCTTCTTATTTTACCCTAAATCCATGTAAATAAAATGAAATAAGAGAGAGAGAGAGAGACTATACAATTCCATAAGTGAAACCGTTCCCACTTTTGAATGATAGATTTAATCCGTCACCCAGTTTAACACCAATATCTGTTCCTTCGATATTTCCAGAGGTTAAGAGGGGCAGGTCTTCTGTCTGACGATAACGTTTTTCCTCCTCCCACCAGTCTCGGAGAGTCTTAAGAAGCTCTATGAGCACTGGTCACTTTTTCAGTCTGTCAGTGGTTCCCACCCTTTTCACTACCCAGGCCCCCTTTTATTTAAATGAATTTTCCCACGGACCTCTTTTAATATACTTATCCTTTCATATGTATTATAGTTATATATATATATATATGTATATATATATATATAGAGAGAGAGAGTTGTCCGCCGCGCTAAAAAGTTTCTCTACCCCTGATCTAAAAGAAAGAGACACTTTACAGGTAAAACATAAGAAGATATATTGTAACAGTGGCTTTTCCTGGGATGAAGAAGTTTGTAACAAGAGTTTCTTCTAAGCGGCTAGGTACTAGGCTTTCCTGTGTGTGGGGGGGGGGCTGTGAGAATTAAAGATGACTGACAAATTGCCATGTTAAATAAAACTGTGAAGATTTTAAATTTGTCCAACACCAATGATGAATAGAGAAGAATTATATGCATGCAAACTATATTTTGTTTTCTCACTGATAGGGAATGAGTAGAAATTTCGCTATTTTAAGCGGGATGTCTGGTCAGTTTCAGAGAACCATCGTACCGGCTCGTTTGACATTTGTAAAACATTCTCTTCCTGCCTCTAAAAAGAAAACAACCTTTGTTCTTGAAAAATTCGCTCCACAAAAGATGCTTTCTTTCCGAGGTTATGAAATAATAGTTGTTTTTAGCATTTACAGAGCATGTGATAGTTTGGCAGTGTTGTACATGAGTATAGAGTAGGGTTCCGCAAACTTTTGATGGGTAAACCAGCTGGACTGGAAATGTTTTGTTTTGTGGATCGCAACGAATATACAAATGAAACCGTGTTGATATATAAAAGAGCTTATCTTATTGTTGTTATTTTTAAATAGATATTATTTTCGTTTTGAAAAGTCACTTGAAATAAAGGAATTGCATCACATTTAACCAGACAAAAGTCAGCATGACAAAGTATACAGTGAAGGATTATGCAATTTTAGTTTTGCTAAATGGGGTGGAGGTAGCAGTTATAGCTTTGAAATATCTGTGACGCTAATCAACACACTTGCTTTCTTCAACAGACGAGTTAACATTATTTGTCATTCATTCCTTTCTTAGGACAAATGATTCATGAAAACGACATTATGACAACGTATGAGACATAGTCAGTTGCTCCATTCATTGAATAAAATGGAAACTTGAACTACACTCATTTAAATAAGTTTAGAATATCATTTTTTCTTTTTAACTATGTAGAAGGATTTTTTTAATACTTCAAAAGACCGGTGTTTGTTCTACTTTTCAATACTGAATTTTATTGTTCATTTATCAAAGATGGATAAAGAAATCAAAGATTTTCATTTATTTATGAAACATTACATATTCGTTAAATTCAGCAGATTGGATGAAATAAGGCTGTGGACCAGATTTGATCAGCAATCCGTAGTTTGCAAACCGCTAGTATAGGGAATGCCGTGTGTGTATATGTTGTGGAGAGAAGAGAGAGAGAGAGAGAGAGAGAGATTTGATAAATATAATGTTTGCGTTTTCCTGTTTTTAAATGCGATTACAATGAGTGTTTTCACAGTTTCTGCCATTGTTGTTTATAATCCTGAGTCAGACCTAATCAAGCAAACCTCTGAGCAAAGATTCCCAGCTACGACTGCTCGTCTTTTTTTATGTGTGCAAGTCACTCATAGCTTACTTGAGAATACATTATCCCATATAAGACAGCAGTGTTTATCAAGGACCAGCGGTAGTGCCCTACTTTAATCCAGGTTCATGAAAAACCAGTAGTTGTACTCAGACTTGCCCGAACTTATCAAGGAATAGCAAAAGTGCCTAGCCTTGCTTGGGTTTATCAATGACTAGCAATAGCGCCCAGCCTTGTCTCGGTTTACCAATACCTGAAAAAATACAATCAAAAGATTTCTCTGAAGTTTAAATAAATTGTTTCAAAAGAAGTTGGTAATCTTCATTTGATCTGGGAATATTGTGTCATTCAAACAGTCCAGCCGACAGTTCAAGTGAAACGTCATAAAAATACGCAGAAAATTGTTCAACCGGAAACTTGCACAGTCTAAGACCTTCTCATCGAAAAGACGTACCTCCACGCTAAATTTCAGTTACCTGAATGTATGCAAAACTACATACATTTAATTTTTTTGTATATTGGTTTCAGATTTTGACACAAAACCAGCAATTTCGGGGAAGGGGATAAGTCGATTAGATCAAGCCCCTCGGCTCAACTGGTACTTATCTTATCTACCCTGAAAGGATGAAAGGCAAAGACGACCACGGCGGCATTTGAACTTAGAACCTAAAGACGGACGAAATGCTCTTTTGCCCGGCGAGTTAACCATTCTGCCAGCTTACCGCCTTAGTTTTATTATATATTAAGATACATAAGCTCTTGCGGTACATAAATAATTTGTACAAGGTCAAAGGACAAATGAGTGTTAGTTGAATATCCTTCCAGCTATTTCCTTTGTTTTCCATCCTCGCTACTTTAGAAACCGAGGGCATTGCTACAATTGGGGTATTCTGACATCAGGTTGAATGGTGAAGTGAAATATGCAAATGAAAGAAAATCCAAATTTGAAAATCACGTATTTGGATTTTGATCACCTCTGCTGGAGTCAAGAAGGCAGTCTCTTCGAGATCTCTTAATGTTAGAAATAACAGCCAAATACCACTCTACTGTCATAGATAAAGAACATATTAGGAGAATGGCGTCTTTGATTTAAAAAAAAATTAATGACAAGATGGTCACTGCTGGGTCCAGTTTGATAATAAATTGCTTGACCAGTGGGGAAGCGCAACAATAATAGCAACAACAGAAACTGTACCATTCTAAATTATATTCGTCTCCTGAAACCTTGAGGTTCCCTACTACCACCTACTAAGAGCTCCGTTTTGGTTCTGATAAGACACCAATTTACTACAGCTGACATTTAAGAATAAAAGAAATATTACGTACAAATTAACTACCTCACCCAGCTTCGCATGAACAGACTACTAAACTATTTGTTGACTCCTTCCCCTCAATCGCAATTCCTCTTTCATAAGTGTGGTGCTCCCTTGGAGTCCCAATTACTGACCTAGCTTTCGAGTCCCTCTTTAGGTCCAAAATGGCTAACCTCGAACAACTTTTAAAAAACCTTGAAGTAATTGAACCCCAATTACTTGTCAATTCCTAAGCTATTGTATTTTCTGAGAGTTAAGCCCTCTTACAGACTTCTGTCGTCCCTCCAATACTTTGACGACCTAATCTTCCGGAAACTCGAATGCTTGGTCAATGCCAAACTCTCCCCAGACTCCCGCGACTAAGCTGCTTTGCCCAAACGGTTTGGGGGTCTAAGTCTGCACAAGTGCTCGTCTTTATCACTTCCCTGTTTTCTTTTCTCCATCCACACTTGCTCCTTTTTGATAGGCCACATCCTCTCCTCTCCAACATGGACTAATTCCAACAGGGAGATGGATGAAGCTCTATCACGGTGGAGAGAACTGGATTTGTCAGTTCCGGTTATAATGGAGGATAGATGGAAACAGAGAGTTTTGGAGCCGTCGGAGTTATCCAGAAGTGACGGAAAAAAACAGATGGTCTTGTCTCTGAGTTAGAGGTATGTGCCTCATTTGGAACGCCACAGTCTGCCACTCTTTTGCTCCCTCCCACATCCTGGATGCTGCAGTTAATGGGAAGGTCACTGCCTCTGTAGACGAACGGAAGAAAACCCTGAAGTATCGGGACTTGACAGTAAACTATCTCTTCCAGCCTGTGGCGTTTGAGACGCTCCGAGGGACTGGGCCACTAACCGCGAATTTCTTGTCAATGTTGGCAGCTCGCCTCACCGAGGTATCAGGTGATGCCCGTGAGGGCACTTGGCTTTCTCAACGCTTTAGCCTCGCCGTCGCCCGTGGTAATATTGCGATCGTGCTGGCTTGCTTCAGTAGGTTCCGTTAAACCTTGTGGTGTGCGACCAGTTGATGTGATGAAAATAAAAAAAAATTCCCCACAAATGGTTTCAATACAGTTTTAACAGAAAGGTTTGACAGAAAGTTCTCCGATAATTTTCTTTCATGTAAATAAATGTTTATTTTAATTTTAAAATTTGCCAACAAAATCTTTAAAATGACCATGTTCTAAAAGCTGTGCATGTTTATATATTATATATGAAAATTAAAATTCCATACAGCTAAAAAAAAATGAGAGAAAAACCCCCATGCTTGTTTTGCAAGGTTGTTGTCTGATTGTTTGGAGATCATAATAACCTATTAATACCTATAAATAACAATTGAAGATGTTGAAGTGCATCCCGCTCGAACTGGGGCGAGTTAGAAAACCGGTTTGTGATACGCAGACGATGTCGAAATAATGATGTCGAAAACCACGGAAATTCAAATAGGTGACACCACACTGAAGGAGGTAGTGATAGGAATATGCCTCAACATGCCAAAATATGCCAAAACAAGTCGGTGAGTTCACGACTCAGCGCCTGCTGAAGCGAGTCAGTGTATGTTATTGACCCACGATCCGCTTGGGGTCTTTTGGGGGATGATACCCAGGTGGTTAAGTACTAGGGTGAAGTCAAGAATAGAGTAACCGGTCTCACCTTAAAATGACTGAGAAAAAGCTTTCTCGGAAACTTCGGGCAGAAGTAGCAAATACCTACACTACCTCCTCCTCTAATAATTTATAGCCTAACTATCGTACCGTGTTCCAACTGTGAGCCTGTGCTCTTTCGCACTGTATGGTGTGACTGAAATTACGCTGAGGTTGTGGCATTTGTAGACGTCTCTTCACGTTGAGTTGATGTGGTTACTGTCTGTCAAACACGTTTTCTGACAGTTCATCTCATTGGTAGAGTTACATTTCAGGATTAAGCGAAGGCTGAGATTGGGCATCTAGCATATGAAATGTCAGGCACTCATAAGTCTCTACAATTAAGCGATGCAACTGGTTTGAAACAAACCTTTGTAGTCTATTGGTTAGTAGGGGAGTATGAGTGCCTACATACTCAGAGATATTCAGAACGTCGACGAGAAGAAACTGTGTTGTCTCATCAATGGAATTTCACCTTTTTGAGTGTCAATAAAATAAAGTACCTGTCAAGAATTGGAGTTTTTACTCCTATAGCTGGGAAGGTTGTTGTTGATCCACCAATGTGACTCACTCAGAAAGCTGTAATCTCATTTGGTAGCAGACCCAGATGAAGAATATATAAGCAAGGTTGTAACTTTAAATACGTTTATTGTGGCCACACGTATATACACAATGGAATGATTGGTGCATAAAGGCCATGGTCTTCTGTGTTATGCTCCTATCTGCAAGCTGGCGTGTAGTATGAGAGAGAGAGCCAGTCGGGTTGCGTCTTCACAGCTCGCATCCCAGTGCAGAAAGAGGAAGAGATGAGTGTCTGAATCTTAATGCTGCGTAACGCCCTCTATAATAGCCAGCTTGTTTAACCCGCTGTCCGGGGAGGGGGGGCAACTGCACTTATAGAGGTCCCCTCTTAGACCGGAAGCGGTCGATTAATAGTAGTGTAGGCGGAGTGTACTAGGAGGGCAAAGAAGAATGAGCCATGGCAAAACAGTCGTATGAACAACTGAAATTGAAAAAAGTACAATGCAAATGTACAAGGAAAAACGTTCAGCAGAGAAAGGTGTGCAATCAAATAGAACAAAACATATATGTACAATGATATTGAAAGAGAGAAAATGTGAATGCGGTGTCTATAGCATAAGTCCGGAACAGTGACTGGTGAGACAAAGTTAAGGAATTTAAATAGTCTGAGACAATTTCTTCGGCCGATGAACCGATCTGCCAGAACGTGTCCTGTAAGGTGAAGAATGTGTTTGTGTAGTTGATGTTTTAGTGAGTGGAGGTGGTGCTTGTGGGCGTGGAGTGGCAGTGTTTGTGGAATGATGGGTGTGTCAACAAGTGGCATAAATGTTTCGGAAAATCTAACCCACGAACCACCTCATCAATGAACCATTGGATCGTGCTGGCCGCATTACGAAGTCCAAGCAGCATAGACAAGAATTCAAACGCTCCGGAGTTGACAGGGATCTGGTTGTATGTGCGTACCAAGTTGATCTTAGAAAAAATCTTACAGCCCTGCAGGGCAGACGAAAAGTCCTGAACATTAGGGATGGGATATCGATCTGCAATAGTGACGGTGTTAAGACGTCGAAAATCTTCAACCAGCGTCATTCTTCCTTGCCATGTGTAGAGGTGCTGCCCGCGGGCTCGCGGAGGGACGAATGAGGCCCAGCTGAGCATGTGCTCGAATTCAGCTCGGGCGATCCGGAGTTTCTCTGGAGACAAACAGCGCGGTCGGGAAGAAACTGGAGGTCCCTTGGTCGTGATGAAATGTCTCGTGGAATGGGTTGGATTTGATGGATGAAAAGACAAATCAGTCAACTCTGGAAACGAAACGAGTAACTGTTGATAGGAGTCACCTGAAGCGGCCACGAAGAAAGGAGGGCTCACAACGGGGACAGAAGAATCCTTTCCGGCGACGGCAAGTGAAGTTGTCATCAAATTGTTGGCGTCCTCTAACAACCACAACGAGAGAATAGTGGTGTAAGAAATCCGCACCAAGAATAGGATAGGACAGGTCCGCAATAGCAAAGATCCACTTAAAATCCTTATGGAGTGACAAATCCAGAGTAAGAGAGATTTGTCCGCGGGTTTTGATGGAGGAGTGATTCACCGCGTAGAGAGGGATGTCCGAAAGACCAGGATTGGTGGACGCAAACCTTTGAGGTCAAATACTTAAGATGGCACCCGTATCCACCATAAAGGACTTTGAAGAATTGGTTATCTCTGATAAAGAATGCACGGTAAGGTGAATCGATGGGGGAGACGACTGACGTGCCCAGTGTCTCCCTGCCTAGTTTCCCTGAGAAGATTAAGAGCAGGGCTGTGTACACTTCTCAGCCTGGTCCTTGAACTTCTTATGGTACCAGCAGATTGAAGAAAGAGGCGCGAGAAAAAACGACGTCCTGTTCTCCCTTCAGAATGAGTCCGTGAAAACGAACGATCACCGCATAAGCATGCGACTTGATGGGTTAGTTCTGCGATAGACCGCAAGATTAGAGTGAATTGCATGCTATCCGGAACAGAAGAAATACAAGCGCGAGAGGAAAACGACGAAAGGAATTGAAGCAAAGAACAAGGACTCATCTTGGACGATAATAGAAAAACGGAACGCCACGAAGAACAAGCTGGTTGAAGAAAACGCCGTTAGAAATAGTAGCCAAACACCCTAGTTGAAAGAAAACACGATGAGCAGCGCACTAGGAAAATTTTTTTAGTAGCAGAGGATGAAAATAGGAGTCCTTGCTAAACGGATAAAGAACAAAGCATGGCCAACACGTGGATAATCCGGGTGGTTGAGAGAAAGAAACTCATACCTGGCACGTAGGAAAACTTTGCTGTCCATGTGAATCATGGAGAAAATTCCGGATAATTTTTTTCCTTTTTTTTTATAAGCAAGAAGAATATTCCCCGAGGACGCTGTGTTTGCAAAGGACCAAGTTGTAAATTCGGTTACAACCCGAGGAAAAAGGATTTGCAATTTCCCGCTTGAAAATGGCACCAAATTTTCTGGTGAAGAAGATAATATGGCGACGGGAGACATCGGTAGTGTTCCTGTATGACGAGTGGCGATTTGGTTGCGTAGCCAAAGTCGCGAAATAGAAAAAGGAATACGTATTTACTGGTCTGTATTCGTCCGGTGTTCACTGTTTTAGAAGGATAGTTCTGTTCCGCGTCGGGTCACCATTATAGATGAGTAGTTGTCCATGTCAGGGTCACCATTATAGATGGGCAGTGTCTGCATCACGTCGGGATTACCATTATAGATGGGTAGGTTGTTGTTGAGCCACCCAATGTGACTCACTCAGAAAGCTGTAATCTCATTTGGTAGTAGACCCAGATGAAGAATATATAAGCAAGGTTGTAACTTTAAATACGTTTATTGGGGCCAAACGTATATACACAATGGAATGGTTGGTGCATGAAGGCCATAGTCTGCTGAGCTATGCTCCTATCTGCAAGCTGGCGTGTGGTATGAGAGAGAGTCAGTCAGGTTGCGTCTTCACAGCTCGCGTCCCTGTGCTGAAAGAGGAAGAGATGAGTGTCTGAATCTTAATGTTGAGTAACGCCCTCTATAATGGCCAGCTTGTTTAACCTGCTGTCAAGAGGGGCAGCTGCGCAGGCCTTGTGACCCGAATTGTGTATCTCAGTTATGGGCAACACTTTTCGAAAGGTAAGCCGCATGAGACAGCTATTGACTCGAGAACGAAATTTGCTTAGTGGGTGCAAATTCGAGTTCAGAAGTTTTACAAACAATCTCTTGTTTTTTTTTTTTTTGTTTTTTCATTTTGATCTTTAATCTTTGAAAAGAAAACTTCAAGCTACTTTTTACTGATCACATTTTACGCACTATTTTCTAAACCTGGGAAAAGTAAGTAGAGGTGCAAATTTTAATTTTGCACACGCCAAAATTTTAGATGTGCTTGCATCCCCTGTTCCCGGCCACGATTTTTTCCCACGAGAGTTCCGGATCCCAGTAATGAACTCATTTGCATACAGCCAATCAGAGCCCACTTTGAAAATCCACATACTGTGTACTACTACAGTACAGCCAATCAGGCATAGAATGGTGTATGCCACTCTATGCGTTCAGCATAGCAGGTCTCAAATAAGCACCACATTTCCTGCCTCACCATCCCCATAGATCCATTGAGCACTATCTCTAAATGGAGCTAACATTAGGTACCTATGCTCAGATTGAGATTAGTGATACTGCATGTACCTATTGATATGTGCAAGGAAGGTGCAATACGACACAACGTCATGTTGATTACGATGTTTCCAGATCAACACCAACATTTTAAATTAGGAATGTACAAAATCAGTCAAGAGTTGAAAGAGATGCAAGATGCAATGAAAATTTTAGTAAAATAAAAATAAGGAATAAGTGGAAATTTTACCAGTGAGTGTGTTAAATTATAAGGCACAAAAAGAAAATGACTCTCCCCAGACAACAAAATCAGTTAAAAAGTTTGGAAACTACACCCATTTACATTTTCTAGTAAATTATGCAAATTGGCAACACTTATAGCATCATCGGTGAGCAGCTCTCCATTCACTTTATACACTAAATTTCACATTTGTCACCCCTATTAACCCGTTTAGAACAGTTGGATTTTGCTATAACGCTCATTTTCCACAGAACTGAACCAGAGTATTTTCGTAACTTGGTGGACACTAGTTTGATTGTTGAGCTCTGATTGGCTGTATGCAAATGAGTTCATAACTGGGATCCGGAACTCTCGTGGGAAAAATGTCGCTTCCTGGCCCATGAAAACAGCTCATTAACTTGGCAAACTACACTACTAAAAACAAAATCAAGGTAAGTTTTCGTTAGACATGCCATTCAGAAAGTCCCACGGACCACAGTACTCCCCATGGCTGATCTACCTTCAATTCGTTTATTAGCTTCGATTCAACTATTCGTTAAAAATACCAGAGACTTTGAAATTTAAATCGATGAGTGAGGCAATAA